>NC_133309.1:18700718-18759675 GCF_012295235.1 Primulina huaijiensis | reverse complement strand
AAATATCGCAAGTACATGATTTTAATGCAAGAAAATCGAAATTGTCCATATTCAATTATGTTATTTAATTATATTACGTGCAAAAATATTCATTTTGAGATTTATGCGATATTGCTTGTGGTCACTTTACTATCATGCTTAAGTCCGGTCGCCAGTTACCGGCCCGGTCGCCAGTTACCGGTCAGTTCAGTTGTTTCACCCAGTATACTGTGGCAGTAGTCTGATCAGACATACATTATTAAGTCCGGTCGCCAGTTACCNATGCTGAGTCTTTAGGCTCACTAGACTTGATTGTTGTAGGTACTGATGATGTCGGGACCGAGGGCGGGGATCAGTGAGCCAGCTCGAGTCGGCAGTAGTGGAACCCGAGGACCTCATTTTCAGCATTTATCATTTTTTTATGATCAAACATTTTTATCTGTCGTTGGATTATTTCAAACAGTTATTTTGCAAACAATAAATTCTTCCGCTGCTATTTTTTTAAACATGATACATTATTTAACAGTTTGTTTTATGAATTGGATATTTTAATTACTTTAAAAAGAAAATTTTTAATTTTTCTGTAAATTTTCAAGTAAGGATTTCTAGGCCGTTACAACTCGAATATTCGATAATAGGTAGGGGAAAGGAGATCGGGGACGAACAAGATTAGAATAAATAATTTTCACTAAATATTTTCAAGGCTTCTTAATATGATTAAAAATGATTGAATTTTTCTAAAAATGATAGAATTCCAAGTATTTTACGAAACGAGAACTATTTTACTCGAGAAGCCGGTTTTGGGCAAACGAGGGACCTTTAAAATGTCAAATGCATTATTTTTGAAAAACAAATTTTTAGAAAATATTATTTTACAATTAAAGAAGTATTATTGGGCTCAATTTAACTAAATTGAGTAGGACCAATTTCACCTAAACTTGAAAGTCCAAAACCAAAGCCCATTATCATGCAAATTAAATCTATAAAAATAAAAACTAGGTCTTTTCCACTCCATATCAGCCGACACCAGCACACACATCACACACTAGAATTCAAAAATAGGAGAGGAGGAAAATCTAGGGTTCTTCGTCGTCCTCTTCGATCTTCTTCGTGCCCCTCACTGAGGATCGTATATTCGAGCGTTTTAAACGCAAAGGCACGTTTTCTAAACTCTTTTACGCATCATTCAAATCATAATATGCATGTTTCAATTGTTTTTGCATGAACATATTTACGTTCGATGGTTTAACGTTTTGTCAAATATTTTCAGACGTTTTCAATGTTTTTACGTATATGTGATCATGTTATAATTTCCAACGAGCACGCTGCCGACATAGGATGATATATGATTAGAACATGATTAATTCAAGGGAAAATACATGCTGGAACCACGCTTGAAAAAGGAAGAACACCTAGGGACTTTCTAGGAGGGGCTGTGTGCTTGGGTGTTGTCATGGGGTTCGATAGTTTGCATGTTCATGTGGTGCTCGGCCAGGGCTGGTCCAAGGGTAGGCCTGGTCTTGGTCTAGGGCTAGGTGGGGTCCTATGGCTGCTAGGGTTTGAGGGAGTGGCTAGGGAAGAGTCCTAGTGAGCCAGGACTCTCCCCTATGCACGCATGAATTTGATTCGGGAGAGGAGATGCTTGCGGCTGGCCTGGGTGTGAGCCAGGATGGTCCAATAGCATCTAGGAAGGATGGTCAAGGGTTGGGATAGAGGATGGTGTGGCTTGAGTCGCTGATGGCTCGAGCACATCGTGAGGGAGCAACAAGATGCGCGCGGATGCTGTTTCTTGTGCAGGTGGCTCGCGGTGCTGGTTCAGGGCTTGGGCTGGGTTTTGTTGGGTTTGGGCATGGTCCAATTTTGGTGAGGGACAGGTGGGCTCGGTGGTGGCTCGAGTAGGAGAGTCCTAGTTGGGTAGGAGTCCTAGGCGTGAGGTAGCAAACGTGAGCAGCTCTTGTGTCTTCTGTGCAGGGCTGGTGCGATGTGTATGGGCTGGTTCCTTTGGTTAGGGTTTGTCAGTAGGGTACGTAGGTGGGTTGGCTAGGGTCTGGCTCGACAAAATTGGGAGATGGCTCGGTGGGTTCTCTTAAGGGTCAAAAATCGAAAAATTAATGAATTAACTGGAACAATGGGTCCAAGGGGGTGGTTCATAGGTCAAAAGGATAATTTAAGTAATAAAAAGTCTATGTTAAAAGCTTGGGAAGAAAATATTAAAGTTTGAATTTATTCGGGAATTAAACGCCTCACGAATTGTTAAGTAGAGAATTAAATGAAAAGCATTGAATTAAGCTGAATAAAATTATGAAAAATTAGATTTAAGTTTAAATAATTATTTGGGATGAGCCCATTTCATTATAAGTAAGAAAAAGTCAAAATCGAGAATTTTTACGTCTAGGAGCAAAACAGTCATTTTACTTTTGAGAATTACGTAAAAGCTTGGCAGCGTTCCGAAGGGGTCATAACACATGTTAATGGATTTAAAATGATGATTTTGATAAAATATGATATTTTATGATTTATGGTAAAGCTATACGATTTTTACTGTTAAAATGCTATTTTTGAAAAGTCATGATATTTTATGCTTTAAAAGAAAAAGGAAAAATATTTTTTAGGGATGTGAACTAACTGTGAAAAATGATATACTATATGTGAGGGATCCGTATTTAAGAAGGAACAATGAACTTATAATTTTGTGGAGATGTCGTGAGAGAAAAGGCCCCAAAGGGAGCCCATTTACGAGAGAAGGCCCCAGAGGGTGCCTGTGTATGGGAGAAGACCCCAAGACTATCGTATTTCCATGGCGGTGCCTAGTGCCCATCCCCATGGGCCATATGGAGCTGAAGACTAATCAGTCGACCAGAGGATAAAAGCTAGTCACTTTCAAGGATCAAACTTCACCCATAATGATAAAGGATTGAAAGCTTTACGATTAAAACGGTTTTACAATTTACGATTTATCTATGCTCAAAATAATTTTAAATAAAAATATGATTTTAATGAATGTGATTGTATATGTATTAATTTCTACTCATGTTTAGAACGTGCAGAGTCATTAGACTCACTAGATTTGAATGATGCAGGATTTGATGATTTGAGGAGGCGTTGACGCTTGAGTGGATCGAGTGCGACAGTACATTCCCGAGAGATATTTATTTTCCACACTAGCTTGATAGATAAAAGAATTAAAGTATTATTGTTAATGATTTTATTACGGATTTTTTTTATGATTTATTTTATTGTTAGTTGATCTTTTTAAAGGTCAAAGTATGATTTTTGATTAGTTGACGATTTCGAAGTTTTTGGGCACTTGAGATTTTAAAATGTTAATTTCTTATGATTTATCGAAATGTTAAGTTATGTTAATTAGTAATTTTCGAGTTATGATTATAAAAAAAGGCAGTGGACGTTTCACGATGGATTCTGGTCAAAGTTTTAAGGTCCAGCAGTAAAATGAGAAAAATAGGATTTCAGGGGCAAAACAGTCATTTTACACCTGAAAAATGTTTGGAGCCCTGGAAGTGTGTCCCGATAACTACAAGGAATGATAAAATATTTATTTTGAAAGGTTATTGAATTTTATGATGAAAAATAATATATGCTAAAGGTTGTGTTACATGCTTGGTTTAAAAGAAAATGATAATACTGCATGTATATTTATAAAGTGATGGCAACGACGAAAATTTTTTTGAATGAAGTGACTTGATTGTGACGGTAAGGAAATGGGGATTTGTGAGACACAAAGCCCTAGTGGAACCCGTTTAAGGGACAAAGCCCCGTGGGAACCCAACACCAAATTTTCATAGGCCGAGGCACAGTAACGGAAAAGTGGTTGTTGGTGTCCCCGCCAACTACAGGCCAAGGCACAAAATGGAAAAGTGGTTACTATTGCCTCGCCGCCTGGTACCATGGTTACAGCTGAGATTGATCAATCGACCGAAGGATGAAAGGATGGTCACAATTAATGAACAGATTTCACCCCGAAGGAAATGTATATGTATGTTTATGATGGAAGGAAAAGGATATAGTGAAAGAAAATGTTTAAGTTTATGCATTTTCATGTTAAAGCTATTTTATTAAAAGTATTTTTCACTTTTGCATGTGGATGTATACGTATTACTTGTTATAACGGTTAAGGCTTGCTGAGTCATTAGATTCACTAGGTCTGAATGATGCAGGTGAGGATATTTCTGTTGAGACAGGAGGGTTGGATGATTGAACTGGTTGGACTGATGGTTCACTGACCCAAGGACCTTGCTAGTGTTTCCGCATAGTTAATATTTTTGCAGTACTTTAAAGATTTTAATGACTTTTGGTAGAATGAGTGGTTTTGAGAAGATTTATGACGTTTATGCTACTTTTGAAAAATGATAGTTTTAAGGTTGGTTTGACGTTTACGAGTTTATGACTTTTACTGCAGTTACTGAGTTTTGAGTAAAATAGATGGNAGAAAAACGAGTTAGAGACGTTTCAGTTGGTATCAGAGCAATGTTCTTGTAAAACGTTGTGCCACCGCCAGTTCCAGAAAGATCAGTAGTCAACCTCAAGTCTGTAAGTTTAAATGCTTTAAATGATTTAAAAGATGCCACCTGCATGTTTACATGGTTTATATGCTTAAGTTACATGTTTAAATATTTTCTAAAGTTAATTGGCATTTATGTTTAAGTAGCTTGGTAAATGAACTCTATATGTAAAATGGTTAAATACTTAGATTTAATTGTATGTTGGTTATGTTTAGAATTTGGACAGTATTCAGATATAATGACTCGTAGACGCGCACCTAGTACTGATACTCCTGAGGATCGTAGAGAGATTGCGCAGCCACCTCCTAATGGGGATGCTGTTACTCGAGTGCTAGAGGGTATGGTACATTTCTTTGAGCAGCAGGCCTAGCAGGCTCCGAGGCCACAACATGATAGGTATTATCAATTCAGGAGGCTGGGTCCGAAGGAGTTTTCAGGTACCACCGACCCATTTGTTGATGAGGGTTGGATCAGTTCCCTTGAGGTGCACTTTCACTATCTGAATATGGAAGATGATGATCGAATCAGGTGTGCTACTTATATGCTGCTGGATGATGCTTCTCTTTGATGGGAAGGAGTTGAGCAGGGTGTCAATCTTGCCACCCTTACTTGGGCGCGATTCAAGGATATTTTCTATGAGAAGTATTTTACTGCTGACGCCATGGGACGCTTGAAGAGGGAGTTTATGAGTCTTTGTCAGGGAGACATGTCCATGGCTGAGTTTATAAGGAAGTTTGATAGGGTTGTCACTTCGTACCCCTCATCGCCGGAGATGCTACTGAGAAACTGAGGCATTTCATGGATGGCCTCCAACCCACTATACGCCGTGATGTGATGTTGATGAGACCGAATGATTATGCAGCTGCCACTACTTGTGCTATCCAAGTTGAACAAGCCTTCAAGGATATTGATTTCGAAATGCAGAAAAGAGACAGTAGAACCAACAGAACTCTCAGCCAAACAAGAGGCAGTTTACGGGACCTCCTAGAGCTCAGGTGTATCAAAAGTGTTGGGATCGGTTTGGAGGAAAATCGTTAAGCTACAATAGCTCGGTTCTTGAAATATTGAACACCGATGAATTACATCGAGTTTGGTGTTCAAACCAAGCGGAAGACACTCGAAAAAATTCTTCGTAGAAACCAATTAATTATTTTGTAAAGCATTTAAAATATATGCAGGTTGAATGAGAAAAAATATTTTAGTTGAAGCATTTTATCAAACACTTGGTATGCAATATTTTTGTATTTGAAAAACACAAAAAATGTTTCCAACAATGTATCTTCAAAACAGTGGAAATAATAAGTAAATGCAATAAATAAATAGACACGAATTTGTTTATGGATGTTCGGAGACTTCAAATGCTCCAACGTCACCCCTTCTTCCCATTGGGAAGGATTCACTAGAAGACTTTGATTTAAACAACATCTTGTACAAACCCATTTCAACTTAGGACTTATCTCTTGCCTAACTGAAACTCCTAGCACTCAAGATTGTAGGTAGAACCTCACAATCAACATATTGTTTAATGTCTCATATGCAAAGACTACAAAAACATTGTTTTACGTCTTTGTGTGAAGACTAACTTAACTAATCTTTGAAGTTCAACTCTCTTGTATATGTGTGAGTGATTTTGTGTGAGGAATTTATCTTTTACAGTGCACATCTCAAATGTATCCTCACACAAGGGCTTGTGCTATCAACTAGCTGATATATTCATGCTAATTGTCCATGCTTTGAATCCCCTTCAAAAGCTTTTGTTTGATCTTCAAGATGATGTACTTATAAGCTCCAACAATGACATATACGTTAGACACAAGAATATGACCATTTGGAAAGTTTCTGTACTGTTTATGAGATTGCAACGGTCAAATTCGTCTTGCTGGACATTTTCCTGACTGGTCAACTCTGGTCAAATCAACTGGTCGTTCAGTTCAACTGGTCACCAGCAGGTTCAGTTAAGTTCAGTTGATCAGCTGTTGGTTCGGTTCAGTTCAGCTTGTTCGGTTCAGTTCACTTGTCTGGTTCAGTTAGTCAGCAGCTGGTTCAGTTCAACTGGTCTGGTTCAGTTTCAGTTGGTGTGCTGAAATCAGCTTAACTGATTTCAGTTTGTGCAGAACTAGTAGTTCCATTGTCATTTATTAGTATCTTAAGCTTCGATTTAGACTTGGACTTCTGAAGATGATTTTTAGATCTTTATCTTATCTTTCCAACGCATACTGAATCGCTTCATTTTAATAAACGAGCTAAGTGATATGATGAAAATACCGTAACTGCTGAAACCCAACTAATTGTTGTTTTCGTGTGATTAGTTTGGTAATTCAACGATCAGTTAGACCATGATAACATCCGATTTTGCCCAACTGACGTGAAATACAACTTGTTTCAAATTGAGTTTTCTGATCAGTCAAGTTAGCAGATTGACATTTGAATCATCCAGCTGAGAGATATCATCAAAAAACCAAAGCTCGCCAGAAATTCAGTTTTTGCAGAATTCGGTTTCAGCTTGCTTCTTGTTTTAATAACTTCACACTTGAGTAAATATGTTAGAAACACAATAACAAGTTTTGTTAATATCAAAATCAAGATTGTGAACATGAAATGTTCCAATAATCTCTCCCTTTTTGATGATCACAAAACTTGGATAAACAATCAATTCAACTAATATATTTCTCCCCCTTTTTGAGTGAATCAAAAAGTCACATTTTTGTCAAAATATTTTGAACAAAATTTTCTCCCCCTCAATATTTAAAACTAATAACTCCATTAAAATTTTAATGAGTTCTCCCTCTATATTTTTGAAAATTTAAAAATTATGAAAGAAGAGGGATAACTAACCAATTTTCCCCATTGTTCATTTTCTGCCGCAGCACATATGCTCTGCATTCAACGAATAAACTGTATTTTCTCGATCATAACTAATCTGCAAATTTTATACTGTTGTAAGCCTCTACGAGTCTAGTTTGCAATGCAAAAAGCGGTTTGTCATTTGGACACTCGAGCAAGGAGATATGTCATTTTTCCCATGGTCGCTACAAGCTGCACGAAAATTAAGTTTTACATATATATGTTCAAAAAATCTGAAATTTTCGAATTTTAAACATTAAAATCAGTTTCAATATTCTTTCAAAACAACCCGCTCTGATACCACTTGTTGGGATCGGTTTGGGGGAAAATTTGAGCTACTATAGCTTGTTTCTTGAAATATTGAACACCGATGAATTACATCGAGTTTGGTGTTCAAATCAAGCGGAAGACACTCGAAATAATTTTTCGTAGAAACCGATTAAATATTTTGTAAAGCATTTAAAATATATGCAAGTTGAAAAGTAAAAATATTTTAGTTGAAGCATTTTATCAAACACTTGGTATGCAATATTTTTGTATTTGAAGAACACGTAAAATGCTTCAAACAATGGATCTTCAAAACAGTGGAAATAATAAGTAAATGCAATAAATAAAAAGACACGAATTTGTTTATGGATGTTCGGAGACTTCAAATGCTCCTACGTCACCCCTTCTTGCCATTGGGAAGGATTCACTAGAAGACTTTGATTTATACAACATCTTGTACAAACTCATTTCAACTTAGGACTTATCTCTTTCCTAACTGAAACTCCTAGCACTCAAGATTGTAGGCAGCACCTCACAATCTGCATATTGTTTAATGTCTCATATACAAAGACTACAAACACATTGTTTTACGTCTTTGTGTGAAAACTCACTCAACTAATCTTTGAAGTTCAACTCTCTTGTATATGTGTGAGTGATTGTGTGTAATGAATTTATCCTTTACAGTGTACATCTCAAATGTATTCTCACACAAGGGCTTGTACTATCAACTAGCTGATATATTCATGCTAAATGTCCATGCTTTGAATCCCCTTCAAAAGCTTTTGTTTGATCTTCAAGATGATGTATTTATAAGCTCCAACAATGTTATATACGTTAGATACAAGAATATGATCGTTTGGAAAGTTTCTGTATTGTTTCTGAGATTGCAACGGTCAAATTCATCTTGCTTTACATTTTCCCAACTGGTCAACTCTAGTCAACTCAACTGGTCGTTCAGTTCGGTTGGTCAGCTATTGGTTCGGTTCAGTTCGACCGGTTCGATTAAGTTCAGCTGGTTCAGTTCAACTGGTTTAGTTGATCAGCATCTGGTTCAATTCACCTGGTCTGGTTCAGTTGGTCAGCAGCTGGTTCAGTTCAGCTGGTCTGGTTCAGTTTCTGTTGGTGTGCTGAAATCAGCCTAACTGATTTCAGTTTGTTCAGAACCAGTAGCTTCATCGTCATTTATCAGCTTCTTAAGCTTCAATTCAGACTTGGACTTCTGAATGTGATTTGTAGATCTTCGTCTTATCGTTCCATTTCATACTGAATCGCTTCTTTCGACAACCGAGCTGAGAGATATGACCAAAATAACGCAACTGCTCAAACCCAACTGATTGCCATTTTTCTGTGATCAGTTCGGTAATTCAACGATCAATTAGACCATGATAACATCTGATTTTGCCCAACTGACGTGAAATACAACGTGTTTTAAATTGAGTTTTCTGATCAGTCAAGTTGGCGGATTGACATTTGAATCATCCAGCTGGGAGATAGCATCAAAACATCAAAGCTCGCTAGAAATTCAGTTTTTGCAGAATTTAGTTTCAGCTTACTTCTTGTTTTAATAACTTCACACTTGAGTAAATATGTTAGAAACACAATAACAAGTTTTGTTAATATCAAAATCAAGATTTCGAACATGAAATGTTCCAACAAAAAACCCAAGGACAGTCAAAGAAGCCAGGGCAGCAGAAGCCACCATAGTTTGGAGTCGTCCCAAAATATGATGATAAGCCACTGTGCAAAGAATTCAACCTCCAACACTATGGCAAGTGCATATGGGGAACCTATAAGTGCTTCATTTGCAAGGATAAAGGGCACAAAGCCATTGATTGCCCATAGAAGAAAGGACCAACTGTTGCAGAGTTTATGTAATACATGCTGAGCAGGTAGAGGAAGAGACATACACGACTTTAATTACTGGTAACCTAGCTGCTTAACGTTTTTACACTGCTTTTATTGCATGCAATGATAATTTGGTTAATAGAATTGATTGGGATAATAAAGAACCTAGAAGAAAATAGGTTGCATGCTCTACTTTAGTTGGATTTAAGGGATGACATTGAAAACGTTAGAAATTGAACATAAAATATAAGCTTTAAGAATGTAAAGGAATGAATTGAACCAATCTAAGAATTATTGGGCTTAAAAATGAAAAGAACGAAATTATGGGACATATATTGCAAAAATCAAGAGTTTAAGAGTATATTTCAAATGCAAGGAACGAAATTATGGACTGAAATTGAGATGATAGAAAGTTCTAAGTGGAAATCTAGAATTTTTGAAAATTCAAGGACTAAATTGCAAAGTTTGAGAATTTCAGAGGCTGTTTTGTGAATTCAAGGAACTTAGGGGCTGTTTGCGTAATTTCTGGAATTTTAGATATCAAAACAATTAATTTAGAGAGTTTAGGGCTTGAATTTATGAAATTCGAAATTTATTTGGGGCGAGGTGCAAATTTCAAAATTTTAAGGGCCAAAATGAAAGAATTAATAGACTTTAAGGGGTTGAAATGTAGTTTTTGAAAATTATTCTTGGGCAGATTGTGTATTTTCGAGATTATTAAGGGTTAAAGTATGGTAATTTTCGAGAATTTTGGGTGATTTAATGATAAAAATTCTTTAATTTTTCAACTCGATTGGGCTTGATGGTATATTTTTTGCAGGAAATATATTTATTTCAGGGGTAGCTAGCTATGCATTGCTAGATTCAGGAGCTGCACGCTCATTCATATCTAAGATGTTCGTCAAGCGACTGAAAATTATACCCGAGGATTTGGATTTGGGCTTTAGAGTTTCTATTTCTTCTGGAGATCAGATGGTTACCACGACTATTGTGTGGAATCTGGAGCTTCGTTTGCAGAAGAATGTGGTTCAGGCAGATCTCATCTTACTTCCAATGCGTGAGTTCGACATCATTCTTTGTATGGCTTGGCTATCTTTGAATGGAGCTTCGATAGATTTCTGATAGAGATCAATATCTATTCGACCACTCAGCAGGAAATCTTTTATCTTTGAGGTAGCAAGGAACAAGCAAATCCCGCACATTATTTCATGCATTTGTGCGAGGAAACTTATGAGACGAGGTTGTCAAGCTTTTCTAGCGAGTGTTATCTCAGTACCTATTCCAGACAGTCAGAAGTTAGAGGATGTTGAGGTCGTCAGAGACTTTCCTAGCGTCTTTCCTGAGGACGTTTCTGGCATTCCACCAGACCGAGAAGTGAAATTTTCTATTGAGTTGATGTTGGGTACAGTACGGATCTCTAAGGCACCCTATCGTCTAGCACCAGCCTAGATGAAAGATCTAAAAAATCAGATTTAGGAATTGCTCGAAAAGGGTTTTATTCGCCCGAGTTGTTCTCTGTGGGACGCGCCGATATTATTTGTGAAAAAGAAGAATGGTAGTATGCGACTCTGCATTGACTATAGGGAGCTGAAAGAGTTACCATCAAGAATAAATATCCCTTGGCTAGAATCGAAGACTTGCTTGATCAGATGCAGGGAGCTTCGAATTTCTCAAAAATAGATGTTCGTTCTAGATACCATCAACTGAAGGTGAAAGTGTCAGATGTTCATAAAACGGCTTTCAGGACTCGATATGGGCACTACGAGTTTATGGTGATGTCATTCGGGTTGACCGATGCGCTAGTGATCTTCATGGATCTAATGAATCGCGTATTTCAACCATATCTGGATCAGTTTATCATAGTATTTATAGATGATATTCTAATTTACTCGAGGAGTAGAGAAGAGCACAGTAAGCACTTAAGAACGGCTCTACAGATATTGCAAGACAGAAAGTTATTCTCTAAGTTCAGCAATTGCGAGTTTTGGCTCGAGATAGTGGCGTTCTTAGGCTACATTATTTCAACAAACTGATTTTCAGGAGTTTTGTCATGTCCAACTAGTTGATCTACCACATCGGGTTCTGGTGTTTGAAAGAAATTTCTATCGGCGTGAACTTCATCTTCACTGTCATCCTCCAAACTGATATCTGTTAAGCGATTAGTTAGATCAACTGGGACATTTGGCTTATCAGTTAGTACAGTTTCATCAAAAACATATATTGATTTTTCACATTAAGAATACGCTTATTCAATATTCTATAAGCCTTACTAACTGATGAATATTCAACAAATAATCATTCTTCTGATTTAACATCAAAGACAGTTAAGTGGTTTTTACCATTATTGTGAATGAAGCATTTACACCCAAATATTTTGAAGTATGAAATCATATTTTTCTTTCCATGTTAGATCTCATAGAGTGTTTTCAAATGATTTTTATTAATCATCAATTTGTTCTGAGTGTAACATGCTGTGTTAACTGCTTCTGCCCAATAACTTTGAGAAATACCAGAATCGGGAAGCATAGACTCGCTGCTTCCTTAAGAGTCCGATTTCTGCGTTCAGCTACACCATTCTGTTGTGGTGTTCTTGCAGCTGAGAACTCATTTCGGAATCCCAAATTTTCAAGAAATTGAGATAGAGTTTGATTGACAATTTCAGTTCCACGATCGGATCCTATTCTTTCAATACTAATTGATCTCTCATTTAAAAGTCTTTTGAAAATTTTTATCAGTTGTGAAGCAGTTTGATCTTTGGATTTAGAAAGATTGTCCAAGTAAATATTAATAAGTCATCAACGATCATTAATTTGTATTTCATTACCCCTAAATTCATGACTTGTAAGGTCCAGGAATTTAATTCACGCAATCGGAATGCATGCAATCTAAGATTTTTATTTTTAATTATGTGCTTAATTATTTTTATGCATTTTATGTATAATTCATGCATTGTAGAATTTATTTCATGAATTTTTAAAAGTTCATGTATTAGGGTTTCTAGGTTCATTTCACGCTCGAACGAGGAACGGAGACCGGAGAATTATCAGGAAAATTATTTATATTACACGATTAATTTTTATTAATTAATATAAGATGTCTTAAGAGTATTTTTCAAAAATGAGATTTTATTGGGTATTTTTACCCGCATGATTTTATTTTTAACGGTACGTAAATTTTATTGAATCGGGGGACTTTTTGAGGGTTCGGCTAATATTTTCAAAAGCTTTCCAACACAAAATATTTTTTGAGAGTGTGTTTGTATTTAATGGGCCTAATTTTAACCTTATTGGGCTTAATACTCTATTTAAACTTTAAATTAACAAATTAGGGCCCATTAATTAATTTATTAACCATTTAAATGTTATATAATTAGCCCTCACTACAAGAAAAAAGGCCTACGACAACGGTTTTTTTCCGTTGTTGTAGGCCTTTTAAAACCGTTGTTAGAAGCCCTGTGGTTAAAGAGTGTGATCAAAGACAACGGTGAAAAACCGTTGTTGTAGACGTCTAAAGATGACGGTGAAAAACTGTTGTCGTAGGTATACAAAACCGTTGTTAAAGGTCATGTGGTTAAAGAATTCGCTAAAAGACAACGGTTCTATAGTGTTGTTGTAGTTACAATTTGCGACGGTTTTTAAACAACCGTCGCAAATTAATTTGCGACGGAAATCATCGTTACCCGTCGCTAAAATTAGCGACGGTTGTAATTAAAATAGTCGCTAAAGAGCGACGGTTTTATACATCGTCGCTAAATTTAGCGACGGTATTTATTCAATTTCGTCGCTAATATTAGCGACAGTGTTTTATACTTTCCGTCGCTATTTTTGTCAGTAAAATAAAAAAAAATTTCAGTCGAAAATATTATATTCTTGATTTTAAAAATTTATTAAACTTTAAAAAAAATGAAATTAAAATTGTGTAAGAGAGAAAAATTTTAAGTGCTGTGAAGTGGTAAAAATTTATTAATCTTTAAAGAGAAAAACGAAATTAAAATTGTGTAAGGGAGAAAAATTTTAAGTGTTGTGAAGTGGTAGGGTAGAAAAATGGACTGAGGGTTGGGATATTTATAGACAGTTTGCGACGGTTTTGATTAAACTGTTTCAATTAGCGATAGTTATTTTTTCAACTGTCGCCGATTTAAAATTAGCGACGCTTTTATAAGAACTGTCGCTTTATTTAGCAAAGGTTATATTTAACCGTCGCTAAATATAGCGACGGTTAAATATAAACTGTCGCTATTTATAGATCGGCGACCGTTTTTGGAAAACCGTCGCTATATCTACATCGGCGACAGTTTTACTTAAAACCGTCGCAAATTTTAGCGATGGGTATACTTCAACCGTCGCAATATTTAAATTAGTGACGGTATAGTATAACCGTTGCTAATTTTAGCGACAGATTTTACTTAGGCCGTCGCAAAATCTAATATTGACAACAAAATTTGTAGAAAAACCAGTTGAAAGACAACAGTTTTTTACAAACCGTTTTCGTAGCTTGAAGAAAAACGCTAATATGACAACAGTTTAAAAACCGTTGTCGTAGTCCAAAAAAAAAAATGCTCATAGACAACGGTTTTTAAAAAACGTTGTTGTATGCAAAAAAAAAACGCTCATAGACAACGGTTTTTAAAAACCGTTGTCGTAGATATATCAAAGACAACGGTTTTAAAGAAACTGTTGTCATTGAGCAGATTTTTTTAGGCTACGACAACGGTTTTTGTTAAAACCGTTGTTAAAAGTAAAAAGACAACGGTTTTTGTTAAAACCGTTGTCTTTGATGTGTTGTTAAATAGGATTTTTGTTGTAGTGCCTTAACCTAAACCTAATCCCTCCCCAACCAGCCAACTCCCTCCCCTATTAAAACACTCTCGGTTTTCATAGCATTTCATCAAGAAAATATCGGCCACCTCAATTCTTGCAAGGAATAATCCTCCTGGCGCCTCTTACATCTCGTTTTTGTTCATCAAATCATCAAGGCACGCATGTATTCTCCTTTATGTATCATTAACGACATATTTATGTTAAATGTGTGCTATAACATGTAAAAACTTTTGATCCAGTAGCTGCACATGAGGATTTATCGGTTTTGCTTTGTTTCATACATTTCCACGATCACCACTCACGTTTTTTCTGATTTTTGGTGCAATGGAGTGCTGTAATAGGTTGACAAGGGGTTGTACAGATCGTGGTTGTTGAGGTTTAGGTGCTGGTGTGTGTAGCTCGGTCGAGTTTTGATGAAAAAAGGTGAGGGCCGATCGGGTGTGAGGTGTGAGAAGGTTAGATCCACTTTCCTTCCACTTCGGCTGTGCCAGGGCCTTCTCCAGCCCTGGACCAGACCCTGGTGGGTTTAAGTCGGGGTCTGGAATGGCTCAAACCATGCTGGAAACGATGGAACGAGCGATCGAGCAAGGGTGAGAAGGGTTGGCCGTGGTAGGGGTTGTTCTGAAATACTCGGTCCTAGCTGTTAGTAGCTTGCATGGGCCTGGTGGCTATCTAGATTCTGATAAGTTTCTTATTGTCTTGTCTAGTTCCATGGTAGGCTGGTTCAGGGCTGGTGCCGTCGGGGTAGGCTAGGGATGTGAGTTTTGGGAAGATGAGGGTAATAGGGGGCAAATAAGGAAGGGGCGAAACTTTGTGTTATTTTTGAATCATTAGCCGAGGGATTGGGGGCCTGAGGTTGATGTTTTAGGAACATTAAATTGTTTTTAAGGTGTGATAAAAAGTTGGGAAATTTTGGTTATGTTTCGGTTCGATTCGGGTTAAAACCGAGACCCTGGTCCAAGTTTTAAAATGAATCAATTAAGTTGTAAAATGGGCTCGAGTTTACGTTTAGGAATGATTGTAAATATGTTTTACGACATTTTAAGGAGTTTGGTAAGCTCTGGGTTAATTTTAGGGGTCTAGGGGTAAAACGGTTATTTTTGGGTTTCCAGGGGCAAAATGGTCATTTTGCACCCAGGGTGAGATTTTGGTCTGGAGCTTCCTGAGCACGAAATTATGATATTTTAAATGTTTATGCATCATGTTTACGATTTTTACGCAAATACGGCGCATGCTTGGTTTAAAGAAAAAATTACGTATATGCATGCTTTTATTAAGTGATGAATATGATGACACGTTTTGAAGCGAGTGATTTAGTTGTGACTAACACGATGAAACGATGACATGTAGGCTGGGGCTCAGTGGGCGGGTAATGTTGTCGATGATGATCCTCGCCGCCGGAACCACGATTACACGTAGATGGATCCATTGACTGGCATGATGATACGAAAGTCACAGATATGCCTCCCAGACGAGCTCCTAGCACAGATAGGCATGATGATATCCCTGAGGATGGCAGGGGTCCACCACCACCACCACCACCACTAGGGGACCCAGCTATGCGAGTACTTGAGGGGATAGCGAGGCTCACGGAGCAGGCCCAACAGGTGCCTCGCCAGCAGACTAACGTTTTTGTNGTTTTTGAGCAGCTCCGTAGGCTCAACCCGAAGAAGTTCGGGGGTACCACTGATCCATTCATTGCATAAGGATGGATTAGATCTCTGGAGTTACATTTAGAGTATCTGCAGATGAGGGATGGCGACCGGGCCAGGTGTGCCATTTATATGCTGAGGGATGATGCATACCTACGATGGGAGGGAGCCGCCCATGCTCTGGACTCGGCCACCCTTACATGGCCAGGTTTAAGGAGTTGTTCTTTGGGAAATACTTTCCAGCTGATGTCAGCGGCCACCTGACGAGGGAGTTTATGAGTCTCTGCCAGGGGGACTTTTCTGTGGCGGAGTTTATCTGCAAGTTTGACAGAGGCTGCCACTTCGTGCCACTTATTGCTAAAGATGCCGATCAGAAGCTGCGGCGCTTTATGGACGGACTGAGACCTACTTTTTTCCGAGATGTGATGTTGATGAGGTCGGCGAGCTATGATGAGGCCACTTCCTGTGCATTCCAAGCAGAACAGGCGCTCCGAGACAGATTTTGAGATGCAGCGGAAGCGGCATCAGGCCAAGTTCAGTTCTCAGCCATAGAAGAAGCAGTTTTCAGGGCCACCGAGATAGCAGGGGCAACAGAAGCCTCAGAGACAGCATAGGGGGCCAAGACAACAGCGACCACCCCAGGTACCAGGGTCTCCTAGGCAGGAGGGAGGACCGCCATGCAAACAGTGCAACAAATATCAATATGGCCAATGCATGTGGGCCGCCTACCGATGCTTTGTATGCAAACAGGAGGGGCACAAGGCTGCAGATTGCCCTCAGAACAAGGTGCCAATATCGGCAGGGCATATGTGATGCATGCCGAGGAGGTTGAGGCGGAGGCAAATTCTAATTTGACCACTGGTAACCTTTATACTTAAGTTTTTATATGTTTACCGCCTTGATTGCTTAGATTTAATGCTTACTTGAGGATTTATTTATTGGGATTGATAACATAGAAGGAATTAGGATGCATGCTCTACCTATTTAGGATTAAGAATTTAATGGTTTGATTTGAGAAATTTTAGGGACCCAATTGTATTAACTGGTAAACTGAGGACTTAATTGCAAAAATCGAGATTTTTGGGACTATTTCCGAAACCCAATGTAATTTTGAGGATTTATTGGTGACATATCGAAAATCTTATCAAATTTTGGGGTTTAAAATCGAAAATGTGGAAGGGTTGTGTTGCAATTTTCGAAAATTTGAAGGACCATGATGCAATTTTCGAAACTTTAACGGGTTAATTTGCAATTTTTGATTTTTCTGAGGGTTAATTTAGAATTTTGGAAATTGATGTTTGGGTTAATTCAGTGATTGTGCGAGGATTTTGGGTTGTTTGCCTATAAAGAATCGCTTAAGTTCAACTCTATTAAATTTGATGGTATGTTTTGTCGCAGGGAGGATATATATTGCAGATGTAGCCACGCATGCATTGCCAGATTCAGGGGCTACGCATTCGTTTATATCCGAATCTTTCGTGAAGCGACTAGGAATCATACCTGCAGCGATGGATTTGGGTTTAAGAGTATCGATCCCATCCGGAGATCATATGTTCACTTCTCAGATATTGAAAAGATTGGAGCTCCGGTTACAGAAGTATGCAGTGCAGGTAGATTTGATTGTGCTACCATTACCAGAGTTTGACATTATATTGGGTATGGAATGGCTATCTTCTCACGATGCAGTCATAGGCTTTCGACAGAGGTCAGTATCTGTCAAACCACCCAGTGGGAAGCCATTTGTTTTTGAGATAGCCAGACATCAGCAGTTTTCGCATGTCATTTCCTGCTTGTGTGCGAGGAAGCTTATGAAGAGAGGCTGCCAAGCGTTCTTAACCAGCATCGTATCAGTGGCAGAGCCAGACAGTCAGAGGCTGGAGGACATTGATGTAGTCAGGGAGTTCTCCGGTGTTTTTCCTGACGATGTTTCAGGCAATCCACTAGATAGAGAGGTGGATTTCTCTATCGAGCTCATGCAGGGGACAATGCCGATATCTAAGGCACCCTACCGATTAGCGCCTACAGAGATGAAGGAGCTTAAGGATCAGATTTAGGGTCTACTAGATAAGGGTTTCATTCGCCCTAGTTTTTCTCCTTGGGGTGCACAAGTGCTATTTGTTAAGAAAAGAACGATGGCAGAATGCGACTGTGCATTGACTACCGAGAGCTGAACAGGGTCATCGTTAAGAATAAGTATCTGTTGCCTAGGATCGAGGACTTATTTGATCAGCTTCAGGAAGCCTCAGTGTTCTCCAAGATAGAACTCCGATCCGGATATCATCAGCTGAAAGTGACGGAGTCAGATGTGTATAAGACAGCTTTCCGGATACGTTACGGGCATTATGAGTTTTTGGTGATTCCCTTCGGTTTGACGAACGCACCAGCGATATTCATGGACCTCATGAATCATGTGTTTCAGTCTACTTGGATCAGTTTATCATAGTTTTCATTCACAATATCCTGATATATTCGAAGAGCAGAGAGGAGCACAGTCAGCATCTGAGGACATTATTGCAGACTCTACAGGATAGACGATTGTATGCCAAGTTCAGCAATTATGAGTTCTAGCTTGATAGAGTGGCATTTTTGGGCCAAATTGTATCACAGGATGGCATAGAGGTCAGCCCCAGCAAAGTATTGGAAGTCAGAGATTGGCCAATTCCGAAGAGTGTGACAGAGATCTGCAGTTTCTTGGGATTGACAGATTACTACAGGAAGTTCGTCCAGGGTTTTTCTTCTATTGCGATGCCTATAACCGCCTTGACGAAGAAAAATGCCAAGTTCATCTAGGGATCTGAGTGTCAGGAGAGTTTTGACAGGTTGAAGCAGGCCTTGACCAGAGCACTAGTGCTAGCTATGCCATCAGGGCAAGGAGAGTTTGTGGTATATACAGATGCATCTAAGCTTGGGTTGGGCGCAGTTCTGATGCAACATGACAGAGTGATATCCTACGTGTCCAGACAGCTAAAGGTCCATGAGAAGAACTATCCGACTCATGACCTCTAGCTAACAGCAGTTATATTTGCCTTGAAGATCTGGAGATATTATCTGTACGGGGAGAAGTGCAGGATTTTCACAGATCATAAGAGCTTGAAGTGCTTCTTCACACAGAAGGAACTGAACATGCAACAGAGGAGGTGGCTTGAGCAGGTGAAGGACTATGATTACGACATTAGCTACCATCCGGGTAAGGCTAATGTGGTCACAGAGGCTCTGAGCAGGAAGCACGCAGTGATTACTCATCTGTCAGTGCAGAGACCGCTGCAGGATGAGATTCAGATATTTGAGCTTGCAGTTTATGCCAGGGGCGAGGCCCTGAATCTTGCTACTCTGACTGTACAGCCGACTCTGAGAGACAGAATCCGGACAGGGCAGACTTCTGACGAGCAGTTACAGGAGTGGAGACATAGGGACTAGGCTAAGGGCCAGAGACTGTACACAGTTGTGGACAGCATAGTCAGATATAGGGACCGCCTATGGGTTCCTGACAGTGATTCCCTTCGAGCATATATCTTGAGTGAGGCCCACAGCACCCCGTACTCCATCCATCCAAGGAGTACGAAGATGCATAAGGAACTACAAACGCTGTATTGTTGGCCAAGCATGAAGATGGATATTCTGCGATTTGTCTCCGAGTGTTTGACTTGTTGGTAGGTTAAGACACATCATCAGAGACCTGCAGGGAAGCTGAGACCACCCCCCATTCTCTAGTGGAAATGGGTGAATATTACTATGGACTTTGTGACAGGGCTTCCGAGGACTACTGGAGGATTTAACGCAATCTGGGTGATTGTTGATCAGCTCACTAAATCAGCTCATTTCTTACCGATCAGGAAGACATTCACCATGACGAAGTATGCAGAGCTGTACATCAGAGAGATAGTCGGACTACACGGGATTCCAGTGTCCATAGCATCAGACAGGGATCCGAGTTTCACGTCTGCTTTCTGGAAGAGTCTCCATCAGGCGTTGGGTACGAAGCTATTGTTCAGTACCGCCTTCCATCTTCAGACAGAAGTATAGTAAGAGAGGGTGATTCAGATTCTTGAGGACCTACTCCGAGCTTGCATGATCGACTTCCAGGTTAGCTGGGAGCCAAAGTTACCTATTGTGGAGTTCACATACATTAACAATTATCAGGCATCGATCGGTATAGCTCCATACGAGGCACTGTATGGGAGGAAGTGTAGGTGGCCAGTTTATTTGGATGAGGTAGGTGAACGAGCAGAGTTGGGTCCGGATATTTTCAGACAGACAGCAGAGTTAGTGGCCAGGATCCAGAACTGGATGAAGACTACCCAGAGCCGTCAGAAGAGCTATGCAGATCAGAGACGGCAAGATATTGAGTTCGCAGTAGTAGATCATGTGTTCGAGAAGGTCGCACCGATGAAGGGTGTGATGAGGTTCAGGAAAAAAGGCAACCTCAGCCCTAGATTCATCGGACCATTTGAGATCCTAGAGAGAGTTTGGACACTCGCTTACAGAGTTGCTTTACCGCCGAATCTGGCGGGAGTTCATAACGTGTTCCACGTCTCCATGCTGCGGAAGTACATGTTGAATTCTTTACATGTGCTGAACTATGAGCCACTTCAGCTGACACCACACCTATCACTCGAGGAGAAACCCACGCAGATTCTGGTCAGACAGGAGAAGAGATTTCGGAACAAGGTGATCCAGATGGTCAAGGTCAAGTGGCTGAATCATTCTGAGAAGGAGGCTACTTGGGAGACCGAGACCGAGACGAGGAGTCGCTACCCGGAGTTATTCGATACGTTTTAATTTCGAGGACGAAATTTTTTTCAAGGGGGGAGAGTTGCAAGGTCCAGGAATTTAATCCATGTAACTGGAATGCATGCAATCTAGGATTTTTATTTTTAATTATGTGCTTAATTATTTTTATGCATTTTGTGCATAATTCATGCATGGTAGAATTTATTTCATGATTTTTTAAAAGTTCATGCATTAGGGTTTCTAGGTGTATTTGACGCTCGAACGAGAAACGGAGACCGGAGAATTATCAGGAAAATTATTTTTATTACACGATTATTTTTTATTAATTAATATAAGATGTTTTAAGAGTATTTTTCAAAAATGGGATTTTATTACGTATTTTTACTCGTAGGATTTTATTTTTAAAAGTACATAAATTCTATCGAGTCGGGGGACTTTTTGAGGGTTCGCCTAATATTTTCAAAAGCTTTCCAACACGAAATATTTTTCAAGAGTGTGTTTAGATTTAATGGGCCTACTTTTAACCTTATTGGGCTTAATACTCTATTTAAACTTTAAATTAACAAATTAAGGCCCATTAATTAATTTATTAACCATTTAAATGTTATATAATTAGCCCTTAACATAAACCTAATCCCTCCCCAACCAGCCGACACCCTCCCCTATCAGAAAACTCTCGGTTTTTAGAGCATTTCATCAAGAAAATCTCGGACACCTTAATTCTTGCAAGGAATAATTCTCTCGACGCCTCTTACCTCTCGTTTTTGTTCATAAAATCATCAAGGCACGCATGTATTCTCCTTTATGTATCATTCACGCCATATTTATGTTAAATGTGTGCTATAACATATAAAAACTTTCGATCCAGTAACTACACATGAGGATTTATCGGTTTTTCTTTGTTTTATGCATTTCCACGATCACCACTCACGTTTTTTCTGATTTTTGGTGCAAGGGAATTCTGTAATAGGTTGAAAAAGGGTTGTACAGATCGTGGTTGTCGAGGTTTAGGTGCTGGTGTGTGCAGCTCGGTCGAGTTTTGATGAAAAAGGGTGAGGGCCGATCGGGTCTGAGGTGTGAGAAGGTTTGATCCACTTTCCTTCCACTTCGGCTGTGCGAGGGCTTTCTCCAGCCTGGACCAGACCCTAGTGGGTCTGATTCGGGGTCTATAATGGCTCGAACCATGCTGGAAAAGACGGAACGAGCGATCGAGCAAGGGTGAGAAGGGTTGGCCGCGGTAGGGGTTGTTCTGAAATACTCGGTCCTAGCTGTTAGTATCATGCATGGGGCTGGTGGCTTGGTTCTGATAGGTTCCTTAGGGTCTGGTTTAGGTCCATGGTAGGCTGGTTCAGGTCTGGTGCCGTCGGGGTAGGATAGGGACGTGAGTTTTGGGGAGATGAGGGTAATAGGGGGCAAATAAAGAAGGGCCGAAACTTTGGGTAATTCTGGAATTATCAGCCGAGTGATTGGGGGCCTGAGTTTGATGTTTTAGGAACATTATAGTGTTTTTAAGGTGTGATAAAAATTTGAGAAATTTTGGTTAAGTTTCGGTTCGATTCGGATTAAAACGGGGAACCCGGTCCAAGTTTTAAAATGAATCGATTAAATTGTAAAATGGGCTCGAGTTTACATCTATGAATGCTTGTAAATATGTTTTGCGATATTTTAGAGAGTTTGGTAAGCTTCGGGCCAATTTTAGAGGTACATAGGTAAAACGGTAATTTTTGGATTTCTAGGGGCAAAATGGTCATTTTGCACCCGGGGTTAGATTTTTGTTCTGGCAGTGCCCTGAGCACAAAATTATGATATTTTAAATGTTTATACATCATGTTTATGATTTTTACGCAATTATGATAAATATGGCATGGCGCATGCTTGGTTTAGGGGAAAAATTACGTATATGCATGCTTTTATTAAGTGATTAATATGATGTCACGTTTTGAAAGAAGTGATTTAGTTGTGACTAACACGATGACACGATGACATGTAGGCCGGGACTCAGTGTGCGGGTAATGCTGTCGCTGATGATCCTCGTCGCCGGGTACCGCTGTCACACGTAGATGGATCCATCGACTACCATGATGATACGAAAGCCAAAGCTAATGAACGAAATTGAAATTAAAAAAATTAACACGTATATGTTGATACGATATACATGTTATGATTATTACCATGTTTTGACAGGACACGTTTACGCATACGATTTTACTGTATACATGAAATGTATGTTGATTATGCTATTTTTCACTGCTGTGTTATATATGTACATTTTATTACTGGTAAAGGTGTGTTGAGTCTTTAGACTCACTAGGCGTGTGTGATGCAGGTGAGTTTGATGCTAAGGGGACTAGAGGTGCTGAACTCTGAGTAGGCAGCTCTAGTGCGGTGACACGACCCGAGGACCGCATGATTTTCCGCATATTGATTTATGAGTTTTGAGAGGATTTAAACATTCTTATACGTTGGTGATATTACGATTTTACTCGCTGATGTTTACATTTTATTTCAGATGATGTTGGGTATTTTTAAACAACGCTACTTTTATTTTCAAATAAATACGATTATTTTAAATGTTATTTTGTAATTGTGAGCTTTATAAAAAAAATAATATTTCGGCACTTTTAAAATGAGTAGACGTTACATGACTGGTATTGGACCAAATAAGTCCATATGCATCAGTTCTAACATAGGGTTGAATATTTACTTCCTTTGTTTTTTAAAGATGATCTAACTTGCTTCCCGAACTGAAAGCTGAACAAATTTTGTCTTTTGAAAAGTCAATTTTTGCATACCAGTTACCGGTTCGTGGTTATTCGGTTGTGCAATGGCTTTGAAGTTTAAGAGGTTCAATCTCTTATGCCATAACCAGTTCTTAGATTGATTTCAAGCGACAAAGCAGACTGGTTCATTGCATTGATTACTCCAACTAACTTTATATGTGTTACCACATCTATTGCATTTCAAAATAATGTCACCAGTTGTGTTCTTAACAGTGGAGTATGCTTACTAAAGTCAACTGAATGATTATGATCACATAATTGACTGAGGCTGATCAAGTTATATTTCAAAATGTCAACAAGTAAGACCTCATCAATAATAATGTTAACATGGATAAGCTTACCCTTACCATAATTCTACCTTGAGAGGTGTCTCCAAACGAATCCAATCCCGTGTCTTTTAGCATTGTTCATATTCTCAATCGGTTGTTCAACCAGCTTACTTGGATCAGGTTTTTTATGTACCACGACTTATTTAACAAAGTGAATATATTCCCCTTTGTACATATTCAGTTTTGGCTTAGTACTGCTTGTTGAAGGTTCATCTTGGCTGTTAAAGTCTAAACAAGTTTTGTCCTCAACTAATTTTCTATAAACCTTGAATTTGAGTCAACTTGACTGATGACTTGTTCCAAACTTGAATTCGATCAGTTAGTCTCAAGTTCTCCGACTTCAACTATTGAATCAATGATTGATTCTTATCTTTTTCCGCTATCAGCTTAGAAATATCCTCTTTGATATTAGGCATTTCAACTGATTGTGAACAATCAGTTTCAGTTTTGTCGTTGATAGGATCAGGTTTCTTAGCTTTAACTTCCTCAAAGGAGATAGCAAGCTTTCGATACTTATTACCATGTCATGCAAGGTAGAAACAAGTTCTTCATGTGTAAAATCAGTAGAAGTGAAATCAAATACCTGCTCGCTGCTAGATTCCAATTCAGCATCATCAGCCTTGAAGCATTTCACCTCTTCTTCATCACTAGAGCTATTTGAGCTATCGGTTTCTGATGCTTCACTGTCAGTTTCTGCCAATTTAGATTTGCTTTCTTCATCTACTATGGCTTCGTGATTCTTCCTGGATGGTTTCTTGTCATCCTTTGATCTTTTCATGTGCTTAAAGGGCTTATTTTCCTTATCAACTGATCATCTGCTGCCTTTCTTTTGCTTGGATGGTCAGCTGTGAAATGACAAGTTTCTCCACAGTTGTAGCACGCGTTCGTTTCTTCTTTTGATTGATTCTTATGGAATTCTTTTGGAATGACCCTTGATTTTTTCTCATGAATTTTCCCAATGTTTTGACAAGCAATGACATCACATCATTGATCAGCTGTTCAGCTGTCTTTTCAACTGAAATAGTCTGCTCTAGTTTTGTAACGTACCGTACTTAAAATTTTCTTAAATAGAAAATAAACTTTCAAATTGCGATCATCAATAAACTGTTCATTCAAAATAGTTGCAATAAAAACAACCACAACCAAGTTTTCCAAAGTAAAATAATTGTTTAAACATCGTAAACCATAACGTGAAATCAAAGCATTAAAATTGTCGTGTATCAAATCTTAAAACATGGGCGGTCCTCGGGTTTAGCCTCCTGCACAGTCCAAACCAGCTCATTGGTCCCCACCCCTCGTCTTCTCAAAGTCATCCTCACCTGCATCGATCAAGTTTAGTGAGTCTAAAGACTCAATATGTATAAACTGAAAATAACAAGTAATACGTAATAAAACCACATGCATCTTTAAAGTAGAGCGTTCATACTTGAAACTTGAACATGCATATATAAGCTTGAACATACATATATAACATAGACGTGCCATCAACGTAAAACTTTTCTTAAACATGCTTGCATCATACATACTTGAACATACATAAACTTCATCATTTTGCGTAGAGATGTGTTTCAAAGCAAGTGACTCATACATAAATGCGCCTAATCAGACTAAACCATAGTACTACCGCTTTTCAATCCTGATCTAAACCCGGTCATGCTTTACCGGGGTGGAGAAGTCCTCGGCCACGTTCACCGACTTCCAAACCCGATCATAATTTCGTCACAAGCCATTTAGCATACCTCAAAAACATAAACATATTTTCTTTTGCACGTCGAACTTACTTACATAGCGTTGAGGGATTCGTTGGATCTCGCTTGGGGCGACTGCTGCACATAGTAACATGAGTTCGAAAACCTATCTTGCATAGCTTAGACGTATACTCAAGCGCACACCCAAAATGACAAATTTCCTTATGACATTCTAAATTTCTCGGGACTCGACCTCTTTTAATCATCGAACTAAATCATGATATCAAACCCCAAAACAATCGCTAAAATTTAATAAATTTTTTTTTAAAAGTGGTACACGGACCCCGTGTAAGGGTCAAGGTAGGGGTCCGGGTAGACGCTGGAATTTCGCATTTTTGAAGGAAAAAAGTCACGGACCCCGTGTAAGGGTCCGGGTACATGTCCATGTACCCACTGGAAACGTAAACTAACGGAGAAACACTACACTTATTGCTTATTCCTCCTAACTCGATCATACGGACCGTGAACCACTGCCTCGAGACGCATCCTAGGATGCTATGACACTTATTCAAACTCAAAAAAATGCCCCAAAACAACTACGCATCACAAACAACGCAACCCAATCCGTGAACACGACATTTGACACCAAAACGCATCGTACTACTTCTGATGCAAACAAGTGTCTATCGATGCAAACCAACACACCCAAAACTATCCCAATATCATACTCAACATACTTAAATGAAGCAAAGAACACCCGTCAATCCCTAATGAAGCCTGCAACAATAAAACTTCAAGAGCACATCAAGAACGCATTTTTCACGAAAACGCAGTTTGAGCAGACCCACGAACACGATCATAAATCACTCATTTCTTATCTTAATATTTTGAATTTACTGTAAAATTGAAGGTATCAAAATGTACTAAGTTTTATATGTTCAAAGGTTTTCCAGAAAATTGACCGAAAAGTCGCAATAATTTTAATGACAGCAAATTTTGAGTTTTAGATCCAAACACGTTTCAAAAATCGATCCAACAAATTTTCGCTCAAACTTTGTACATCATACATGGATTTTTACTCATAATAAACATCAAAACACATAATATGAGGAGGTCGATGCAAGAATAATCGAATATACATGCCTTTTGATATTTAAAATTATCGAACCGACGATACCGAAGCTGGAAAGATGCGAGGTTGATCCGGAACGAAAGTGACACAATTTTTCTTGAATAAAACGAACAAGAATCGCTGGAAAATACAGAGGACAGGGGCGGCTGCTGAGAAAACTCAAGAAACCCTAAGTTTTTGCTCTCAAAATTTGATATGAATGGAATGAAATGTGTGTGTGTGTGTGTGAACGTGTATGCGTGTGTGCGTGTGATTAGAATAATTAGGGATAATTATGTGCTTAACTGATAATTAAAAACTAATTAAAATTCTAACTTTCCTCTAACTTTAAATAAAATATCTTAATTTAAAATAAAATGTGCAAGCGACAAACTTTTAAAAACATTAAAGTCATAAAATAACCTAATAATTACATTAGACTTTAAAAATGATAAAGCTTAATAAATCATTTAAAATGTCCCAATTCTAACTTAAAATAAAATACCACATATTAAAATCACCAAAAATCGTCGTCGGTCTCTTTTCCTCGATCTCGCATCGAATAATCGCCTGAAACAAGAAACTCAAGAAAACATTTTAACGTGCATCACATAAACATAAATAATTAAAATAATGCACTTTCATAAATCATGAATCACCCGAATCATTTTAAAATTAAATAAATGATTTAACAATTTAAATAAATGCATGAGTTTTACGTGTACTGGTTTTGGGCTCTACAATTCCTCCCCCACTTAAATAAATTTCGTCCTCGAAATTAAGTCTTACCAAACAACTCCAGGTAGAGACTTCTCATATCTGATTCTGTCTCCCAAATGGCCTCCTCCACTGATTGATTCAGCCACCGGACTTGGACCAGCTTGGTCACTTTGTTCCGAAGTCTCCGTTCTTGTCGGTCTAGGATTTGGAATGGTCTTTCCTCATACAACAGATCTGGAGCCAACTGCAACGGCTCAAAACTTAACACATGCGAAGGATTCGCTATGTACTTCCTCAACATCGAGACATGGAATACATTGTATACACCGGCAAGATTCTACGGTAGGGCCACACGATAAACTAGTGTCCCAACTCTGTCAAGAATCTCGAATGGTGCAATAAATCTCGGACTAAGCTTGCCCCTCTTCCCAAACCTCATAACACCCTTCATGGGTGTTATCTTCACGAAAACGTAATCACCTATGGCAAACTCAAGATCCCTCCTTCTCTTCTCTTGTCAGCATAACTCTTTTAACGACTCTGGGCGGTCTTCATCCTGTCTCGAATTTTGACCACCACGTCTGCAGTCTCGTGAACAATCTCTGAACCAAGTTCTGATCTCTCACCGACTTCATCCCAATGAATCGGCGATCTTCACTTCCTCCCGTACAGTGCCTCGTAGGGAGCCATACCTATGGATGATTGGAAACTGTTGTTGTATGTAAGCTCCACTAGAGGTAGTTTCGATTCCCAATTCCTGTGGAAATCGATCACACAAGCTCTCAACAAATCCTCCAAAATCTGGATCACTCGCTCAGACTGGCCATCTGTCTGAGGGTGGAACGCTGTACTGAATAACAACTTCGTCCCCATGTCTGCATGTAAACTCTTCCAGAAGGACGATATAAACCTCGGGTCCCTGTCGAACACAATATAAACTGGGATCCCGTGCAATCTGAATATTTCCTTGATATAGAGCTCCGCATACTGCGTCATGGAGAAAGTCGTCTTCACTGGTAAGAAGTGTGCCGACTTAGTAAGTCGATCCATTATTACCCAAATCGCATTGTATCCTCTGACTGACCTCGGCAAACCAACAATGAAGTCCATGGTGATATTATCCCACTTCCACTCGGGGGTAGGTAGTGGCTTAAGCATCCCTGCTGGTCTCTGATGCTCTGCCTTCACGTGCTGACAAGTGAGACATTTAGACACAAATCGACGGATGTCTCGCTTCATACCTGCCCACCAATACAGAATCTTCAAATCCTTGTACATCTTGGTACCTCCTGGATGAATTGAATACGAATATGCATGTGCCTCTGTCAGAATATCCTCTCTGATAGAATCAACACTAGGCACCCACACTAGAGTACACTGCCCTTGGCCTCGTCCTTCAGTCTCCATTTCTGCAACTGCTCATCCGAAAGCTGACCTCTACGGATTCGGTCAAACAAAGGAGACTGGACTGTCAGATTAGACAGCCTAGGAGCTCTGCCCTTAGGATAAACCTCTAACCCCAATCTTTAAATCTCTGACTGAAGAGATCTCTGCACAGACAACTATGCTACAACTGTAACTTTTTTGCTCAAGACGTCTGCCACAACATTAGCTTTCCCTGGAAGGTATATAATTTCACCATCGTAGTCTTTTACCAACTCCAACCTCCGTCTTTTTCTCATATTCAATTTTTTTTGAGTGAAGAAATACTTGAGACTCTTGTGATCAGTGAATATCAGGTATTTCTCGCCGTACAAATAATGTCTCCATATCTTCAACGCAAAGACAACGGCAGCTAACTAAAGATCATGAATCGGGTAGTTCTTCTCATTCACCTTCAACTGTCTGGAGGCATAAGTCATAACCCGACCATGCTGCATCAAAACTGCGCCTAATCCGAGCTTAGAAGCATCAGTGTATAGCACAAAATTGCCTTGCCCTGCTGGCATGGCTAACACTGGCGCTGTGATAAGAGCTTGCTTCAAAGTATCAAAGCTCTTCTGGCATTCCTCACTCCAAAAAAATTTAGAATTCTTCTTGGTCAATGAAGTGAGTGGCACCGATATCAAAGAAAATCCATGAATAAATTTCCTGTAGTATCCTGCTAGGCCTAAGAAACTGCGGATCTCTGATGTACCTAAAAACGCTATCTTCTCCAACCAGAATTCATACTTACTGAATTTAGCAAACAACTTGTGTAACATACCGTACTTTTAACTACTTTAAAATTTGCGGGAAAATTAAAAATTTTCATAAATAAATCGTGAACCTTCAAAATTCGATGAAACAAACTGTTCATTCCAAAATAGTTGCACAAAAGATCTCAAAGTAAAGTTTTCCAAAAGTATTTGTTTAAAATCTCACAGCCAGTAACATAAATCAGAGTATTTTGAACATTCATAAAAACTTAAAATATGCAGCCTCTGCTTTAGCCTCCCGCTCAGTCCAAGCCAGCTCACTGATCCCCACCTCTCGTCTCCTTAAACTCATCCTCACCTGCACCGATCAAATCTAGTGAGTCTAAAGACTCAACATGTATAAACTGGAAGTAACAAGTAATACGTAATAAAACCGCATGCGACTTTAAAATAGAGCGTACATACTTTAAACTTTAACATGCGTATAAAAGCTCCAACTTATATACATAACATAGACGTGCCATCAACATAAAACTTTTCTTAAACATGCTTACATACTTGTACATACATAAACTTCATCATTTTGCGTAGATGCATGTTTCAAAGCAAGTGACCCATACATAAATGCGCCTGATCAAACTAAACCACAGTACTGGGCTTACTAGGAAAATCCACTGCCACATACATAAGATGCCCGTTCATGCTTTAACGGGTGGATTGGTCCCTGGTCATGCTTTACCGCTTTCCAATCCCATACATAATTTGGTCTCAAGACATTTAGCATACCTCGAAAAATTAAAATATTTTCTTTTGCAAGTCGAACATACTTACAAAGCGTTGAGGGATTCGTTAGATCTCGTTCAGAGTCACTGCTGCACCTACTAATAAGATTTCAAGCACTTAATTTCCATACTTAGACATAATAATCATGCTCACCACCCAAAAGGACAATTTTCTTATGACGTTCTAAATCGCTCGGGATTTGACCTCATTTAATCAAGGTACTAAACTATGACATCGACCCCCAGAATGAATCCTAATGTGATGTGTGAACATCTCCCAAAACATAGGAGACATGATCCTAAATAATGATATAAAAAGTCACGTTCAAGCGCCTAGGCGCTAGGCATGTCAGCGCTGCGGCTGGCGCCGAGGCAATGATATTGCCGCAGCCTCAATGCCATGACGCGACAAGGGCAGCGCCACTGCGCCAGGCTTGCGAGAGTCGGGCGCTGCGGAGCTCAACATTGAGCGCTGCGGCGCTAAACACACAAATTTGATGTAAACTCTAACCCACGCCTTATCGACTTGAACCAACACCTCGAGACCATCCTAAGACACTATGGTAGGGATTCAAACCCACGCAAATGCCCCAAACAACGATGCAAGCTATACAACGCAACTCAAACTACGAACACAACAATTCGACACCAAAATGTTTCTTTAGACTTCTAATGCAACCAATTGCCTATCGACGCAAGACGAAGCACCAAAATTCATCCCAATAACATACTCACAATACTTAAACGCAGCAGCAGTCTTCCAACGTTCCCAACGAAGCCTGCAACAAATAAACTTCAAGAATACATCAATAATATAATTTCAGAAAACGTAATTTAAGCAGTCCTACGAAAAACACCATAACTCATTCAATTTTTATCCAAATATTTTGAATTTTATATCAAATCGAAAGTATTAAAAAATTCTACGATTTATATATTGAAAGTTTTCCCAAAACCATCACCAAAAAATTGTAGTACTCGAATAAACAGTAAAAACAAAAATTCAGATCTAAAAATTGTTTCAAAACTGATCCAACGAATTTTCCGCTCAAACTTGCACATCATACATGGATTTTTACGCACAATAAACAACATAACGCATAATATGACGAGATCGATGCATAAACGAAAGAATATACATGCTTTTAAATCTTTAACGTTACCGAACGACGACACCGAAGCGGGGAAAGATGCGAGGTTGATTCGGGACGAACATGGCACTATTTTTCATGAAGAAAATCAACAAAATTTGCTGGACAATTATCAGAATAAGGGCGGCTGAACTCTCCCTTAGAAACCTAAGTTTTTCTCTTTCAAAAATATAAAAATCTTAATAATGAAGTGTGTGTGTGAATTGGCCGATTTTTGGTGTGTGCAAAAGTGTGTGTGCGTGTGATTGTGTGTGTAGATTTAATTAGGGAAAAATTATTGCTTAGTTAACTAATTAAAAATACTAATATAAAATACTAACTCAATTAACAAGTGAATCAAAATAGTAAATTAGTACACACCCTAATAGAAATCCCTTAATTAAAATAAAACACACAAATGCTAATTTTAAAAGTTTTAAACTCTTAAATCACCAAATAAATAAATTAGGCTTTTAAAAATACTAAAAACTAATAAATCGTTTAAAATGCCCTTTCCAATTTAAAATAAAATACCGTATTTTAAAATTACCCAAAAATCGTCACCGTTCTCCTTTCCCCGATCCCGAATCGAATAATCGCTTGAAACATGAAACTCAAGAAAATATTTGAACGTTCATCACGTGAACATAAATAATTTAAAATAATGCAAATTTATAAAACATGCTTCGCTAAAAATCATTTTAAAATTAAATAAATGGTTTAACAATTAAATAAATGCATGTGTTTTACGTGTACTTATTTTGGGCTCTAAAACTTGCGACTCTGCAAGACTTGCAAAACTGTACCCAAATGCTGGCTGTGCTCCTCATGGCTCTTCGAGTATATAAGAATGTCGTCAATGAACACTATGACGAACTGATCTAGGTATGATTGAAATACTCGGTTCATGGGGTCCATAAATATCGCCGGAGCATTCGTCAGTCCAAACAGCATCACTAAAAACTCGTAATGCTCATACCTAGTTCTGAAGGCTGTCTTATGAACATCTGTATCTTTTACCTTCAGCTGATGATACCCCGATCGAAGATCTATCTTAGAGAACACTGTAGCTCCCTGCATATGATCGAACAAGTCCTCGATCCTTGGGAGTGGATATTTATTCTTGATCGCTACCTTGTTCAGTTCTCGGTAATCGATACACAGTCTCATTCTCCCGTCTTTCTTCTTTACAAAGAGCACTGGTGCGCCCAATGGTGAGAAACTAAGACGGATGAATTCCTTGTATAGGAGCTCTTGAATCTGCTGTTTGAGTGATAACATCTCAGATGGAGCTAACCGGTATGGTGCCTTAGAGATTGGCACGGTGCCTGGCACAAGGTCAATGGAAAACTCCACCTCTCTCTCTGATGGAAGGCCTGTGATGTCATCCGGAAAGAAGTCAGGAAAATCTCTGACTACTGGTACATCAGATATCGACGGAGTGGGTGCGTCAGGCGCTGAAACAATACTGGCTAAGAAAGCTTGACAACCCTTGTGAATAAGTCTCTGTGTCTGCATGCAAGAGATCATGCGAGAGAAACTTCTCCATCTATCCGGCTCGAAGAAAAATTGCTCCATGTCCAACGGTCTTACTAACACTGACCTTTTCTGAAAGTCAATAAGAACTCTGTTCTTTGTAAGCCAATCCATTCCCAAGATGATATCAAATTCTGGCATCAGCAACACAATCAGATCGGCATATACTAGGTGGCCCTGCAGTTCAAGATCGATACCTCTGACTACACTAGTAGCTAATAACTCTTCCCCTGATGGGACTGTAACTGAATAACTCACGTCGAGCCCAATGGACTTGATGTCCAAATGACTAGCGAATATCTCCGAAATAAAAGAGTGTGTGGCCCCAGAATCTATCAGGTCCTTCGTGGCTACTCTCTTTATGGAAATATTTCCTGAGAGACGTTGGCACAACACACAAAACTTATATCCCAAAATTCTAACCTTAACCTCATGCAATGAAAGACACCATAAATACTAACTAGCACACTAATAATCCCGAGTCAATACGAAACATGCATGGCAAAATTAAAGCGGTGCTGAAATAAATAAGTTATCAGTCAGTAGGGTCGGTTCTGGGTTCGCCTCCTCTGCCTGCATGGCAAACACTTTACCCTGGGTCGGCTGCCTCCACTGTGTGCAGTCCTTCAGCATATGATCGCTGGCTCCGCACTTGAAGCATTTGCCCAATCCAAATAAACACTGTCCTGGATGATGGCTGTTGCACTTCGGGCACACTGGTTACTCACCAGGTCTCTGAGGAGCCTTCTGTTGAGGAATAGGACCCTTGCCTTTCGGCGGTCCCTGAAATGGCCTCTTCCCCTGCTACCCCTGGAAAGGCCTCTTAAACTGGGATCGCTGCTGTTGCTGCTGCTGAGGTGCCTGATAGGGCCTCTTGCTCTGCCTATCGACCTCAATGTCCCTCTGGTCCTGCTCTGCCGCCAAAGCTCTCGATACGGAAACTGCATAAGTAGTCGGACCAGCAACTCAAACGTCACGGCGCAAGATTGGCCGCAACCAATCCATAAAATTCCTCAGCTTCTCCCGGGCATCATTCGCAATCAGGGTTGCAAAGTGACACCCTCTCTCGAACTTCCTCACAAACTCAGCTACGCTGCTATCTCCCTGACGCAACGTCATGAACTCCCTGGTCTGGTGGAAGCGTACTTCCTCAGTAAGTACTCGGACTAGAAAACCTCCTTGAACGCATCCCAAGTCAGTGTTCGCAAGTTCACTGACACTAATGCGCTCTCCCACCACAGTCTGGCGTCCCCTGTCAGTAGAAATGTGGCACACCTGACCCTGTCTGCATCCTGCAGCTCCATAAACGCAAAGATCACCTCGATGGACTTAATCCATCCTTCCGCTATCATCGGGTCAGTAGTATACGAGAACTCCTTTGGGTCCATCCTTTTGAACCTCTCATAAACTACCTCTGGCCTGGGCCTCGCTAATGTGTCCACTGCAGCTTGGTTCCCCGCAAACTACGCGAAGAACTGAGTCATCCATGCAAGCATCTGAGCCTGCATATCTGGGGGTGGACGAGAAGGAGTGACCATCTCCCCATCCTGGGCTTCCCTATTCTCATCGCCTGCTTCACGCACAATCCTACGTCTGGGAGGCATACTGTTCCAACATTTACTCAACACGTAAACCCAACATGCATGAACATAATATCATAACATAAAATGCACGTAATTTGAATTTAAATATGCACATGATGAAATCATGACTTGATGCTTACTACATGAAATAATTTAAAACTTTAAAAACTTACAGACTTGATGAAACGTCCTGCCCTTTTTATTGCTTTAAAAGTACTAGAAATTATTTTTCCCTTAAATTTCGTCCATACCATGAAAATATTTTTATAAAATATTTTACCCTTTAAAATAAAACATCAACCAACTAGCATTTTTAGAAATCAATGAAATAGTCATAAAAATGAAATCGTCTATGTGGGGACCCGGACGCTAGTCATGTTCTTAATCGTCATTGGGACTAATAAATCAATTATAATAAACAGGTTCTAATTTTTTTTTTAATATAATATCAAATGCGGAACGTAATGGAATCACTCTACTATACATATCAGTATAAAAGAAAAGTACAAGTCTTGTACTATATACAATCATTTACAAACTAAGGTTCAACTACTAAATATCAAGTGTTCAACCCTATCTCAGATCAAGTCCGTAGTCTCCACTCTAATCACGATCTCTCTCTTCATCTCCTCGACCCTGAACCTGTCCCACCTGTTGTCATGCACACATACAAACACGACAACAGCCGGATAACTCCGGTGAGAATAAATCCCAGTATAAATCAACGAAACATGCAATCATATAATTAATATAAAGCATGAAGCAGATATCAGATATATATCAAAATCTGAAACATAAGTAATATCAACTATCAATCATACTCGTGACTCCACGACTCAGACTAGACTCAATCCTAGTCTAGGGATCCCGGTTTTCCAGACGTTGGTATTCCTATATCGACCAACAGTAATAGAAGAAACTCCGATTCTATCCACGTCGATATAACCAAACATCCAGTGTCTTGACCTATCCGTCACAGACTGTGGCACTATCGCCAATACACTATCTTGTGACATCGTGCAATGTGCCCGTGGCAATCCCGCCACTATCAGGTACTTCTGTCACAAGATCACTCATCTCATATTCGTCTAACACATGCTCTCTATACATCAATAGAACAAACATATCAAATCAAATCAATGCAAATAATAACAAATAGTATGTGATTTAGGGAAACACAAGTATATCCTACTTGTGTCGATCTCCCAATACCACATTGACTTATACCTTTCGTTTGTAGTCTCGGTCGGAAGAAACGGAAGTTCTGAACTCAAGATTGTCTCTGTAAATCTGAAAGGACATATCGAGAATAATAATATCAACCGTCCATTCTCAAATCAATACTGAATCTGATCAATCTGAATTTAATTCAAAATCAACGGCATAACGGTACAATCTCAACCATAATCCAAATTTGTCCAATATCACTCAATATAATCTGAAAAATTATAACAAATCCGTAATCAATCTGTTTCTTAATCTGTCTTCGATTCTATGATGTCTAACATGTCAAGAACATCATATATGAATTTTATTCAATTCTGACAATAGCATAATTTCAACACATATCAAAACGTAACAAAACTTACGTCCAGTTGTAGCCCGTGTCGATAGGAACACCGTACTGAAGTCGGATTCAAAATCTAACGGGCGGATCGAAATATAAAGGCATAAGGATTTCTTGCAAGTTCTCTGAAGCTTTCCTCGGCCTTCTCTCGTTTTCCTTTGCTAAATGATGCAGGAATTGAAATTTATAACTCATGCGTGGCCAGGACACTTGTCTTGCATGCATATCAGGCGGCGCTCGGGGGGTCACAATCTACTGCTCGGGCGCGGAACCTCCTGCCCGATTACTCACGTGGTGACATACTGGCGCTCGGACGGGCTTAGTCTACCGCTCTGGCGCCAGAAGTTCTGTACGAGAACTTTGCTTGTTATCCACTGGCGCTCGGGCGGTCTTATTCTACCGCTCTGGCGCCAGAAGTTCTGTCCGAGAACTTTGCTTGTTATCCACTGGCGCTCGGGCGGTCCAAAACTACCGCTCGGGCGCCAAACGTTCTGTCAAAAGGCAAAGCTGGTGGTGCACTGGCGCTCGGGCGGTCCTTTTCTACCGCTCGGGCGCCACAGGTTCTGTACAACTTCTTGGCTTGTATTGTACCAACGCCCGGCTACCCCACTCGAACTCCTACAACCTCAATACTGTTAATTAATCCACTTCTGATTACAGTAATTAAATCTCGGGCATTACAGTCTACTGTTTTACCAACCCTAAAAAGCAATAATTTGAAAAGAATGGCCCGTACTAAACCTCTCAAAAATCTCTCAAAACATAAATAAATAGTCTTAAAATCTTTAACATAATTCTTGAGTCAAAAGTCGTAAATGCGGAATAATAGAAGCGCAGGTCTTCGGGTTGTGTGCACCTTCAGTCCAGTCAAATCAACCACCAAGACCTCCATAAACATAATCATCATAATCACCTGCATCAATCACACCTAGTGAGTCTAAAAACTCAACACGTCATATCCTTGATAACAAGTAATACGTAATACAGTTCACATACAACAGTGAAAAATACTTGTACTTAAAATATCGTTTTCATGAAGATGCATAAATTTTAAACAAAATCATTTTCATGATGATGCATAAACTTTAAATAAAAACATTTTCATAATGATGCATCCTCTTTAAATATAAACATTTTCATAAACTTTTCATAAACATTTTCATATCAACATAAGCATATTCATATTCATATCCATATCCATATTCGTATCCATATTCAAATTCATGTTCGTGTATGTTGAATTCAGATCGTGATTGTGACTCGTATTCTTAATCTTAATGGGCGATGGATCCATCTAAAGAAACCACAGTACTGGGCGGCGGGGGACACCAGCAACACTCTCACCGGTCAACTGGGCCCTGCAACGTATTAATATATTCGTATTCGTATCACGTATTCGTATTCATATCCGTATCCAAGGAAACACGATCGTGGGGCTCCCACTGGGACCATAACCCTCACGATATTTCCAACATGTAGTAGCCACAATCTCTTCACGTCCTTCAACATGTCGTATTTCCATCACTTAACAAAAATATGCATATAATATCGTTTTTCTTTTAAACCAAGCATGCAACATATCTTTTAAATGTCAATGTTAAATCATAAAAATCCATAAACATTTAAAAATCAACGTTTTAACATATAAAAATCATTAAAAGCCATAAACATTTTAAAATCAACATTTTAACATAATAAACATTTAAAATAACTTTTTGACATTTAAATCATAAACCTTTAAAATAATCATTTTAACATTTAAGAATCCTTAACATTTAAAATAGACATATTAACATATAAAAATTCATAAACATCCATAATCATTGAAAATAATCATATTAGCATATAAAACAGTATTCAGGACACTGCCATGACGATTACTAATTTCTAGGTGTGAAAAGACCATTTTACCCCTAGACGTAAAATTTCACGTTTTTGACATTTTCTTAATTCCAATGACTCTAACATGTCCCAAATAATTATTTAAGCTTACATGAATTTTCCCATATTTTTGTTTAGCCTAAAACAAGGACTTTTAAATTAATCTTTAAATGTAACGTATTAATGCGTTTAAATCCCGAATTAAACCAAAACTTAATATAAAATTCCCAAATTAAAAACTTAGACTTATAATAATTATTCAAGCTTAAATCTAATTTTTCATAATTTTATAAAGCTTAAAACTATGCGTTTCAATTAATTCGTTAATTAGCATTTCGTGCGGCGATTAAATCCCGAATAAATTCAAAACTCATTATTTTGATCCCAAATTTTAAACATAACATTTTTAAGATTTATTCTACCCTTCCAAGTCATGAGCCACCCCCGTGGACCCATGGAATCAATTTTTGCCTTATAATTTTCGAAATTGACACCTTAACGAACCCACGGAGCCATCTCCCAATTTACTTGAGTCACGCCCGAGCCACCTTGACCCAAAACCTAGCCAACTCATCTAGGGACCCTACTGTCCAAGCCCAGCCCGTAAAACCACCCATGGCCCGCTCAAAAACTTGTTGGACAGAAGACCCATTTGCATGTGCTGTGTGCGTGAGTTTCCTTGAACCATAGGACTCCCACCTAGTCTAGGACCCTTCCAGCCCTTAACCACTCGACCTCTCATAACCCTAACCTCCCCTGGACCACGCCCAGACCAATCCCAGACCAACCCAAGCCGCTGGACTCGAGCAGCAACCCACTGGAGCTTGACAGCAACCTCTCGCCTACTTGCTGTCATGAGCTTCAATCTCACGTTTTTGATGCTAGGCTTCGAACCATCGAGCCACCTCTTGAACCAGCCTCTCAAGCACCCTCATAGGACCCTAAGGACCTAACCTAGCCCAGCCCAGACCCCCTGGCCAAGCCCCTCTCTTCCCTGCACCAGCAGCAAACCTGCGCGGCTACCCTTGCAACTTACGGGTTGGCTAGGACTCCTTCCCTGACTCTTGTCTCGAGTCCTAGCATGGATAGGACTCTTCCCTTGACCCCTCACGGACCATAGCTAGCCCTGGTCCCAGCCATAAGCAAGCCAAGTCCCATAACCCATGAAATCGAGCCCTTGACACACACACAACCCACTTTCCTTCCAGCTTGTTTTCTTTTGTTCTACCAGCGTGTGTGGTGTGTTCTAGGCCTTCAAACCCATGTAAAACAATGTGTGATCATAACCTAAATCATGGCAGCCCTTTAACCATACAAAAACATGATTTTTGAAGGAAAATTACAAGCAAAAGTTTGACATATGCCACAAATCCGAAAATAACTTAAGGTGCTACTTGTTTTCAAAACTTTTCATGCATAAAATATAATATGGTGTGATGATGTTTTGAAGGAAAGAATAGGCATGCTTTTGCGTATTTAACGCACGATTTTACGTTGACGACGTCGAAGAACGGGCAAGACCTTTGGCTTGAAGCTTCCTTGGCAATTCTCAAAAAGTTGTCTCAATATTTATGCATGTGTGTGCCGTGTAATTTAGGTGGAGATTTCAGAATTGTGGGCGAGACTTGAATAGGGTTTGGGGTGATTTTTAACATATTATATAATAATTAATTCACTAATTAAGGCTTAGGCCTATTAAGCATAATCTAGGTCCATTAAATGCTTTATTAGAATTAAATTAGAATATTAAAATAGTTTTGGTAAAATTAGTTTGTGAATTAAATAGTCGGGTTGCCAAAAAGTTCGTATTTCTGTTAAAAACCAACACCGATAAAATTTACGTCCCGGCGTATAAATCACATCAAAACCCCTTATTTTCAAAAATAAGAAAAACCCACAAACATATTTTAAATAATTAAAAATAATTATTTAATTAAAACGTTTTACGTTTCTCAGCCCTCGGTCTCCGTTTTTCGATCGCAACTCGAATATCCTTTAAAAATACATTTTAATGCAACCATGTAGAAAAATATATTTTAAACATACAAATATGCACAACATAATTAATTTATGCAATTAAAACATTTAATTTAAAATAAAAAGGAATTTAATAACTTGAGCATGTGGTTCGCGTGGACTTTTAAATTTTCGGGGCGTTACACTTGATGTGCGACTTCATGAGCTTCTCGCAACTGGCAGTATGTATAACCCTTTACAAGAACAACGCTCTGATACCAACTGTAACGTACCGTACTTTTAAACTACTTTAAAATTTGCGGAAAAATTAAAAATTTTCTTAAATACAAAATAAACTTTCAAATTTCTATCACAAATAAACTGTTCATCCAAAATAGTTGCAATAAAAACAACCACAACCATGTTTGCCAAAAAAAATACTTGTTTAAACATCGTAAACCATAACGTGAAATCAAAGTACTAAAATTGTCGTGCATCAAATCTTAAAATATGGGCGGTCCTCGGGTTTAGCCTACTGCGCAGTCCAGACCACCTCACTGGTCCCTACCCCTCGTCTCCTCAAAGTCATACTCACCTGCATCGATCAGGTCTAGTGAGTCTAAAGACTCAACATGTATAAACTGAAAAAAAACAAGTAATACCTAATTAAACCACATGCATCTTTAAATTAGAGCGTACATACTTGAAACTTGAACATGCATATAAGCTTGAACATATATATATAACATAGACGTGCCATTAACGTTAAACTTTTCTTCAACATGCTTGCATCATACATACTTGAACATACATGAACTTCATAATTTTGCGTAGAGATATGTTTCAAATCAAGTGACCCATACATAAATGCGCCTGATCAGACTAAACTATAGTGCTGGGCTGGCAGGGAAAATACATTACCACATACATGAGATCCCCGGTCATGCTTTACCGGCTGGATTGGTCCATGGTCATGCTTTACCCCTTTCCAATCCTGATCTAAACCCGGTCATGCTTTATCGGAGTGGAGAGGTCCTCGGCCACGTTCACCGACTTCCAAACCCGTTCATAATTTTGTCACAAAACATTTGGCATACATCAAAAACATAAACATATTTTCTTTTGCACGTCGAACGTGCTTACGAAGCGTTGAGGGATTCGTTGGATCTCGCTTGGGGCCACTGCTGTACATACTAACATGAGTTCGAAAACCTATCTTGTATAGCTTAGATGTATAGTCGAGCGCACACCATAAATGACAAATTTCCTTATGAAATTCTAAATATCTAGGGACTCGACCTCGTTAAATAATCTTATTAAATCATGATATCAAACCCCAAAACAATCCCTAAAATTTATTAATTCTTTTTTTAAAAGGGGTACACGGACCCCGTGTAAGGGTCCGGGTAGGGGTCCAGGTAGACGTTGGAATTTCGTATTTTTGAAGGAAAAAGGGCACGGGCCCCGTGTAAGGGTCCGGGTACAGGTTCGTGTACCCACTGGAAACGTAAACTAACGGAGAAACACTACACTTATGGCTTATTTCTCCAAACTCGATCATACGGACCATGAACTAATGCCTCGAGACCCATCCTACGATACTATGACACTTATTCAAACTCAAACAAACACCTCAAAACAACTACGCATCACCAACAACGCAACCCAATCCTTGAACATGGCATTTGACACCAAAACGCATCCAACAACTTCTAATGCAAACAAGTTCCTATCGATGCGAACCAACACACCAAAAACCATCCCAACATCATACTCAACATACTTAAACGCAGCAGGGAACACCCGTCAATCCCCAACGAAGCCTACAACAATAAAACATCAAGAACGCATTTTTCAAGAAAACGCAGTTTGAGCATTCCCACGATAACGATCATAACTCACTCATTTCTTGTCCAAATATTTCAAATTTACTGTCAAATCTAAGGTATCAAAAATTACTACGTTTTATATGTTGAATGTTTTTTTCCAGAAAATCGACCGAAAAGTGGCAGTAATTGAAATGACAGCAAATTTCGAGTTTTAGATCCAAAAACGTTTCAAAAATCGATCCAACAAATTTCCACTCATACTTTGTACATCATACATGGATTTTTACGCATAATAAACATCACAACACATAATATGATGAGATCGATGCAGGAATAATAGAATATAAATGCCTTTTAATATTTAAAATTATCGAACCGACGACACCAAAGTGGGAAAGATGCGAGGTTGATCCGGAACAAACATGGCACAATTTTTCTTGAATAAAACGAATGAGAATCGCTGGAAAATACAGAGGAGAGGGGCGGCTGCTGAGAGAACTCAAGGAACCCTAAGTTTTTGCTCTCAAAATTTGATATGAATGGAATGAAATGTGTGTGTGTATGAACGTGTATGTGTGTGTGCATGTGATTAGAATAATTAGGTGTAATTATGTGCTTAATTAATAATTAACAACTAATTAAAATACTAACATTCTTCTAACTTTAAATAAAATATCTTAATTTAAAATAAAATGAACAAGTGACAAATCTTTGAAAACTTTAAAGTCATAAAATCACCTAATAATTAAATTAGGTTTTAAAAATGATAAAACTAAATAAATCATTTAAAATGCCTCAATCCTAACTTAAAATAAAATACCACATTTTAAAATCATTAAAAATCGTCGATGATCTCTTTTCCTCGATCCCGCATCGAATAATCGCCTGAAACATGAAACTCAAGAAAACATTTTAACGTGCATAACATAAACATAAATAATTAAAATAATGCACTTTCATAAATCATGCATCACCCGAATCATTTTAAAATTAAATAAATGATTTAACAATTTAAATAAATGCATGGGTTTTACGTATACTGGTTTTGGGCTCTACAAGTATCATAGCGCGGAGGGCAGTTGTGACTGGTGGGACTTCTGGTTCACCATCTCTTGTTTGCATTTCAAATTGATATGATTTTAGGTCTGCAAATTGATCATATAGTTCCACCTTGTTGAGATCTTTTGATTCTCGCATGGCAATAGTTTTAACATCCCACTCTCTTTGGGAAGGCCACGCATCACCTTTAGAGAAACTTCTTTGTTTAAATACACTTTTCCTATTGCATTCATCTCATTTATGATGCTGCTCCCTCGTTCATCAAACTCGTTCATTGATTCGTCAGCTTTCGTTTTGATGTTATCGAATTTTTGTGTGGCAACTGAAAGTTTATTTTCCTTGGTTTGCTCGTTGCCTTCACATTGCTGGACCAGCTTCTCCAAATTTCTTTGGCAGATTTGCATATTTTGATATTGCTGAAGGTGTTCTTGTCCAACGTCATGTATAGAATAACCTTGGCAACATTTTCCAGATTTGCCTTCCTTTGATCTTCAGTTATCCACTCATCGCGTGACTTCTCAATGCGATTAGGTGCTCCATTAGTTAGAGCAACTGCAGTATTTCTCTTCATTATTTTCATTGGTCCGTCAGTTATGACGTACCACATATCATCAACTTGTGCTGCTAGATGAACATGCAATCTAAATTTCCAATCTTCAAATTCTTCTCTAGACAACATCGGAATTTTATTGAACGAAGACATGGTTATCTGATGTGTGTATTTGGTAGTATTCAAGACAAGATTTAACCTTTCTGATACAACTTTTTAGGATTAGTTAATAAGGGTGAAGTGTTTAGAAGAGGGGTTGAATAAACACTTTACCTTTTCGAACTCTTTTTCAAATATGAATCAGTTCTTTGAGAAGTTGATCCTGAAATCTTGTATGTTAATATCGATCAGTTAACTAAGAAAAAATAGTGCGAAAATAAACTGAAAGATAGATTGAATATTTTGGCTAGGATATCATGATAATTGAATGTATAAAATGATGGAAAATTTTTTTTTTATGGATGTTCAGAGACTTCAAATGCTCCTATGTCACCCCTTCTNGTTAGAAGCATCGAAGTATTATCACCCCTTCTATCTCAAGTATAAGAATTCACTAAAAGACTTTTTGATTAAATATAATGTATTGTAATAACCCACTTCAGTTGGACTTAAACAATGCTAAACTGAAACTCTTAGCCTTTCTTTTCACTTATCAGTTGATATCTGAATAGCTCGAAAGAATTGCCTAAATGCTACAAATATATCAATGAAGTATGAGCTAGAATTTGCTATTTCATACTGAATAAAATCGAAAGTGAATCACAACTGACTGATAGTTCTTGTTGTTATTGTTGTTCATGATCGTTCACCCTTTTCTCAACAGAACTCATCAACTATATATAGTCTTCAATTCCAATGATCACATTGAATGCATTTAATGATTAATATCATTGAATCATCTTTTAGTCCATGTAGATGACTTTTTCTGATAGAAGTACGATGTATCAGACTGCTATACTTCATCTGTTCTTCTTTGGTACGGATTGTCAGTTTGTCTAGGGAGACTCAAATTGCAACTGATGATGTGGCTAACTGATCATGAATCAAACTGGTCGACTGATCAGTTCAGCTGAACTACATCAGTTTTAACTGATATCCTTTCAGTTTGAAAACTTCAGTTCAGTTTTCGGTTTATGCTATAACAGTTCAGTTCGTCAGTCTTCGGATCATAAATTTGAGACTTTATTAATTATTTTGAGAACTTTAGTTTGTTTATCTCAGTTCTAATTGGTCCATTAAGATTGATAAGTCTCCTTCAGTTCAGTTACGTTTTTTCAGTTCACTTATTGGTTCAGTTCAGGTCTTCTGTTTGGTTACTGATCACTTTGACGAACTTTGAAACTTATAAATTCCAACACTTACCATATTGAATATTATTCCCCTTGAACTGATTCTTAAGATAAATCAATGAGGTCAAACATATTATGGAAATTAGAATACATAGCATTAGGTAATGCTTGGGTAAAGATGTTTGCTACTTGTTGATCAGTAGATACGTATTTCAGACTAATGTCTTTCTTCTACACATTATCTCTGATGAAGTGGTGTTTGATGTCAATATGCTTGGTTCTGAAGTGCAGCATTGGATTGTAAGTTATGGCTATTGCTTTTGTATTATCACAGAAGATAGGTGACTCGGAACCATTTATCCCATAATCTTTCAATTGTTGCTGAATCCAAAGCATTCGAGAGCAGCAGCTTTCAGCAGATAAATATTCGGCTTCTACAGTAGAAGTGGAAATGGAAGTCAACTTTTTATTAAACTAGGATATCATCCTATCATAAAAAAAATAGACAGAATCCACTAGTACTTTTTCTATCCAACTTGCAACATGCATAATCTGCTTCTGAATAACCCACAAGATTAAATGTTGAGTCTTTTGGATACCATAAACCAACATTCTGAGTACCTTTTAAAAAATTCAATATATACTTAGCAGTTGTACCGTGAGCCTGCTTGGGATCAGATTGAAATCTAGCACTGATAAATACTGCAAACATTATGTCTGGTCCACTATTAGTAAGAGACAGCAAAGAACCAATTAGATCTTAATACATGGTTACCTCTACTGAAATTCCTCCTTCATCTTTACCGATCTTAGATGAAGAACTCGTTGGAATTTAGGCATCGGTGCATGTTTCCATGACAAATCTTTTTATGAAAATTCCAGACTCGAGATGTCTAACTTGTAATCCTAGGAAGAATAATAGTTCTCACATCAAACTCACTTCAAAATGAATGTGCATCATCTTAGAAAATTTTTCATAAAGTTTGGGGTTAGTTTACTTAAAAAAAATATCAACATATATTTGTACTAAGAGGATATGCTAACTTTTGACGATGTAAATAGTGTTTTTTCAACTGTTCTAATAGTGAAGTCATGATTAATAAGAAATTGAGAAAGTGTGTCTGAAACGTCTGCTAATCTTATTGCTTAAGAAGTACTAGAATTTTTTTTTAAACTATGAAATCGGCCAAACCCTTACCAATATATAAAAAATATTTTTATAAAATATTTTGCACCATTTTAACATAATAAATCAACCAACTAGCATTTGAAAATCCAAAGAAAATAGTCGAAACATGAAATCGTCAAATGTTTTACAAAACCTAAAAAGCAATAAATTTTAAAAGTATAGCCCATATTAAACCTCTCAAAAACCTCTCAAAAACATTAATAAATAATCTTAAAAATCTTTACTTAATTATAAACGTAAATCATAATTGCGGAAAACTAGAAGCGCTGGTCCTCGGGTCATGTGCTCCTTCAGTCCAGCCATGTCAACCGTCAAGACCTCCATCAAACTCACCTGCATCCATCACACCTAGTGAGTCTAAAAACTCAACACATCATAATCTTTATAACAAATAATACTTATAAAATCACAAGCAACAGTGAAAATACTTTTACGTAAAAATGACATTTTCATGATATGCATAACATAAACCTCAACATTTTCCTTTTCCTCATTTCATAACATGTATCCTTTTATAATGATAATAAAATTTTTCTTTTTTATTGAATTCAGATCGTTAATTGTGACTTTCCTCATCCTCAAAAAGTCGATGGATCCATCTACCTGTAACCACAGTACTGGGCGACGGGGACACCAACAACACTCTCACCGGTCAACTAGGCCTTGGCCTGTCCTCATCGAATGGAAATACGATCGTCAGGTTCCCTCTGGGGCCTTTTCCCTCACGATATCCCCATTCTTATCCTCATATCCTCAATAGTCACAATTACTTCACTTCCTTCAACGTTTTACATTTCCATCACTTTATAAAAATCATGCATTTAATATCCTTTTCTTTTAAAAACAAGCATGCAACATATATTTTAACTTGATTGTTTCATCATGAATTCGATAAATAATCATATCATTCCATAAACATTTAAATCATAATTTAACATGTAAAAATTCATAAACATTTGAAATAATCATAATATCATAAAAAAACAGCATTCAGAGCACTGCCATGACGATTACTATTTTTTAGGTGTAAAAAGACCGTTTTACCCCTAGACGTAAAATTTCCCGTTTTTGAATTTTTCGTAAACTCCTTGACTCTAACATGTCCCAAATAATTATTTAAGCATAAATTAATTTTTCCATAATTTTATTTAGCTTAAATAATAGACTTTTTAATTAATCTTTAATTATCCGTTTTTAAGGCGTTTTAATCCCAAATAATTTCAAATTTTAATATAAAATTCTCAAATTTAAAACTTAGACTTTTTATATTATTTTAGCCCTCGTGAACCACGACTCGACACCCGTGAGCCGTGTTTCAATTTATTTTGACAAAGAACGAAACCCTAGCCTACGGTTCAAGCCACATTCGAACCAACTTGTTTTTCCCACGAGCCATACTCGGACCACACCAAGCCAGCCCCTTCCTAGACCATCTATGGACCCTGCTGGACCGACATGACCCCAAGAACCAGACCCTAGCTTAAAACCGAAGCCCCAACACCAGCAACCAGCAAGGCCGAGACTTCTCTAGTGCATGGACTCTACGTTTGGTGCCTAGGACTCTAGCCGTCGACCCAACCCTTGAACCAGCCCGATGTGCACTCACCTAGGACCCTAAGGACTCACTCCAGCCCAGCCCGAAACCCTAGGCCGATCACCAACACCCTACGGGAAGAGTCCTATGCAGCTTGGACTCTTCCCTAGCCTGGCTGCGCATGTCCTAGCCCTCTAGGAATCCACCAAGCCCTCTCCCCAACCCTACTCGAGCCCCAGCCGGCCCTGGCCAAGCCACAAGGGGCCATGCAAAACAACCGACCCTCATGAATTTTGGACAATCTTTCTAACTTTTTTCCTTCGGTTCAACTTTCATGTTGTGCAGTATGTTCAGGTGTTCTAGGACCCTTTAAAAACGTGTACAAACATCCCATAACAATTCCTAATCATGGCAGCCCCTTATGCACATAAAAATCATGATTTTTGGATCAACAACATGCTTTAAAAATTCACCTTTGATGCATAAACGAAATTATTTGAAATCCTCACTTGTTTTAATGCAAAACATAATAAAATAAATACTATGGTGTGATTGATGTTTAAAGGAAAGAATATGGCGTGCCTTTGCGTTTTAAAAGCACGAATTCTCCTTGAAGATTGCGATAACGGCGACGACAACCTTGGCTTGATTTCCTGCTTGAAACTTTCGAATATTTCTATCAAATTGTGATGTGTGTGTCGTGTATAATGGCTGATGGGGAGAGTTTGAAAACGGTGGGGGTGTGGGGCGTTGTGTTATGAATGGTTTGGGGTGGGGGTTGTGTATTTTATAGTAAATAAATCAATAATTAAACTTTCTGTCCATTAGGAAGATTAAATAGGCCCAATTAGTCCATTAATTTTTAATTAAAATATTTAAAATAATTTTGCTTAAATAAGTTTGTGAAATTATTAGCCGGGTTGCCAAAACATTCGTATTTTTGATGAAAAACCAACACCGATAAAATTTACGTCCCGGTGTATAAAATCATCTCAAAACCCCTTATTTTCAAAAATAAGAAAAAGCATCACCCTAAATTTAAATAATTAAAAACAATTATTTAATTAAAAAAATTTCTATTTTTCAGCCCTCGGTTTACGTTCCTCGATCGCAACTCGAATAACCTTTAAAAATATATTTTGATGCAACCACGTATGAAAGTATATTTTAAACATGTCAAAATGCACAACATAATTAATTAATGCAATTAAAACAATTACTTAAAATACAAAAGAATTTAATAACTTGTATGAATGTGGTTCGCATGGACCTTCAAATTTTCGGGGCGTTATAGTGTCACACCATGCACTGGTCTTGTTTGAGACCATACAATGCTTTGTGTAATTTAAAACATGATTTGGAGTGGAATGATCTACAAAATCTGTGGGTTGTTCAACATATACTTCTTATTACAGTAGACCATTCAGAAAAACACTCTTCACATCTATTTGAAAAACTCTAAAGTTCTTGAATGCTATGAGGGAGAGATTCTGATGGCTTCAAGTCTGTCTACTGGAGCAAATGTTTCATCATAATAGATCCTTTCTTCTTTTCTGAAACCTTGAGACACTAGCCTTGCTTTGTTTCTATCTATTGTCTCTTCCTTATTTAGCTTGTTTCTGAATACCCATTGAGTTCAAATAACTGACTGATGATTTGGTCTAGGAACCAGAAGCCATGCTTCATTTCTTTTAAATTGATTGAGCTCTACTTGCATTTCTTCAATTCAGCTTGTATCCTTTAGAGCTTAATTAATCTTCTTTGGTTCCATAAGAGAGATGAATGCAGCATGCATATATTAATTTATCAATTACCTTTTAATTCTGAGAGGTGTTGATGGACTACCAATAACCAATGAAGGCGGATAGGTCTTGCTCAATTTATAGCTAGGTTTTGTAAAAGTAGTCTCTTGATGTGTTTGGACAACATGTTGCTCGATAATTTTATTGTCATGAGAAAGTTCTGGATCTTCTAGGACAGGTTCTGGACTAACTTGAGTCTCAGCTACTGATTTCTTCTCGGAACTTTTGTTTCTTGTTTTTGAGAATCATTTACTCTTATTGTTGTTTCATCTTTATTGTCCATATCCAGATGAATCATTTCTAGTTTGTTGCTCAGCCTCAACATAAACTGAATATTTAATAACATTTCTAGTTTTTTGATGAAATTACATGTATAATTTCTTCAAATTTAAGAGTTTTGTTATTAAATATTCTGAAAAATTTTCTAACTGGTGAATATCCCAGAAAAATTCCAGCATCTGATTTTGAATCAAAAGCATATAGATGATTTTTACCATTATTATACACATGCATAACATCTACATTCAAATATATGAAATTAAGATACATTAGACTTACTCCATTTCCATATTTCATATGGAATCTTTCCATGTCTTTTGTTGACCATGGTTATGTTTTGTTTATAACAAGCAGTGTTGACTGCTTCTGCCCAGAAATGCTGAGATATATATGCATCTACAAGCATTGTTCTTCCCAGAAATGCTGAGATATATATGCATCTACAGAATTGTTCTTGTTGCTTCTTTAAGCGTTATGTTTCTTCTCTCAGCTACTCCATTTTGTTATCTATTGAATATTCATGATGTGTTGGGTGCAATAATTGTCTCTACTTGATAAAGCGATCGAACCGTGGTGTTTGAGCTGCTGTGCGGATTAGCTTATGGTAAAGCAATACCTCGATCCCTTCTGATTCTATTTACTACGATCCCTTCTGATATTATTTACGATCGAACCGTGGTGCTTATTTCATTTTCAGTCAAATATATCTCAAGAGTTTTGTTAATAAACTCAGTACCTCGATCCCTTCTGATTCTATTTACTGAAACAGATTTTTTATTTCGAATTCGTTTTAGAAGCTTGATCAGATTAGTTTGGGTATGATCTTTACCACTGAAAAATACAACCAAGGTAAATCTAGAGATATCATCAACAATAAATAAAGTGTACTTCATTCCCCCTAAACTTATTACAGATATAGTCTGAAGAGGTCCATATGTAGTAGTTTTAAGCATCTTGATGTTTATTAACATCCTTTGTTCTTGAAGCTTGACCTTACCTGCTTACCTAGATGACATGTAGAACAAATATGATTCTTAATCAAGTTAATATCAGATAAATCGGTAACCAAGTTTTGTTTTCTGTTATTGTTGATAGATTTGAAATTCAAGTTATTTAACCGTTTGTGACATAACCAGTTTTTGTCACTCTGAAATGCCATCAAGCATGTAGGATGATCAGTTAGACCAATATTCCAAACAACTTTGTAGGTGTTTCTATTTTTGTTTCCTTTCAAAACAGTATAACCTTGAATATTTTTTGCTGCACATTTGTTGTTCTGGAAGGCTACTAAAATATCCATTGTCACATAGTTGACTAATACAGATTAGATTATAGCATAGATTCTCTACCAGAATTCCATCATTAATAATGACATTTACGTAAATAATTTACCTTTACCCACTGTTTTTCATTTGTTGTTATCCCCGAAAGTTATTTTTGGTCCACTACAACTAATCACTTCTAAAAGTAGATTTTCTTGGCAATTCATATGCCTAGAACAACAACTATTCTGATATCAGATGGATCTAATGTTTGTAATTCATTTCTTCATTTCCTACAATGACAATGTTCAGTGAATGGTACCCAATCTGTTTGGGTCCAAAACTTATTAGTGCCTTAAGAACCCACATTTATACAATCTTGAAAGATTTTGTACTTCAAGTGGCCTCAGGGTGTGTGCAGAAGATGATTTCTTAACAAAATGTACTTTCGGATGTTGTTCTACATTGTTCTTCTTGTTTCAAGTGTATATCTATTTTGAACTGACCTACAATTATAATATCGGTAGTTTTTAAACTTCGTTGAGGATTTTGCTACTGAAACTGATCTTTTACTGGATCCAGTGTTCAAATGGGTTTTCCTCTCAGGTTCAACATAGCTTATACCAACATGTTCGCCTTTGTTCATCTGATTTATAGGTTTTTCGAGTTGAACATTTTGTGTTCATATACCATAATGAATTTGACAAAATGAATATATTTCTCTTTCAAACATATTCAGTTTCGGCTGAGTACTAGTTTCATAAATGATTTCATGGCTACTGAATCCAGGACCATTTTTATATATAAATTGCTTATGTAGCTCTTGCATCTTCTCTAATGAAACTAAAGACTTATTTCATACATTTATCGGTAACGACAACTTCTGATTCTTAATCAATAGTGCTTGGTAATCATCATTCACGCGTTCATTCTCAATTTTCAACATATTCACTTCGACTTTCTAATCATTGCAACTGCTCTCTTGTGAATAGGTGGACTTATTGTTTTGATCGAACAAGCCATGGGTTCCAGTTTTAACTTCCTCGAATAATTGAGATAACTTCAAGTACTCTTCAACCATGTTATGCAATGCTTTAACTAAGTCATTATGCGTAAATTCGACAGAATCAAAATCAAATACCTCATTCGTAGTCTAAGTTGAACCAGTATCTGCCATGAGACACTGAACTTCTTTAGCATCACTTTAACTGGATTGGCTCTCTGAGTTAGAACTCGGAACTAGAATCTGCCAACGTACTTTCTCTTTCTTCAGTAATCATCGCTTTGCGATCGTTTCGGGATTTTTGTTCATTGCGCGTATGTCATTTCTTCTTGTAATCATCTTTATTGGGCTTAGGACAATCGGTAATAAAGTTACCAGTCTTCCCACAGTTGAAACATGTCATGTCAAGGGAAGGTAACTCTTCTTGAAATTCCGATTTGGGTTCTGATATGTTCTATGACTTTTCTTTATGAATCTTGAAAATTTCTTGACGTATAATGAGATAACATCATTGCAGATTTACTCAATAGTCCTTTCAGATACTAATTCAGTAGCAGCAGTAGTTGAAACACTTGAAAAAACAGCAACAACAGTAAGAGCTTTAGTTGAATGACTTGATGAAGGCACTTCACCACTTTTTACTTCCAGTTCAAACTCATTGGTCTTCAAGTCTGCAAACAATTCGTGGAGTTCCAGTATTCTCAAATCCTTTCATTATTTAATTGTTATAGTCTTAACATTTCATTCTCTGGGCAGTGCTCTCATAACCTTGAGTGCAATTTCCTTGTTCCCATATTCATTACCAAGAGTTGTTAGCTCGTTGATAATGCTACTGAATCTTTCATCAAAGACATTTAAATATTCTCCAACCTTCTTTTTAACATTCTCAAACTTTTTCATTGCTACAGAAAGTTTATTTTCTTTTTTCTAACCATTTTTCACATATCTGGATCAAATTTTCCCATATTTCTTTTGCAAATGAACTCTTCTTGATTTTGTTGAAGCTTTTTTTGTCAAAAATCTTGTACAAAGTTTCCTTGGCTACAACTTTATTTTTTATCTTTGCTGGTCCACCTGCTTCTGTGTTTTTCCAGCATTTTTGGAGCTCTTTCTGTTATATCCACGGATGTATTGGCTTTCATAATATTAATGAGACCCTAATGATGACAAACCATATGTCGTCTTGTGTTGCAAGATGAACTTTCATCTTGATTTTCCAGTTGTCAGAGTCTTCTTTAGATAACATGGGGATCTTGATAAATTATGGCATATCTTTCGCATTAGATGTTTAAAAACAAGATAAACCCGCTCTGATACCACTTGTTAGGACCGGTAAAGTTTTTAGAAGGGGGTTGAATGAACACTCAATTTTTTCTTTCTTCTTCTTCTGAAATATGTGCTTCAGACATTTTTAGGAGTCAGAAGCTAATCTCGATCTTTGGAAAGTTTGACAGAGTACTTAAAAGTGTGGAAACATCCCACAACACTTGATAAAACTTAAAGACAATAGAAGGTAAAATAACCCAATGTTTGTTCTGTAAGTTCGAAGGACATAACCCTTATACTTTTCCCCTTCTTCTATTTACCAGAGGGTATCACTAAAAAAACTTTTTATCAGTACACACTTTTACGAATCCATTTCAGTAGAACTTACCCTTGCATACTTAAACTCTTAGTTTTGCAACTCAACACTTAAGGAATTTTGATTCTGGGAAAGACTCTTTCATCATATTACTAACACTTCACATTTTTCAGTAGTTAAATACAATGAAAGAGTGTGTAAACAATGATGACACATTTGATTTTAAGAATTTGATAGAACTTTATAGTGTGTGCTGGTTTTTTTATATTTTTAGTATGATAAGCTATAAGGTGTGAGTAATTTCGCGATCTCAAAGTTAAGTATCTGTGAACATATCATGAAGCTTTTTTATAAACCATTTTCAACGTTCGAATGAGAACGACTCTTTTCTACTAGAGTACCTAAATCAAAGAATAAAGTTGTTATTTGTTTTTGTACCCAAAATGGGACATCACCACAAATAAAAATATTCTTATAAAAAATACTTGAGCTTTTTGACAAAAACACCAACTTTTTCCATGCCCCGGTTTCTGCTGCAGCTCTCGTAGTCTGATTTCAACGAATAAACTGTTTTTTCTTGTGCATGACTAGGCTGTAAATTTATACCACTTCGATCCTCTACAAGTCTAGTTTACAGCACAAAAAGTGGTTCCTCATTTGAGCAATCAGGCAAGAAATTATCTCATTTTTATCAAGGTTGTTACAAGCGGCCAGAAATCTCAGCTATTCATATATATGTTAGAAAAATCTGAAACCCTGGGCGACACACGTGCTACAATGGCCGGGACAAAGGGTCGCGATCCCGCCGCAGGGTAAACCACCGCCTCTCATGCCCCCCGACTGATTCTACCATAGAGGCCAACATTTGAATTTTTAAAGATCAAAATCAGTTTCAATTGCTCTTTCAAGAACAGATTGCTCTGATACCACTTGTTAGGATCGTATTAGAGTTTAGAATGATAGTGAATATACACTTTTAAAATGTTGTATACATAGCCTCCAAGAGTGATACATACGTTACACAATAATATGACCATCTGAAAATGTTATGCACTATTTCTGACATTGTACCAGTCATATTCGACTTTCCGACAGGTTGCTAGTATGGTCCGGCTCCAGAAGCTGAACAGTTGAATGAATGAAATGGTTGGATGAGCAAATTGGTTGAATGAAATGGTTGGATGAGAAAAACAGTTGAATGCATCTAACCGGGTGGATGAGCAAAATGGTTGAAAGCATGTGTTCTGGTCCGGTGATTATACCTCTTGATTCATTGATTTCTGGGAAAAGTGATAATATGTGTAAGGTTCAAAATACGATAACGTAATCTAACTGTATGCAAATCTAAGAAAAAAGAGAAATACTTAAATAAATCGTTTTAATTGCATTGATTAAATGTGGTAGGCATTTTTTCATGTTAAAAATATATTTTTCTATTAGAATGTATAAAAATGTGTTTTAAAGGTTATTCGAGACGCGATCGAAGAACAGAGACCGAAGACTGTAAAGGAAATTTTTTTTATTAAATGATTTTTTTTATTATTTAATATATGGTATATTTAATGTGATATTTTCGAAAATGATGCTTTCGAGATGTTTTTACGTGCCGAGTCGCATTTTAAACCGATAATCGATTTTCGACAAAAATAAGGACTTTTTGAGAACACGGTTAATATTTTTGAAAACTTTCCTAAACAAAATATTTTACCTAGTAACTAATGAGCCTATTATACTTAGGTTATTAGGCCTAAACCTTTGTCATGATATTTTATATTAAAACTAGAGTTTGCAAACGCTAAAACTAAATAAGACGTACCGTCACCCCGATTGGGAGGGTAGGTGGTAGACTGTGACGTCATATTCACACCGGGATCCCTAGAGTTAGAGTCGAGTCGAGTCAAGANATTTGAATTTTTAAAGATCAAAATCAGTTTCAATTGCTCTTTCAAGAACAGATTGCTCTGATACCACTTGTTAGGATCGTATTAGAGTTTAGAATGATAGTGAATATACACTTTTAAAATGTTGTATACATAGCCTCCAAGAGTGATACATACGTTACACAATAATATGACCATCTGAAAATGTTATGCACTATTTCTGACATTGTACCAGTCATACTCGACTTTCCGACAGGTTGCTAGTATGGTCCGGCTCCAGAAGCTGAACAGTTGAATGAATGAAATGGTTGGATGAGCAAATTGGTAGAATGAAATGGTTGGATGAGAAAAACAGTTGAATGCATCTAACCGGGTGGATGAGCAAAATGGTTGAAAGCATGTGTTCTGGTCCGGTGATTATACCTCTTGATTCATTGATTTCTGGGAAAAGTGATAATATGTGTAAGGTTCAAAATACGATAACGTAATCTAACTGTATGCAAATCTAAGAAAAAAGAGAAATACTTAAATAAATCGTTTTAATTGCATTGATTAAATGTGGTAGGCATTTTTTCATGTTAAAAATATATTTTTCTATTAGAATGTATAAAAATGTGTTTTAAAGGTTATTCGAGACGCGATCGAAGAACAGAGACCGAAGACTGTAAAGGAAATTTTTTTTATTAAATGATTTTTTTTATTATTTAATATATGGTATATTTAATGTGATATTTTCGAAAATGATGCTTTCGAGATGTTTTTACGTGCCGAGTCGCATTTTAAACCGATAATCGATTTTCGACAAAAATAAGGACTTTTTGGGAACACGGTTAATATTTTTGAAAACTTTCCTAAACAAAATATTTTACCTAGTAACTAATGAGCCTATTATACTTAGGTTATTGGGCCTAAACCTTTGTCAGGATATTTTATATTAAAATTAGAGTTTGCAAACGCTAAAACTAAATAAGACGTACTGTCACCCCGATTGGGAGGGTAGGTGGTAGACTGTGACGTCTTATTAACACCGGGATCCCTAGAGTTAGAGTCGAGTCGAGTCAAGATATGATTTCGATTTCATTTGCATGTTGATATTGATTTGGTTTCATAGATTATGGAACCTATTGCTATTGATTCTATTCATGAGAGTATGCTTCATGATTTATATTGTGTATATGCATGTGTACCATGTTTTATACTGGGATTTGTTCTCCCCGGAGTATCCGGCTGTGGTTGTGTCTGTATGTGTGCATGATCACAGGTGGGACAGGATCAAGGTCGAGACAAAGATGAGAGATCGAGATAGCGTGGAGATTACGGGCGTAGAAGAAGATTTTTAGTGGTTTCTTACTAGACATGTACTACAATGTGGTTTGTAGTTGGTATTGAACACTAGTTGGTGAATGTACTGAAATAAGACATGGATTTATGTTTGCTGAAATAAAATGGAGACATTACTGGTGTAGGTTTATTTACATTTGTTTTAATATTAAAAGTAAAATTTTGACCCACATTTTCTAACAAAGATCCAATTAAACCCAAAAAGAATTGAGGTAGAGCCCGAGTCCCCACAACAGGTGGTATCAGAGCGATAGATCCTTTAGACTGAGATAGAATAGAATGAGCGGGGTAAATTGAGTCTCTTCCTTGCTTTTGTTGTGCTAGCATGATTTATTGCTTTTCCTATTACATGTTGTCTTGTTATCTGAGTTGATTACAGCATGTAATTGCCAAGCCTGAATCAGAACCGATTCTAGATCAGAGGTATATGATCAGAGGAGGACTGAGACAGATTGTATAGATTGTGTACTAATCCGTTTGATAATTAGATATGCCTCCTCGAAGAATACCACAACCAGCCGCAGATCAAGTGCCAGAACAGGGCAGTACGTCAGGTACGCAGATGGACGTTACTGCAACACCGATGGAGACTTTATTGAAGAGGTTTCAATCATTTCATCCTCCGACCTTGAAGGGTACTGAGACTGCAGTGGATTGTTAGAGTTGGCTAGACGATATAGAGATGCTGTTTGAATCTCTTGCCTATACAGATGAAAGAAGAGTGAAATTAATAGGGCATCAGTTGCAAGAAGTGGCGAAGAGTTGGTGGCTTACCACGAAAAGAGCATTGGAGCATCGAGGTATCGATATTACTTGGATGGTATTTAAAGATGAGTTTTATCAACGTTTCTTTCCAGTGTCGTATCGAAAAGATAAAGGGGCAGAATTTGCAAACTTAGGACAGGGGCAGTGGAACATTGAAGAATATGTTGCCAAGTTTTCTTCCTTGCTCCGATTTGCGCCACATGTAGCAGGAAGTGATGAAGCGGTCGCTGATCAGTTCATCAATGGCTTAAACCCTGACGTCTTTACTTTGGTGAACACGGGACGACCCAACACTTTTTCTGATGCACTGAACAGAGCGAAAGGAGCCGAGGCTGGATTGATTCGACAGCGAGGAGCTTCATATAGTGCTCAGAGTCAGAGACCGCCACAGCCCGCCGCCCAGTTTCCACCACCTCCTCCTCGATTTGATAGTGGAAGCAGTAGTAGTGGCAAGAAAGATTTTCTGAAAGCGAGAGGTAGACAGTTTAAGAGATCAGGGAGCAGTTCGTCGAGCTCCAGTGGGTCACGACAGAGAGGTCCTGGCCAGAGTTTAGAGTATACAGGTGTTTATTGCAGTTCTTGTGGAGGCAGACATGCGACAGAGCAGTGTCAAGGTGTGACGGGCCGATGTAATATCTGTAGACAGCAGGGACACTTTGCCAGGGTCTGTCCACAGAGAGGGGCACAGCAAACTCAGAGTGTAGGAGCGTCTGGCTCAGTAGCTCAGCCTGAGAGGCAAGCTTCATCTGTTCACTCCTTTCAGCCGCCACCTGCACAGACCCAATCCCGAGCCAGAGGTGGCCAGACAGTGAGCCAACCTCCCAGACAGCAGGCTCGAGTATTTGCACTGACAGAAGAGCAGGCCCAAGATGCGCCAGATGATGTGATTGCAGGTAACTGTTTTCTTTGCGGTTATCCTGCTTATGTGTTGATAGACACCGGTGCATCTCATACTTTTATATCTGAGCGTTTTTCGTTGATGCATGCTTTACCTGTCGAGTCCTTGTCTGCTGTAGTGTCTATTTCTTCTCCGTTGGGAAGTGGTCTTGTATCTGTGACTTCAGTTAGACATTGTATACTACAGTTTGAGGGTCACGAGATTGATTTAGATTGCATTGTGCTTGGTTTAGCTGATTTTGATTGTATTGTCGGTATCGATATGTTAACCAAGTACAGAGCCACTGTAGATTGTTTCCAGAAGATTGTTAGATTCAGACCAGAGATGGCTAACGAATGGAAATTCTACGGTAAGGGTTCCAGATCTCGGATTCCCTTAGTATCTGCTCTGACTATGAGTAGATTGTTGCAGAAAGGAGCAGAGGGGTTCCTTGTATATTCAGTAGATCTACTGAAATCGAGCCCAGCATTGGCAGATCTGCCANACACACTATGTATGACATTTTGTTGTTTTTGTATTTGCTACACATTAAATCAAGGTGGCCGAAAATTTCTTATGAAAAATCAAAATTTTAAACTTCCGTTGCGCTTCCGGTCACCGTAACCGATCCCCTTTCATGGATATCACCAGCCGAGTGTCCGAGATGTTGATATACCGAAGACAGCATTCCGAACCAGGTACGGACATTATGAATTTATTGTCATGCCTTTCGGTTTAACAAATGCTCCAGCGGTGTTTATGGGACTGATGAATCATGTCTTTCAGAAATATCTGGATGAGTTTGTGATTGTTTTTATAGATGATATTTTGGTTTACTCGAGAAATGAGACTGATCA
>NC_133309.1:18652929-18700656 GCF_012295235.1 Primulina huaijiensis | reverse complement strand
AATTTATTGGCCAAGGGGTATATTAGACCGAGTGTATCTCCTTGGGGCGCACCAGNTTGTCGATCCGAGCAAAGTCGAGGCAGTGATTAGTTGGCCTAGACCNCTGAACAAGGCAACGATAAAGAACAAATATCCCTTGCCTCGTATTGACGACTTATTTGATCAGTTGCAGGGATACTCTGTCTATTCCAAGATCGAACTGAGATATGGATATCACCAGCCGAGAGTCCGAGATGTTGATATACCGAAGACAGCATTCCGAACCAGGTACGGACATTATGAATTTATTGTCATGCCTTTCGGTTTAACAAATGCTCCAGCGGTGTTTATGGGACTGATGAATCATGTCTTTCAGAAATATCTGGATGAGTTTGTGATTGTTTTTATAGATGATATTTTGGTTTACTCGAGAAATGAGACTGATCATGCTGAGCATTTGAGAATTGTGTTGCAGACGTTAAGAAATGAGCAACTGTATGCTAAACTGTCAAAGTGTGAGTTTTGGCTGAGACAGGTTGTCTTCTTGAGTCATATCATATCTGGAGACGGTATTTCTGTTGATCCGAGTAAAGTGGAAGCTGTGATCAGTTGGCCGAGACCGACTTCTGTGCCAGAGATACGCAGTTTCATAAGTCTAGCAGGGTACTATCGACGTTTTATTAAAGATTTCTCCAGTATTGCGAAACCGATTACCCAGTTGACACAGAAGAATACTCCATTTGTGTGGTCTGAATATTGTGAGTCTAGCTTCTTAGAGTTGAAGAGACGACTAACCAGTGCTCCAGTGTTGACGATACATTCAGGTACAGGTGATTTCGTTGTATATTGTGATGCATCACACAGAGGGTTAGGATGTGTTCTTATGCAGCGACAGCATGTTATTGCCTATGCTTCGAGACAGTTGAAGCCACACGAGACTCGATACCCAATTCATGATCTTGAATTGGCGTCTATCGTATTTGCACTAAAGATATGGCGACACTATCTCTATGGCGAGAAATTTGAGATCTACTCTGATCACAAAAGCCTGAAGTATCTATTTTCTCAGTCAGAGTTGAACATGAGACAGCGTAGATGGCTCGATTTATTGAAAGATTTTGATTGTGAAATCAAATAATATCCAGGAAAATCGAACGCAGCAGCGGATGCTTTGAGTCGAAAGGTATGTTCCCTATCCTTATCGACGATAGGTGTTTCGAATTTAGTTGAAGATTGCTGTTTTTCTGGATTAGAATCTGATACAGATAGTAGACCGTTGCGACTTGCCAATATTCAGTGTGAACCAGATTTGATTGTTCGCATCAAAGAGGCACAGAGAAACGATCAGAGTGTTCAGAAGTCGATTGATATGGTCAGATCAGGACATATTTCTGAGTATCAGGTTCGTGATCAGGCTTTGTATGTGAATAACCGTCTTGTAGTGCCAGATGTTTCAGATTTGAAACAACAGATACTGTCAGAAGCGCACTGTAGTCGGTTCAGTATTCATCCTGGTGGCAGGAAGATGTACAATGATCTGAAAACTCAATTATGGTGGAAACAGATGAAGACAGATATTGCAGAATTTGTGTCTAAGTGCTTAAATTGCCAACAGGTGAAGGCCGAGAGAAAGAAGCCCGGAGGGTTACTTCAGAGTTTATCTATTTCTGAATGGAAATGGGATCACATTTCTATGGATTTCGTCACGAAGTTACCACGATCATCTAGAGGCTACGATGCGATTTGGGTTGTGATAGATAGATTGACCAAATCCGCATGCTTCATTCCATACAAGATGACGTACAGATATGATCATATGGCCGAGATATATGTCCGAGAAGTGGTTAGACTACATGGTGTGCCGAAGTCGATCGTATCAGATCGTGATCCACGCTTCACTTCACATTTCTGGCACAGTTTGCAGCAGGCTTTAGGTACGACATTGCACCTAAGTACTGCTTACCATCCCGAGACAGACGGACAGTCAAAACGGACTATCCAGACTTTTGAAGATATGCTGAGAGCTGTAGTACTAGATTTTGGTACTAGTTGGCAAGATTCACTACCTCTTTGTGAATTTTCGTGCAACAACAGCTATCAGACGAGCATTGAAATGGCACCGTTCGAAGCTTTATACGGAAAGAAATGCAGATCTCCGTTGTACTGGGATGACATCTCAGAGGTACCAGAACTTGGGCCTGATATGATTCGTGAGATGACTGAGAAAGTAAAGATAATTCAGAAGCGAATGAAGACGGCACAAGATAGACAGGCAAAGTACGCGAACATCAGATGTAGACCGTTAGTGTTTGAGCAGGAAGACAGAGTATTCTTGAAGATTTCTCCTTTCAGAGGCGTGGTCAGATTTGGCAAGCGTGGGAAGTTGCCTCCTCGATACGTCTGTCCGTACGAGATTCTTGAAAAGATTGGCGATCGTGCGTATAGACTTGCTCTTCCTCCTTCTCTATCTGGGATACATGACGTCTTTCATGTATCGATGTATATGCCAGATAGTTCTCATGTCCTTAAGCCTGAAGAAGCCGAGTTAGATCAGACTTTGAGTTACGTTGAGCAGCCGATTCAGATTCTTGATCGGAAAGAGAAACAGCTCAGAACGAAGACTATTCCATTAGTGAAAGTTCAGTGGAGTCGTCATGGTACTGAAGAAGCGACTTGGGAGACAGAATCAGAGATAAGACAGAGATATCCCGTGTTATTTTCATGATGTGAGTTTTTATTCAACTTTTGATCATATTGCTTCTTTTATATACCATTACTTGATTACCTGCGAGTTCGAGGACGAACTCATATCTAAGAGGGGGAGAAATGTAATGCCCGAAATTCTTGTTGATACTTGTGAATTGTTATGTATTATGACTAAAGGCGATGGAAGAACAGACGTGGAGAAGCGACGTTGCAAATTGAGTTTAATAGCAAAGAACGACCGCACCCGCGCTACCATTTTCAACCGCACCCGCGGTAGGTGGGCAGTAAGGTATGATTTTGGTTACAGAAGACACCGCTCCCGCGGTCCAAGACTGAGCGCACCTGCGGTCGACGATTTTAGAATTTTGGATGGGATGCCGTGAGCTGAGCGCACCCGCGGTGAAAAGCTACCGCACCCGCGGTGCGACGTGTTGAGTGAAAAATAAAACATGTGTCCTTGCCATGCATTTAACATGTATGTGTCTTCATTTCCTCACTATTCCAGCATTAGAACCGAGAGCAATTCCAGAAAAGGTGCAAGGTTTCTTCCTAGCTTAAATTGTTGGTTTTGCAAGATCCAACCAACCGAAATTGAATCCGAGCTTAGATTCTTGCTCCTCTTGACAAGGGCTTCGAAAGGGTATATGTTTTAATGTTTTCCAGCATGTTTTGATATTCATGTGTTGAAGGAATTCATATATGCTTGATAGTAGATGTTGTTGAGATGATGGAACACATGTATGTACTACCGGATTGAAAACCGGATAGGATATGACATTATTGTGAAAGTCCAGCAGGTATTGAGTAAAGATTATGCAAATATCAGCATGGTAAATTATGTTCTTGAGGAGTATGACTTGTCGAGATTATATTCAAATAGATATGTGAGTTATTGTCATTGATTAATGTTGTTTGAATTGATCGGTATCGCAAGATTACGCCGTTATGCCGTCGAATCGTATTGAGATTGATTATTGATTCGTATATGTGTTGATTTGAGTTAGAGATTGATAGAATGCATCTTGAATGTATCATTTCAGAGTTGATATTGACAGATTCGACATCGAGACTTCGACTACGACAAAGACTGTACAACGAAAGGTATAATTCATGTTGATTCGGGAAGATATAACTCGAATTAGATCTGATTTGAGTTTCCCAAAATCACATACTAGATTGTTACCTTTTTATATGTTGATGCTTTGTTTATAGATTTATATTCAAGCATTTAAGATAGGAGAGTCATTGGCAGACTTGCCAAGCTAGACGTTCGGTGATATCGACGCATAGGAGCAGATTTCCTCCGATTGTAGACACTCGATACAGACAGGACCGAAGTCTAGGAATAAGACGTACCGCCACCACGATTGGGAGAGTAGGTGGGAGACTTGTTACGTCTTATTCACACCGGGATCCCTAGACTTAGATATGAGTCGAGTTAAAGAATAAGAGTCGAAGAGTTTTATCTGTATTCACTAGTGTGTCATAATTACTGATTTATGTGTTATGATTTTGTATTTATTGCATGACATGCATGTATACATGTTTTATACTGGGATTTGTTCTCACCGGAGTTTCCGGCTGTTGTTGTGTCTGTATGTGTGCATAACAACAGGTGGGGCAGGATCAGGGTCACGCAGAGGATGAGAGATCGAGATAGCGTGGAGATCACGGGCGTAGAAGATCACTAGTTGTTTTTACTAGACATGTACTGAATTTCTAAACACTAGTATGTTAATTGTAGTTGAACATGGGAATGTTATTTGCAGCTAAATAAGATGACAGTATTTTATATGATGTCTTGTGCTTGTTCATATACATTTGAATAAATGTTAAAAGCAAAATTTTGACCCACATTTTCTAGCAAAGATCCAATTAAGCCCAAAGATAATCGAGTTAGAGCCCGGGTCCCCACAACAGGTGGTATCAGAGCGATAGATCCTTTAGACTGAGATAGAATAGAATGAGCGGGGTAAATTGAGTCTCTTCCTTGCTTTTGTTGTGCTAGCATGATTTATTGCTTTCCCTATTACATGTTGTCTTGTTATCTGAGTTGATTACAGCATGTAATTGCAAAGACTGAATCAGAACCGATTCTGGATCAGAGGTATATGATCAGAGGAGGGCTGAGACAGATTATATAGATTGTGTACTAATCCGTTTGATAATCAGATATGCCTCCTCGACGAGTACCGCAACCAGTAGCAGGTCGGGCACCAGAACAGGGCAGTACTTCCAATGATCCGATGGATGTGACCGCTACACCGATGGAGACCTTGTTAAAGCGGTTTCAGTCATTCCGACCACCTACACTGAAGGGCACAGAGAATTCAGTTGAGTGTGAAAGCTGGTTAGATGACATCGAGATGTTATTTGATTCTCTTGACTACACCGATGAACGACGAGTTAAACTGATTGGGCATCAACTGCAAGAAGTTGCCAAGAATTGGTGGCTTACCACAAAGAGGGCCTTGGAGCATCGTGGTACAGAGGTCACTTGGAAGGTGTTCAAGACAGAGTTCTATCAGCGATTCTTTCCCGTCTCCTACCGAAAAGACAAAGGTGCTGAATTTGCCAACCTGAGACAGGGACAGCTGAACATCGAAGAATATGTCGCTAAGTTCTCCACATTGCTCCGATTTGCTCCCCACGTTGCTGGGAATGACGAGGCCGTTGCGGATCAGTTTATCAATGGCCTGAATCCGGAGATATTCACCTTGGTGAACACGGGACGACCCAACAATTTTTCTGATGCCTTGAACAGGGCGAAGGGAGCAGAAGCCGGGTTGCTTAGGCAACGAAGCACTTCTTATACCACTCAGACTCCTAGACCACCCCAGCCCTCGGGTCAGTATCAGCAACCACCTCCCAGATTCGAGAGTGGTGGTAGCAGCAGCGGGAGGAAAGACAGTTTGAAAGTGAAGGGGAAGCAGTTCAAGAAATCAGGGAGCAGTTCGTCGAGCTCCAGTGGGCCGAGACAGACAGGGTCGGGCCAGAGATCAGAGTATACAGGGGTTTACTGTAGTTCTTGTGGAGGTAGACATGCCACCGAACAGTGTCAGGGCGTGATGGGTCGCTGCAACATTTGCAGACAGCAGGGCCACTTCGCCAAGGTCTGTCCACAGAGAGGTGCACAGCAGACTCAGAGTGTAGGAGCATCTGGCTCTGTAGCTCAGCCTGAGAGGCAAGCTTCATCTGTTCATTCATTCCAGCCAGCCCCTGCATCTACACAGCCCAGAGCTCGAGGTGGCCAGACAGTGAGCCAACCTCCCAGACAGCAGGCTCGAGTGTTTGCGCTGACAGAAGAGCAGGCTCAGGATGCCCCTGATGACGTGATAGCAGGTAATTGTTCGCTTTGCGGTTATCCTGCTTATGTTCTGATAGACACAGGTGCATCACATACATTCTTATCTGAGCGTTTTGCATTGACATATGCATTGCCTATTGAGTCGTTGTCTACTGTAGTGTCTATCTCTTCTCCTTTGGGGACAGGGTTGATATCAGTGACATCTGTTAGATCATGTTTACTACAGTATGATGGGCATGAGATAGATTTAGACTGTATTGTACTTGGGTTATCTGATTTTGATTGCATTATTGGTATCGACATGCTAACCAAGTACAGAGCGACAGTAGACTGTTTCCACAAGATTGTTAGATTCAGACCAGAGATGGCTGAAGAGTGGAAGTTCTACGGCAAAGGGTCTAGAGCTAGGATTCCTTTGATTTCAGTATTGTCTATGACTCGATTACTACAGAAAGGAGCAGAAGGGTTCCTTGTCTATTCAGTTGATTTACTGAAATCGAGTCCTACCTTGGCAGATGTGCCAGTGGTTAGCGAGTTTGCAGATGTGTTCCCCGATGAGATTCCGGGATTGCCTCCAGTCAGAGAGGTAGATTTTAGCATCGACCTAGTACCAGGTACGGTTCCTATTTCTCGAGCTCCTTATAGAATGGCACCGATAGAGTTGAAAGAATTGAAAGAACAGCTTGAAGATTTGCTGGCCAAGGGATATATCAGACCGAGTGTATCTCCTTGGGGCGCACCAGTGCTATTCGTGCGAAAGAAAGACGGTTCGATGAGATTGTGTATCGATTACCGGCAACTGAACAAGGCAACAGTAAAGAACAAGTACCCATTGCCTCGCATCGACGATTTGTTTGATCAGTTGCAGGGATCCTCTGTCTATTCCAAGATCGATCTGAGATCTGGATATCACCAGCTGAGAGTTAGAGATGTTGATATACCGAAGACAGCATTCCGAACCAGGTATGGACATTATGAGTTTATTGTCATGCCTTTTGGTTTAACGAATGCGCCAGCGGTGTTTATGAGTCTGATGAACCGTGTCTTTCAGAGGTATCTGGATGAGTTTGTGATTGTTTTTATAGATGATATTTTGGTTTACTCGAGAAATGAGACTGATCATGCTGAGCATTTGAGAATTGTGTTGCAGACGTTAAGAAATGAGCAACTGTATGCTAAACTGTCAAAGTGTGAGTTTTGGCTGAGACAGGTTGTCTTCTTGGGTCATATCATATCTGGAGACGGTATTTCTGTTGATCCGAGTAAAGTGGAAGCTGTGATCAGTTGGCCGAGACCGACTTCTGTGCCAGAGATACGCAGTTTCATGGGTTTAGCAGGGTACTATCGACGATTTATTAAAGATTTCTCCAGTATTGCGAAACCGATTACCCAGTTGACACAGAAGAATACTCCATTTGTGTGGTCTGAAGATTGTGAGTCTAGTTTCTTAGAGTTGAAGAGACGACTAACCAGTGCTCCAGTGTTGACGATACCTTCAGGTACAGGTGATTTCGTTGTATATTGTGATGCATCGCACAGAGGGTTAGGATGTGTTCTTATGCAGCGACAGCATGTTATTGCCTATGCTTCGAGACAGTTGAAGCCACACGAGACTCGATACCCAATTCATGATCTTGAATTGGCGGCTATCGTATTTGCACTGAAGATATGGCGACACTATCTGTATGGCGAGAAATTTGAGATCTACTCTGATCACAAGAGCTTGAAATATCTGTTTTCTCAGTCAGAATTGAATATGAGACAGCGTAGATGGCTTGACCTACTGAAAGACTTTGATTGCGAGATCAAGTACTATCCAGGGAAGTCAAATGCAGCAGCGGATGCCTTGAGTCGAAAGATATGTTTCCTATCCTTATCGACGATAGGTGTTTCAAATTTAGTTGAAGATTGCTGTTTGTCTGGATTAGAATTTGATACAGATAGTAGACCATTACAACTTGCTACAATTCAAGTTCAGCCAGATTTGATTTTGAGAATCAAAGAAGCAAAAAGAACTGATCCAAATGTTCAGAAGTCAATTGAGATGGTCCGATCAGGGCATTTGTCCGAGTATCAGGTACTTGATCATGTTCTGTATGTGAATAACCGTCTTGTAGTGCCAGATATTTCAGATTTGAAACAGCAGATATTGTCTGAAGCGCACTGTAGTCGGTTCAGTATTCATCCTGGTGGCAGAAAGATGTATAATGACTTGAAGACACATTTCTGGTGGAAACAAATGAAGTGAGACATTGCAAAGTTTGTGTCGAAATGTTTAAATTGCCAACAGGTGAAGGCCGAGAGAAAAAAGCCCGGAGGTTTACTTCAGAGTTTATCTATTCCTGAATGGAAAGGGATCACATTGCCATGGACTTTGTTACAAAGTTACCACGATCATCTCGGGGTTGTGATGTGATTTGGGTTGTGATAGACNGTGGAATAAAACATGCTGATTTGGTCAATCTGTCTATCACAACCCAAATCACATCACAACCCCGAGATGATCGTGGTAACTTTGTAACAAAGTCCATNAAGATTGCATGGTGTGCCGAAGTCGATCGTATCAGATCGTGATCCACGATTCACTTCACACTTTTCGCACAGTCTGCAGCAGGCTTTAGGTACGACATTGCACCTGAGTACTGCTTACCATCCCCAGACAGACGGACAGTCAGAGCGGACTATCCAGACATTAGAGGATATGCTAAGAGCTGTAGTGCTAGATTTTGGCACTAGTTGGCAAGATTCACTCCCGCTTTGTGAATTCTTGTACAACAACAGCTATCTTGGGCCTGATATGCTTCGTGAAATGACTGAGAAAGTGAAGCTGATTCAGAAGAAAATGAAAACTGCACAGGATAGACAAGCCAAGTATGCGAATGTACGTCGTCGACCGTTAGTGTTTGAACAAGGAGATAGAGTATTTTTAAAGATTTCTCCGTTCAAAGGCATTGTCAGATTTGGCAAACGCGGTAAGTTATCTCCACGCTATATTGGGCCTTATGAGATCCTCGAGAAGATAGGAGATCGTGCCTATCGACTCGCCTTACCGCCTTCATTATCTGGGATACATGATGTTTTTCATGTATCATTATTGCGGAAATATATGCCAGATGCTTCACATATAATTCAGCCAGACAAGGCCGAACTGGACGAGACGCTGAGTTATTTCGAGAAGCCGATTCAGATTCTTGATCAAAAAGAAAAGCAACTCAGAACGAAAAGTATTCCACTTGTGAAGATTCAGTGGAGTCGTCACGGTATTGAAGAAGCTACCTGGGAGACAGAGTCTGATATGCGGCAGAGATTCCCAGAATTATTTCACTGATGTGAGTTCTATTTAGCTTCTGTTACATTTCTTGCTGATATCTGAATTGATTGCCTGTGATTTCGGGGACGAAATCGGATCTTAGAGGGGGAGAAATGTAATGCTCGAGATTTGATTACTGTGGTCAGATGGTACGGAATTGATAGAATTATGGTTGTAGGAACTTAAATGGAAAAGCCGGGCGTCGATACAACTCAAGATCCAAAATTTGTACAAAAGTCGTGGTGCTCGAGCGGTAGAAAGAGACCGCTCGAGCGCCAATGGTTACCAAGAAAAGTTGTCGGACAGAAAGTCTGGCGCCCGAGCGGTGGTCTGTGACCGCCTTAGCGCCAGTGGATAACACTAAAAGTTTTCGGACAGAACATGCCGCGCCCGAGCGGTATATTTCAACCGCACGAGCGCCGCCTGAATTACACAAAAATTCTGAAGAAGCCACGTACGAGATTTGCATGCAATATATATATGTTATTCACTCTCATTCTCCTCCACCTTGCAACCAGCACCACCGAGAGCAGCATTTAAGAAAGCTCAAGATCCTCACATATTAGACATTTGATTGTGAAGAATCCAACCATCCTATTTTCGATTCGAGTTTAGATTCTTGTTCCTCGCCTTTAGAGCTATCCAAGGATGTAAGTTTCTTTACTTTTCAGCATGGTTTGAAGTTTAGATGTTGGGGAAATTGTGATATGATTCCTATTATGTGTTGGTATGATAGTGGTAACTTTATATTCGATACTTGATCGAAGAAATGATATCGTATGCAATTTATATGAAATTCCAGCATGTATTGGGTGGAAATTATGCAGATTTTGAGATCTTGATATATAGATTGTGATGGTTGTGAGTTGTAATATGGATTATGTTGCGATTTGAGTTGATCGGTATTGAGAAATCACGCCGTTATGCCGTCGAATTGAATTGAGATTGAATAATGAGTTGTACAAGATTTTCTTTGAGTTGTGTCTTGATAGATTATATCTATACATTGCCATTTCAGAGTTGATATTATCAGATTCGACATCGAGACTTCGACTACGACAAATACTGTACAACGAAAGGTATAATTCATGTTGATTCGGGAAGATATAACTCGAATTAGATCTGATTTGAGTTTCCCAAAATCACATACTAGATTGTTACCTTTTTATATGTTGATGCTTTGTTTATAGATTTATATTCAAGCATTTAAGATAGGAGAGTCATTGGCAGACTTGCCAAGCTAGACGTTCGGTGATATCGACGCATAGGAGCAGAATTGACTCCGATTGTAGACATTCGATACAGACATGACCGAAGTCTAGGAATAAGACGTACCGTCACCCCGATTGGGAGGGTAGGTGGCAGACTGTGACGTCTTATTCACACCGGGATCCCTAGAGTTAGAGTCGAGTCGAGTCAAGAAATGATTTTGATTTCATTTGCATGCTGATATTGATTTGGTTTCATAGATTATGGAACCTATTGCCATTGATTCTATTCATGAGAGTATACTTCATGATTTATATTGTGTATATGCATGTGTACCATGTTTTATACTGGGATTTGTTCTCACCGGAGTATCCGGTTGTGGTTGTGTCTGTATGTGTGCATGATCACAGGTGGGACGGGATCAGGGTCGAGACAAAGATGAGAGATCGAGATAGCGAGGAGATTACGGGCGTAGAAGAAGATTTCTAGTGGTTTCTTACTAGACATGTACTACAATGTGGTTTGTAGTTGGTATTGAACACTAGTTGGTATGAATGTACTGAAATAAGACATGGATTTATGTTTGCTGAAATAAAATGGAGACATTACTGGTGTAGGTTTATTTACATTTTTTTTAATATTAAAAGTAAAATTTTGACCCACATTTTCTAACAAAAATCCAATTAATCCCAAAAATAATTGAGTTAGAGCCCGGGTCCCCACAAGAGGTGACATAGGAGTATGTGAAATCTCCGAACATCAAGAAATCTTGTATTCTCTTCTTATCGGTTTTTATTCTATTTGTCTGTCAGTTATTTCAGAACTTTTATCAAGTTAACTGATAGATATTGACAATAAGATTCATGAACTTATTTTATCACTAAACTGATTCATAATATAGAACAAGTTGTGAAAATTTGTAAGTTGTTTATTCAACTTCCCTTTCTAAACAACTTTTCTCTCCCAACCGTTCCTAACAAGTGGTATCAGAACAGTTGAATCTTGTTTCTGAATATTTCATATGTACAAATCTGATTACCATGTCTTCCTTCAATAAAATCCCAATGTTTTCCAGAGAGGACTTTGACTACTGGAAGATTAGAATGCAGGCTCATCTAGCTACCCAAGATGATGATATGTGGTACGTCATAACTGACGGACCAATGAAAATACTAAAAGCAAATAAAGCAGTGGCTATAACTGATGGTGCTCCTCAGCACATCGAGAAACCACGTGAAGAATGGACAGCTGAAGATAAAAAAAAGCCAATTTGGATAATGTGGCCAAAGATATTTTGTACAAGACACTGGATAAAATCACGTTCAGTAACATAAAGATGTGCAGAACAGTGAAAGAGATTTGGGAGAAATTGATCCAGCTGTGCGAAGGAAATTAGCAAACAAAAGAAAATAAACTCTCAGTTTTTGTTCATAAATTTGACGATATTAAAATGAAGACTGGAGACTCTATGAACGAATATGATGAGAGAGTCAGCGGTATTGTAAATGAACTGAATGCAATTGGAAAAGTGTATTCAAACAAAGAAATTGTGCTGAAGGTGGTCCGAGGTCTTCCCAAGGAGTGGGATGTTAAGACCATGGCCATGAGAGAATCAAAGGACCTAAATAAGGTGGAACTACATGATATATTTGCTGATCTAAAAGCCTATGAGTTTGAATTGCAAACAAGAGAAGGAGAACTTTCTACACCAGCAGCCACAACAGCTCTTAGTGCTCATAAACTTGAAACAACTGGTTCAGATGAGAAAACTGATAATCAGTTAAGTAATGACACAATGTCATTATTTGTAAAGAAGTTTGGAAAGTTCATGAGGAGAAATCAAGGTTCTTGCCATTGAAACTATCAGAAGATCAATTCCAAGGAAGAACAAAACTCTTGCTTCAACTTTGGAAAGCAAAGTCATTTCATTGCTGACTGTCCAAAACCAAAGAAGTATAGCAGACATTCAACGGATAAAAGCAAGAAATCAATTTGAATACAAGAGATGAGACTTGAATGACAAAAGATCATTCAAGAAAAAACATGAAGTACTGCTGGCTGAAGAAAGCAAATCTAAATGGGTAGAGACTAACAGTGAAAGGTCAGACTCAGAAAGCTCAGTCAGCTCTAGTGATGATGAAGAGAAAGTTAAATGCTTAATGGAAAATGAGGCCGAACTGGAGTTTACAAGTGAACGGGTATTTGACTTCAGCTTTACTGATTTAACACGAGAAGTACTCATTAACACTCTGCATGACATGGTGAATGAGTATCACAAACTTGCTCGGTTATTTGAACAAGCCAAAGATGAGCAAACTTATCTCATAGACAACAAAACTAAAACTGATGAGTCAGTTGAATTGTTGAGTCTAAAAAGAGAGATTGCAAAGAAAAAGGCTGATATGATCGAGAGTCAATCTTTGATTCATCAGTTGGAAAACAAAATTTCAAAACAAACTGATATTATTCAAGCTTGGAATAATTCATCAGTCACTCTAATTGAAATGCAGAGTTGGCAAAAATCAGTTACTGATAGAACTGGTTTAGACTTCAATAGCATTGAAGAAACCTTTGCAAGTGATACAAAACCCAGTTGCATAAACACAAAAGGAAATACTTTAACTTTGTGAAATCAACAGTGGTATAAGAAATATTTGAACCAAGTAAACCCATTGTCCAACCGATTGAACATAAGAACAAAGCTAAACAGTTTGGAATTGGTTATTACCCGAAGAGTTCAACTGATTCAAAAATCTGGTCACCTAGAGGGTTCAGCTACAAAAATAAAAAATCTAAGGATGACTATTACAATTATTACAACCATAAGCCAGTTCAAGAGAGATATGGAAAAACAAGAAGTTGAAAAAGGTTAACAATCATATTGTTTTATCCACGGATCACACACCTAGCACACACAAGCCGGGAAAAATCATTTGAAACACAGAAACTGGAAAGTCAGTTACACTGATCGAAGTCTGGGTTCCTAAAGAACTAATCAGTTTAGGACCCAAATAGATATGGGTACTAAAATTATTCATTGTATGTGATTGCAGGTAACAGGTACACCAATCATAGAATCAATTTGGTATCTGGACAGTGGCTGCTTGCGACATATGACAGGGGATGCTGAACTGCTATCCCAAATGATTAAATGCACTGGTCCAAACATCAAGTTTGGGGACAACTCTAAAGGTAGAACTGTGGGTAAGAGAAAGATTATTCATGGGAACATTATTATTAAAGATGTCTTACTAGTTTATAATTTGAAGTATAACTTGATTATCATCAGTCAGTTATGCGACAATAATTTTTCAGTTCAGTTCAACAAACACACATGCACAGTTAAAAATTCAACTGATGAAATAATCATAACTGGACATAGATGTGGTAACACTTATAAAGCGAGTTGAACAAATCAACCTAATGAACCACTATGTTTTGTGGCTTTTAAATCTTCAAAAAACTGGTTGGGGTATAAAAGGTTGAACCACTTAAACTTTAAGTCTATTGCTTATCTGAGTAATCATGATCTTGTTACTGGTTTGCCTAAGATCGATTTTTCAAAAGATGAACTTTTTTCAGCATGCCAGTTTGGTAAAAAAGTAAGATCTTCATTTAAAAACAAGGGTAGTAAGTCTTCATCAAGATGCTTAGAACTGCTACATATGGTTTTTTTTTTGGCATATATCTGTCATGAGTTTAGCGGGAATGAAATACACCTTAGTAATAGTTGATGATTTTTCAAGATTTACTTGGGCTATCTTTCTTAAATAAAAAACCAAACTGCTACGCAACTGATTAAGCTTTTCAAAAGATTATTAAATAAAAAATCAGTTGGAATTGACAGAATAAGATCTAATCGAGGGACTTAATTTTTCAATCAAAATCTTTCTCAATTTTTAGAAAATACCGGAATTAAGCATGATTTCCCTGCTGCTAGAACACCTCAGCAAAATGGTGTAGCTGAGTGAAGAAATCGTACGCTTAAAGAAACAGCCAGAACAATACTTGCTGATTCTAGTATATCTTAGAAATTTTGGACAGAAGCAATCAACATTACATGTTACACTCAGAACAGATCAATGATTAATAAAAGTCATTTAAAAACACCATATGAGATCTGGCATAGACATAAAAGTGTGGTAACCTATTTCAAAATATTCGGCTGCAGATGTTATATTCACGATAATGGCAAAAATCATTTGAAAAAATTTGATGCAAAATCTGCAGAAAGAATATTTTTGGGTTACTATTCAGTTAGTAAAGCCTACAGAGTATTTAATAAATGTACTTTAAATGTAGAAGAATTGATTCATGTCGTATTTGATGAATCAGGACTAACTGACAAGCCAACTGATCCAGTTGAGCTAACCGATCGTTTTACAGATATAAATTTGGAGGATGATAGAGAAGAAGAAGTTCATATCAACAGAAATCTCCTCCAAACAACAGAACCAGAAATATTGGATCAATCAGTTGAACAAGAAATTGTTCCTAATAATCAGTTGGTGGAGCAAAATAATGATATTCAAGTACCAACTGAAGAAACAACAAATGAAACTTAAGAAAACATTCAGTTACCGACTGAATCTATTGCTGAAATCCATCCAGTCAATGCTGAATACATATGGAAGAAATCACATCCACCTGAATTGGTAATAGGTAATCTATCTGATCTTGTAAGAACTAGGAATCAAGTGAATAATTTATTTATTCATTCAGCATTTATTTCCCAACTGGAACCAAAGAAAGCTGATGAAACTCTTGCTGATACTAAATGGATAAATGCTATGCAAGAAGAGCTAAATCAGTTCACCCATAACAAAGTCTGGAATTTAGTTTCAAGACCAGTTTCTAAAACTATTATAGGTAAAAAGTGGATTTACAGAAACAAACTGAACGAAGATGGTTCAGTTGTGCGCAATAAAGCGAAGCTTGTAGAACAAGGATATAGGCAAGAATAAGGAATCGATTACGACAAGACATATGCACCAGTTGCAAGACTGGAAGAAATAAGAATGTTCCTTGCTTATGCCTCATTCAAAGACTTTAAAGTCTACCAAATCGATGTCAACACTGCATTCCTAAACGGTCAGCTACAAGAAGAAGTGTATGTTGAACAACCACCAGGTTTCGTAAATCATTCTTTCTAGATCATGTTTATCGTTTGAATAATATTTGTATGGTCTTAAACAAGCTCCAAGAGCTTGGTATGAGACTCTTTCAAAATTCTTAACTGATCACGATTTTACAGTGGGAACAATTGACAAAACTTTATTCAAATTCTCAAATAATGATCATATTTTTCTTTGTGCTATATTTCAGATAGATCCTAAGCAATCACATTTTTCAGCTGCTAAACGCATATTGAAATATCTTAAAGGCACACAAACTGTGGGCTTATGGTATGCTAAAGACTCATCGTTCAATCTAGTTGGCGATTCAGATGAAGATTATGCAGGATATAAGCTTGATCGTTAAAGCACCAGTGGATCATGTCAGTTTTAGGAGACAGACTAATATCCTGGTCCAGCAAGAAGCAAACATCCATAGCAACTTCAACAACTGAAGTAGAATATCTAGCTGTTGCAAGCTGTTGCGCTCAACTGCTCTGAATTCAGCAACAACTGAAAGATTATGGAGTCATTGCAGAAGAAACACCAATCTTATGTGATAATACAAGCACAATTGCAATCAATTACAATCCAGTTCTTCACTCCAGGACCAAACACATCGATGTCAGACATCATTTCATCAGAGACCATGCTCTAAAGAAAGCAATCAGGCTGGAGTACATTTCAACTGAACAACAAGCAGCTGACATCTTCACTAAGCCATTATCCGAGATTAAGTTTTCTTACTTTCGTAATATTCTTGGTTTAGCTTATTTATCTTGATATTAGTTTCATTGTTATGTCAGTTTGTGGTGTCAGTCAGTAGATGTTTAGTTGCTATCCACTAGCTTTTAAGTTAGTGCCAGTTAGTGTGCTGAAAGGAATGAATCAAAATAGCAATTTTATTGATAATACCTAGTTGCTATTACACGGTTTAATTCCATTTCTACTGCATCTAGTCTATTAGATAACCACAAGGACATTTCATCGGAAATTCTTTTAAAATCTTCTGAGAATGCAATCTTTTCTAGTTTCCTATACTCCTTGTCAAGCATGAGAAAATAGAGACCTTCATCAGTCACGAGGTCTGAAGTGTAAATGACGTCGAGGCGCCTCTTATACTTGATTTCAGTTGCCTTTTGTTCATCAGTGTAAACTAATCTATCTCGTTGAATAATCTGCAAATCATGTATCTTCGTCCAAGTGGACATGACTTTATCAAAGAGGAAGTCTTCGATATCTTGCTTCCAAGTCTCTACAAATGAGAGCCTTTCTACAAGAATAGGCCTTCTGGAACTGCTTGCTCTGTTCATCTATGTTTGACTGATATCGTCTGTTTCACTATTTTGTATCTGATATATTTGATCTTATTTATAGCCAGACTCTAACTGAAAGAATAAAAGGAAACGAAGAGACATCAGTCAATATAATGCAATTAAGGTTGAGATTCTCTCACTTTCTTTTAATCATATGCATTTATTAAGGGGGAATGTCGATTTTAAATGGTTAACTGATAAGACAATCGTTAGTTGGTCTCAACTGAACTGATTCAGTTTTCAACTGATTATTCATTTATTGACCTAACTAACCTTCTCAAATAGGTTAACTGATTATTAGATAAATATTTCATATTAAGTGACGTGACTATTAAAAATACGCGCTTGATTTATGTCATACATTGAATAGTAATATGTAATGTGGCCCCACGTAGTCCATTAGACTTCTATTCATGTTTTTATTACACGTACACACGTTTTATTCAAACTTATCTTAGACTAACACGTGTCAAAAAATTTGAACAATCAATGACATAAGTAATTGTGCCGCCTCGTTTCAGTTTCTTCACGAGCATTTCAGTTTCTAGAGCTTATCAAACACTAAAATATCTTTCTTCTTCGCAGATACTTTAACTAGAAATGGCAATCCAAGTCCCAGCTTACATGTTCAATGCTATGGCAATCGATTTCGACTCCGTCCTTTCTGTCAAGGACGCAGCCATTCAAAGTATCTTTCAAAAACTGGAAGCAGCTGGCTTAAGGAAATTTCTTGGGACATCTACTCAAGAAATTTACTCAAAAGAGATTCAGGATTTCTATAGCAACGGCTTCATCTCAGCTGACGGCAAGATCACAACAACTGTTAACAGTAAGTTGTTGATTCTTGATGAAGAAGCGTTTAGCAAATTTTTCCAACTGATGTATCATGGCCTCCGTCAACACTCTGAAGTAAAAATTGCTGATGTGGAAGAGATGCAATCACTCTTATCTGCTGATCGGAGGAAAATCAAAGTTTCCGATCCCAAGAAGGAACTAAAATTTGAATATCAGCTGTTGGCAGATATCGTAGCCAAAGGTCTTTTGGCTAAAGCTGGGTCTTTTGCTGCACTCACTCTAGATAAATTTCAATTAATGGCTGCTTTGTGAAAGGATGGAAGCTGAACTGGTCAACCATATTGTTCAATATTTTAAAAAACATGGTCCAATCATCAAAACAATCCAAAAAATTTGTTGTGCCTATGAGTTTTATGCTGAAAAACAGAGATTTGGTGGATGACTCTTTTGAGAAGTCATCCAAATACAAGGTCTTCAATGCTAGGAATGTTCAGCCACCAAAAACCAAGCTGGACATGTCTCTTGAGAAGTTTATCAAAGTAAAGAAGAAGATTGGGATGCTGGCAGCTCCCAAATCAGTTGAGAAGACCAAGGCCTTGGCTCAGAAAAAGGCAATCGAAAGGAAACTGATTGTCAGTGAGACTGACTCAGAACCCCCATCTCAGAAAATCATGAAGAAGACAAGAACCCTGAAAGCCAAAACCAGTAGCTGCGTTGGAAGCTATTCCAACTGACAGATTGAGGCAAACTGGAGTTGAACAGCCTATCAGTGCTATACCTATCTCAGCAGTTCCAGCTGCATAGTTCCAGCTGCATACTCAACTGAACAGCAGTCACCGGTTCCAACGGCTCCTTCAAAAAAGACTATCACCGAATCTGGTGATAAACAAAAACTAGTTGGAGTCCAAGCATAATTTATCTGTATCACCGGTCCAACTACACTATATTTTGCCAGACCAAAGGGAGTGGTGATACGAGAAAAGGTAGATGCAACTTTTTCAGGGCTGAGCATTTCTCATGCCCTCACTGACCCAAAAGGTAAGGGCAAGAAGATCGAAGAGCCCAGACCAACAAACCCGATTCAGACTCATATTGACTTGATATGGGAAGAGGTAAATGAGTTCTCTGAATCGAAGCTGAAAACTTACAGTGAATGGGTCAGGTTTAGAACTGAAGTGTTTGCCAAGCGATTGCGAAAAAAATCAGTTCTAAATAAATTCATCGCCTTGGAAACCATATTTCTACGAATAGTCAAAGCTGCTATGGTTACTCAAGCGTTGGAGAGAAGGAACTAATTCTTTGATCTGATGCATGCCAAGAAGCTGAGTCGAGTCATAGCTGAGCTACACAAAAATTATGATCTTACCATTCCAACTGCCTTCAATGACAAAACATTTACGACCAGTTGGATATAGATCTCATATCACTGCAAATGAAGAAAAAAAGTTGGGAAATTGATCAAGAGTTAACTATCAAACAAATTCCCAAATTTCTTCCTCAGAAGAGGAGGCTGAACCATCAACGCATCAGCGAGAGCCATCCCAAGAAGCCGTTGTTGAACAAACTGAGCAAGTAACTGTCCCTTCTTCAGAGGATTCTGAACGACCATCTTCTGCTCTGCAATCTCCTGCAAAAGATCTTCAACTTTATACAGATGTTGAGTTGTCACTGGCAAACATATATGAAGTAAAACAGTCAGTTGCCGAGAACATCCAGCTGAATGTGCTAACTAAAGAATCAGTTGAAGATCTGAATAAAACTGAACAACAAACCTCAGAGGCTGTGATATCAGAAGATGAAACATTAGTTCAGTCGCCTGCCACGACTTAACAAGAAGTCCTAGCTGACACTGAAGTAGCTCTGTTGCAATCAGAATCAACTGAAGAAGTGCCAACCAAAGAGCCAACTAAAGTGTCAGTTGCCAAACCAACTGAAGAGCCTACGAGCTCGACTGCACTTCCTACTTCCACTTCCTCTCAAGAACCTCTACAGAAAACAACTGAAGAAATTGCCGCAGAAACGGTTACGGTCGAGATCGAAACATCAGATAGGGCCTTGGTAGTTTTTACTTAAGCAGACAAGGAGCAAGAACCGGAATCACCTGAAGCTCTGCTATCTCCTCAGATACCAATGGCTACTGATACAATGATCGAAGACATTGAGTCCAACCTCCATGATCTAATTTATTCTATTTTTGATATAAAGTCAACCCAACTACTGCACACATTAAAGATAGACTCTATGAAGGAGAATACAATGAAAAACCTACAACGGGTTACAAAGGATATCACCTCATTATTTCTCCAACTAGATCAACTGAAGAAAGACCGAGTGACAGTTCAAGCACATTTCTAGACTCAAGACATGTTTAAAAATTGCATTGAACTATTGGAAACAATAGTCACAAAGAGAATGGATTTGATGCAAGAACAATTAATGACTGCTATATCGAATGTCACTTCAGAAGTCCGTGCACTATCTACCAAGGTTGTTGCGTTTGACAAAAAAGGGGAAGAGAAAGAAGGACAACAGCAGCTATCCAAGAAAAGACCAAGTCAACTAACTGATCAAGGACCAGCAGATAAGAAAGCAAAGAAATGAAGAAGTCCAGATCAGTTAGAAGACAGTCTTTATATTCAGTTGAAAACTTTTGGCATATTTTCAGTAAGCTCGTAGAAGATTTTATTCTTTCATTTTTGTACGAATCCGTACAGTGAATGAGTTGTCAATAAAAGATTATTTTATCTACGAAAAGTTCATATCAGTTCATAAATTCTAAGTTTTGTCAAATACCAAAAAAAGGGAAATTGTTGAGTTCTTTATTTCGAAGTTTGACAAATTAAGTTTGAAAAGATTAAACAAGTGATCAAGAGAACTGAAAATAACTGAACTGTAGATTAAAAAACTAACAGTTTCCCGAACTGAAGGTTAATGCGTATATAAAAGCAACTGAACTATGCAAAGCTAACTGATCTAAGTAATTAACTGAATGATCAGTTGAGACTGATCAGTTAACAACAATCAGTTAATCCTATCGTCTATGCCAACTGATGAATCAGCTAGACACATCATCAGTTAAGGAATGTAGTTATCAACCGACAAATTGCACAAGAGCATACTGCAACGCATAGTAGGGAACGCAGCATTTCAGAAATGTTACAGTGTACGACTGTCAGTAAAATGTTGACGTGGCTATAAAACGGATATAAAGATTCAAATTTTATTCATTGTTACCATTGGAAGCAAAGTCTTTAAATAGCCTACAAGATTAGCTGAGAGAGAGTAACGAAGTTAAGCAGTTACAAAAGTTATCAAGCTATACAAACACGAACTCTACACTCATCCTTTTATTTCAAAAACTCACGATCATTATTCTTATTCATAGCTTTTAGGCTATAATTTGAGTTTAAAGCACAGACACTCACTGTTATATTATTCGATCTTGTAAAGATCAATTGTGCTAAAAAAGTTACATATCAGTTAGTTACTGATAAATTGTATTGTTACTAAAAGTTTCAGTCTTGGCAGTGTTAAGTCCAAACTGAAGTGGATTTTTACAATTTTTTGTATAGATCAAAGTCTTTTAGTGAATATCTTATCTTCGATATAGAAGAGGTGACGTAAGAGTATTTGAAATCTTCGAATATCCAGAAATCTTGTGTTCTCTTATTATCAGTTTTTATTCTATCTGTATGTCAGTTATTTCCGCACTTTTATCAAGTTAACTGATAGACATTGATAACAAGATTCGTGAACTCATTTTATCACTAAACTGATTCATAATATAGAAGAAGTTGTGAAAATTTGTAATTTGTTTATTCAACCCCCTTTCTAAACACCTTTTCACTCCCAACCGATCCTAACAAAGGTACTTAAAGAAAAATTAGTAGTGGACGTTTTAATTGGTATCAGAGGGAGTTTATGAGTCTCCATCAGGGAGACATGTTTGTGGTTGAATTCATTATGATGTTTGATAGAAGTTGTCTCTTTGTGCCCCTCATTGCTAGAGATGATGCTGAGAAACTAAGGCACTTCTAGGATGGTCTTCGACCTACTATACGTAGTGACGTGATGTTGATACGACCGGCGGATTATGCAGCTGCCACTGCTTGTGATTTCCAAGCTGAAAAAGCATTGAAAGATATTGATTTTGAGATGCAGCGCAAGATGCAGCAACACCAGCAGAATTCTCAGCCTAATAAACGGCAATTTACGGGACCTACCGAAGCTCAAGGGCGGCAAAAGCCCCAAGGACAGCTGAAGAAACCCCCCACACTTTGGCAAGTTCATGTGGGGAACATACAAGTGTTTTATTTCCAAGGAGGAAGGACATAAAGCCATGGATTGCGCAAAGAAGAAAGGACCCACTGTTGGCTAAACTTATGTCATGCATGCTGAGGAGGCTGAAGCTGTGATAGGATCGGTTAGAGGATAAGGAGTGTTTAGAAGGGGAGGTTGAATAAACACTCACGGTTTTTAACTCTTTTTCGAAGATTTGAATCAGTTTGGTGAGAAACTGATTCTCAAAATCTTGGCAGTCGATCACAGTGAGTTAAGAGTTAAGTGCGGAATATAACTGACTGAAAGATATAATATAGTAACTGAAAAGCTTGTAAAAGATGCACAAGGTTTGTTTCTGGATGTTCGGAGATTTCAATTACACCTACGTCACCCCTTCTATCACGAAGATTGAATTTCCACTAAAAGACTTTGATCAATACAAGACTTGTACAGACCCACTTCAGTTTGGACTTAACAAAGCCAAAACTGAAACTCTTAGTTTACAACTCAATTTAATCGATTGAAAAACTTAGCACGACTGATCTCTAGGATCAAGTTTCACAGTAATCTCAGTGTGCTAAAACGCTTGAAAGATAGCCTAACAACTATGAATGTATATGATAAGCGTGAGCTTAAGTTTCAGCAAAGTAACAGTAAGAAAGATTGCTAGTTCACTCTTCGCAAATGATTGTAAAGTTTCGTGTATTCTTCAGCTGCTTCTCTTCGCTATTTATAGGCTTCCCTCCAATGGTAGTATTGAATGTGGTTTAAACTTTTTATCCGTTGATGTGCCACGTCAAAATTCCTCTACCAATAGTACAGTGCGCCTTTTCTGAAATGCGGCGTTCCCACTAATAGTTGCAGGCTGTTGTACTATTTGTCGGTTGTCATTTTCAACTGATGACGTGTCCAGCTGAAAGGTAGAAGCTAATAAATTTCACAACTGCAGTCAGTTGACTGCGCATCCATTTACGTAGATCATTTGGCTGGATAGTTCAGTTGCTGGATTCAGTTGAGACGTCCGATTATGTTTAGTTTATATGATCACTTAATTCGATCTTTTAGCCCTTCAGTTTGTCAGACATCCGAAATTTAGTTTCCAACAATTTCCCCTTTTTTGGTGTTTGACAAAACTAAGAAAATAAGAACTGATTAAACTGAGCCCATTGTAGATAAAATAAGATCTTGAACAACTGAACTTCTTTATAGATAACTCTCTCAGTGTACAGATTTGTACAAGGAATGAAAGAGTACAATAATCTTCAAAAATAAGCTAAAACGAATCAATCAACTGCTAAAAGTTCTTCTGTGAGACTTCTTCTGTTTGTCTTGCTGTTGCTATTGATCTAGTTTAGCTTTAGCTTTAGTCTCTTCCCCCTTTTTCTCAAATACATCCATCTTGTTAGATAACTTCCGAACATCGGTTGATAAGATCTTAACAGTAGTGGATACGTCTGAAACAGCATTGAGCATAGCAGTTTGCAGCATGTCTATCTTTCTGGAAAAAGTCGTCTTCAAAAATTCAACTCGTTTGCCAATTTCACCTTAAGTTAGGGAAAGACTTTCAGCCATACCTCTGTTCTTTTTTATTTCTTCCATTGTAAATGAGAGAGAGGTCACAGTAGCTTGAATTTGCTTCAGTCTCCCAGAATTGAATTCATTTGAAGAATTCAGCTTTAGAATATGCGTAAGCAGAGTAGATTGGATGTCTGAAATGGCGATCATCATATTTGACAGGTTGTGCTGGATGACCTGAATCTCTTCAAGTACTGAATCAATATCCATTGAAGGATGAGGAGATATAGGTCCAGATGTCCTTTGTTCCTGTTCTCTAGTAGCTTGATCAACGATCAACAGAGTCCTGTCATTTGCTACCATTTCTAGAGCATATTCTACATGGGCTTCCTGTTGAAGCTGGGGAGGAGAAGAACGATTCAGATCAGAAGAAGTGGTCGGTTTATCAGTTTGACAGTCAGCTGGTTTTTCAGTTGAGTGGTCAACTAAAACTAATGGTGGCTCTTCAATTGGAATGTCTTCAGTTAAGCACTGCTGAACCTCCATTGTTTCAGCAACTACCTGTTCAGTCATGACAGTTAACTGAACCGGATCTTTAGGTGGAACTTCTTGTTCAGTTGGGATGAAAGACTGAACTGGTTCCTCAGTTGTATCAAACGTAGCCTCCACGACTGCTGGATTAGTTGAAGACACATTGGGCTGAAATGCTGCGGCGACTGATTAGATAATTTAATCGATATTTGCCAGAGATAATTTAGCATCAGTGTATATGAGAGGATCAGTAGCAGAAGATGATTGAGGCAAATCCTTGACTGGCTCAGTTGAAATAGTAGCCGGTTCTTTGGATGGTTTTCTATTCTGAGATAAAGTTTCTGCTTCCTCATCTGAAGATTCTGTGGGATCTGCTGTAATTACCAACTCTTGATCTATTTTCCAAAGTTTTATGTCCATTTGTAAAGCAATAATGTCCGTATCCAACTGAGTAAACACAGCTCTGTCATCGTAAGCAGTTGGACTGGTTGGGTTGTAATTGCTCTTCAGTTTATCAACCAATTGATACAACTTCTTGGCTCTTATTTGATCAAAGAAATAATTTTTTCTATTCAGTGCCTGAGAAATGATAGCAGCTTTGACAACTTTGAAAACTACTACTTCCAGTTTAATGAATTTTTCCAGTTCAGACTTCCTCCTCAACTGTTTAGAAAAAACGTGAGTTCTGAATCTCACCCACGCATCATAAGTTTTCAGGTGAGACTCAGCAAAAGCATTGACCTGTTGCCAAATGAGGTCAATGTGAGTCTAAATGGCATTAGTTGGCATGGGTTCTTCGATTAATTTTCTCTTGCCTTTTTGATCAGTAAGGACATGAGGAATGCTCAGTCCTGATTGAGTATTATGACTATTATCCACCAGTTCCTGAATTACAACTCCTTTAGGTCGGGCACGAGGAAGAATAGTAGGGCGATTAATATGGGTCATAGGAACTTTGACTCCTGCTGATTTCTTCTTTTCACCAGATGTGGTGATGGACTTTTTAGATTGCACAGTTTTTGGAGGTAACTGAACTGCAGTTGAGACTTCAGCTGGAATAGCTTTCAGTGGAATATCCTGAATAGGCTGTTGGGCCTCTGACTGCTTCAATCGTTCAGTTGGGATTGCTTCCAGCACAGCTGTTGGCTTGGTTTTTTGAGTTCTCGGCTTCTTGGCAATCTTTGGAGAGGGTGTCTTCTCAGAATCTGATTCACTGGCAATCAGTTTCCTCTTGGCCGTCTTCAGCTGAGCCAGAGTCTTTGCCTTTTTGACTTATTTGGGAGCCTCTTGTTGCGTCCCAATCTCTTTTTTTATTTTTACAAATTATTCAATAGAGATGTCCAATTTGGTCTTTGGTGGCTGGACATTCTTAACATTGAATACTTTGAACTTGGATGATTTCTCAGCAGTATCACCCACTAGCCCCTTCAACTTAAGTAGAAAACTAATTTGCACGGCATATCCCCGTGACTGCTTCATTGACTGAAGCATATTTCTCAGAATAGTGAAAATAATATTCCTCCAGTTCATCTTCTTCTGAGCCATGATCACCGTCATGACTTGAAATTTTTCAAGAGTAAGGGCATCCAATGAACCAGCCTTAGCTAGTATCCCCTTGGCTGAAATATCAGCCAGCAGTTGAATTTCTGGCTTGAGCTCTTTCTTGGGATCGTAAACTTTGATTTTCCGACCATCAGCTGACAGAAGAGACTGCATCTCCTCAATATCAGAGGTTTTCACCTCAGAGAAATTGTTAAGCCCATCAGTAGGCAATTGAAACAGTTCGCCAAAAGATTCTTCAGAAATGATTACCAACTGACCATTGACAGTAGCAGCGACGTTTCCATCAACAATAACATAGCCAGTTGAGTAGAAGTCATGAAGCTCCTGTGGATAAATTTCCTGAGAGGATTTTCCCAGAAAATTCTTTAAGTCGGCTGCTTCCAATTTAAGAACCACGTTCTTGACATCAACATCATTGACTGATAGAACAGATTCAAATTTTACAGCCATAGCATTCAGAATATGAGCGGGAACTTGGTTTGCCATTTCTGAGAGTTAGAAACCTGAAATTTTGCAAGGTAAAAGCTCTGAGTATGAATTTGCTCTGAAAAGTAATGTTTGAGTAAGGAAGAACTGAATTGGAACGGGGAAAGGTACATATGTAAGTGACTGTTCAATTCCTGGACACGTGTCAGTCCACGGAAATTTGAATAAAAAAGCGTATACATGTGCTAAAAACGTGTGTACAATTTTAAATGGTTCAAGTGGGTCCACGTTTTAAAAAATTATTCATCATTTAATGCGAAAAATAACAGTCACATCACTTGATTTTGAATAAAATACGATTAAATAGTTAACTTATATAAGAAGATTAGTTTAATTATCAGCTGAACGATCAGTTGTGAAACTGAATCATTTCAGATGAAAATCACTAACTACTGTCTTCTCAGTTAACCTCTTAAAACCGATATTCTCCCTTAATAAATGCATGTTTAAATCTCGAAAATTTAAACAACAGATAGAGTGACGTAATAAAATAAAATAAATCTTATGCTTCAGAAGATGAAAAGTCGGGTTTAATGATTACGTCCCTTCAGTTGCTTTGATCCTGGGTTATAAATAAGAGTAACACGGTTAATCTTAACACATTAGCAAATAAATATTTCAAGAGATATAATGGCAGGTGCAAGCAGTTCTAAGGTTCCAGACATGGCCGAAGAGTTCATGAAGATGTCAGCTGCTTGTTGTTCAGTTGAAACATACTCCAGTGTGATAGCCTTCTTCAAAGCATGATCTCTGATGAAGTGATGCCTGACATCAATGTGCTTGGTCCTTGAGTGAAGAACAGGGTTGTAAGTGATAGCAATCGTGCTAGTATTGTCACAAAATATGGTTGATTCTTTGGCAATAACTCCGTAATCTTTCAGTTGTTGTTGGATCGAGAGCAGTTGAGCACAGCAGCTTCCAACAGCAAGATATTCTGCTTCAGTTGTGGAAGTAGCTATGGATGTCTGCTTCTTGCTGAACCAAGAAATCAGTCTGTCTCCTAGAAACTGACATGATCCACTTGTACTTTTACGATCAAGCTTACATCCTGCATGATCTGCATCTGAATATCAAACTAAATTGAAAGAAGAGTCTTTAGAGTACCATAACCCAACATTTGGTGTGCCTTTAAGATATTTTAAAATACGTTTGGCAGCTGAAAAATGCGATTCCTTAGGGTTTGCTTGAAATCTAGCACACATACAGATAACAAATACAATATCAGGACGACTAACAGCTAGGTACAATAATGAACCTATTAAACCTCTATATAGTGTCGTCTCAACTGATATTCCATCTTGATCAGTGTCCAGTTTTACTGATTAACTCATGGAAGTACTTGCAGCTGAACATGATTCCATGCCAAATTTCTTGAGCAACTCCTCCGTGTATTTAGTTTAACTGATAAAAATATCAGTCTCCAATTGCTTGACTTGCAGTCCAAAGAACAATGTCAGTTCACCCATCATGCTCATTTCAAATTTATCTTGCATCAACTTAGCAAATTTCTCGCATAATTTGGGGTTAGTTGACCCAAATATAATGTCATCAACATAAATTTGAAAAAGTAAAATATGATCATGCTTAGATAATTTGAACAACGTCTTATCAACTGATCCAACAGAAAAATCGCGATCAGTTAGAAATTTTGAAAGAGTTTCATACCAAGCTCTTGGAGTTTGTTTAAGACCATATCTTCTTTGTTCAAATGATAGACATGATCAGGAAAATGATGATTGATAAAACCTGGAGGTTGTTCAACATAGACTTCTTCTTGCAACTGACCATTTAGGAATGCACTCTTCACGTCCATCTGGTAAACTTTAAAATTCTTGAATGATACATAGGCAAGGAATATTTTGATTGCCTCCAGTCTTGTAACTGGTGCATATGTTTCATCGTAATCAATTCCTTCTTCTTGCATGTATCCTTGTGCAACTAGTCTTTCTTTGTTGCGCAACTGAACAATCTTCGTTCATTTTGTTCCTGTACACCCATTTTGTACCTATAATAGTTTTTGAAACTGGTCTTGGAACTAGGTTTCAGACATTGTTATGGGTAAACTGATTTAACTCTTCTTGCATAGCTTTTATCCAGTTAAGGTCAGCAAGAGCATCATCAGTTTTCTTTGGTTCCAGTTGGGAAACAAAAGCTGAATGAATAAATAGATTAAGCATTTTATTGCGAGTTTTTACCGGATCAGATGGATTACCTATTACCAATTCTGGAGGATGTGATTTCTTCCATTTGTACTCTATATTAGTTGCATCTAAGTTAGCAACTGCTTCAGTTTCCAACTGAATATTTTCTTCAGTTTCAGTTGCTGCCGCATCAGTTGGTAACTGAATATTTTCAATAGACTCCACCAAGTGATTATTAGGAGCAGCTTTCTGTTCAATTGGTTTATCTAACACTTCTGGTTCAGGTGTTTGAAGGATGTTTCGATTGATATGATTTTCTTCTTCATTATCATCCTCCAAACTGATATCTGTAAATCTATCAACTAGCTCAACTGGATCAGTGGGCTTATCAGTTAGTACAGATTCATCAAAAACAACATGAATAGATTCTTCAACATTCAAAGTATTTTTGTTGAAGACTCTATAAGCTTTACTAATAGATGAATATCCAAGAAATATTCCCTCTGCAGATTTAGCACCAAAAGCTTTTAAATGATTTTTATTATTATCGAGTATAAAACATCTGCAGCCAAATATTTTTAAATAAGAAACCACACTTTTTCGTCCATGCCAGATCTCATAAGGTGTTTTCAAATGATTCTTATTAATCATTGATATGTTCTGAGTATAACATGCAGTGTTTACTGCCTCTGCCCAAAACCTTTGAGAAATACCAGAATCAGCAAGCATTGTTCTAGCAGCTACACCATTTTGCTGAGGGGTTCTAGCTGCTGAGAGCTCATGCTTGATTCCAGCATTTTCTAAAAAATTTGAAAGAATTTGATTGATGAATTCAGTTCCTCGATCAGACCTGATTCTTTCAATTCCAATTATTTTTCATTTAATAGTCTTTTTAAGAGCTTAATCAGTTGTGCAGCAGTTTGGTCTTTGGATTTGAGAAATATAACCCAAGTAAATCTTGAAAAATCATCTACAACCACCAAGATGTATTTCATTCTCCCTAAACTCATGACTGGTATTGGACCAAATAGATCCATATGTAACAGTTCTAAGCATCGAGAAGAAGATTTACAACCCTTGTTTTTTAAAAAAAATCTTACTTGTTTACAAAACTTACATGCTGAACAAATTTTATCTTTGGAAAAATCCATTTTGGGTAAACCAGTTACAAGATCATGATTACTCAGATATGCAATAGATTTAAAGTTCAGGTGGTTCAGTCTCTTATGCCACAACCAGTTTTTAGATGATTTGGAAGCAATAAAACAAACCGGTACATAAGGTTGATCATTCCAACTGACTTTGTAAGTGTTCCCTCAACGTTTGCCAGTTAGGATGACCTCATCAGTTGAATCTTTGACTGAACATAAATGTTTGTCAAACTGAACTGAGAATCCATTATCGCATAACTGACTGATGCTAATCAAGTTATACTTCAGATTCTCAACTAATAAAACATCTTTAATGGTGAAGTTACCATGGATAAGCTTACCCTTACCCAAAGTTTTACCTTTGGAGTTATCTCCAAAACTGATGTTTGGTCCAGTATATTTGACCAGTTGAGATAGCAAACTTGCATCTCCTGTCATATGCCGCGAACAGCCACTGTCTAAATACCAGGTGGATTCCTTGCTTGTACCTGTTACCTGCAATCACACATAGTATATAATTTTGGTACCCATATTCATTTGGGTCCTAAACAGATTAGTCCTTTAGGAACCCAGACTTGGACCAATCTAACTGACTTCCCAGTTGCTATGTTCCAAATGGTATTTCTCGAATTCTTGGCAATATGTGTGTGGTGTGAGGATGAAAAAGTATGATTTGTATCCTTCTTCAACTGACTATTCTTTTGATATCGTTTCTGAATCGGCTTACAGTTGTAGTAATTGTAATAGCCATTCCTTGAGTACTGATTTTTGCGACTGAATCGTTTAGGTGACCAGTTTCTTTCATCAGTTGAACTCTCAGAGCTATATCCAATTTCATACCGTTTACCTTTGTTCTTACTTTCAATAAATTGAACAGCTGGTTTACTTGGTTCTGAGAATTCATTTACCATATTTGATTTTACAAAGGTAATGTACTTTCCTAGTTGATTTTACAGAGGTAATGTACTTTCCTTAGTTTTCATTCAACCTTGGCTGTGTATCACTTGCATAATTTCCATCGTGGTTATTAAAACCCAAACTTGTTTTATCAGCAACAGATTTTTGAGAATTCTGCTTTCAGTCAATGCAACTGAATACTTGTTCCAAGCTTGAATCAGTTCAGTATGTTTTGAAATTTCAGTTTTTAACTTACATATCAAGGCTTGATTTTCAATCATTTCAGCTTTTTGCTGTGCTATCTCTCTTTTTAGACTCAACAGTTCAACTGACTTATCAGTTTCTGTTTTGTTGTCATTGGGATCATTTTGCTCAGTTCTAACCTTCTGAAATGATCGAGAAAGTTTGTTGTAACGTACCGTACTTTTAAACTATTTTAAAATTTGCGAAAAAATAAAAATTTTCTTAATTAAATAGAAACCTTCAAATTTCGATAACAATAAACTGATAATTCAAAATATTTGCAATGAAAATATCACAAATAACGTTTGCTAAAAAATTTGTTTAAATATCGTAAACAATAATGTAAAATCAGAGTATTTAAAACATTGTATAATTTCTTAAAAACATGAGTGGTCCTCGGGTTTAGCCTCCTGCTCAGTCCAAGCCGGCTCATTGGTCCCCACCCCTCGTCTCCTCAAAGTCATCCTCACCTGCGTCGATCAAGTCTAGTGAGTCTAAAGACTCAACACGTATAAACTTGAGATAGCAAGTACTACATAATAAAACCACATGCATCTTTAAAGTAGGGCTTACATACTTGAAACTTGAACCTAACAGCATAAACATACTTGAAACATGAACGTAGTAGCATAAGCGTAGACGTGCTATCATCATAAAATTTTCTTAAACATACTTGCATCATACATACTTCAGCATACATAACATCATTTTGCGTAGAGATATGTTTCAAAGCAAGTGACTCATGCATAAATGTGCCTGATCAGACTGAACCACAGTATTGGGCTGGCAGGGAAAGTCAACTACCACATACATGAAATCCCCGTTCATGCTTTAACGGGTGGATTGGTCCATGTTCATGCTTTACCGCTTTCCAATCTTGATCTAAACCCGATCATGTTTTACCGAGTTGATTGGTCCTTGGTCATGCTTTACCGCTTTTCAATCCTGATCTAAACCTGGTCATGCTTTACCGGGGTGGAGAGGTCCTCGGCCACGTTCACCGACTTCCAAACCCGTTCTTAATTTGGTCATAAGACATTTAGCATACCTCAAAAACATAAAACATTTTCTTTTTTTTTTGCACGTCGAATATACTTAAAAACGTCGAGGGTTTCGTTGTAATATTCTGGACATGCTGCCCTAACAACAACAGCAAGGATTTAGGAGATCCCAATGAAGCCTGCAACCAAAACTTCATAAACACATTAAGAACGCATTTTCAGAAAAGTGAAGTTTGAGCAGTCCCACAAAAACAATCATAACTCACTCATTTATTTTTCAAAAATTACGAATTTACTGTCAAATCTGAGGTAGCAAAAAGTACTACATTTTATATGTTGAAAGTTTTTCCAGAAAATTGACCCTTGTCCAACAATTACGAATTTACTGTCAAATCGAAGGTATCAAAACGTTCTACATTTTATATGTTAAATTTTTTTCCAAATAATTGACCGAAATTTCACAGTACTCGAAATGACAGCAGACTCATTTTTGAGATCTAAAATTTTGATCCAAAATTGTTTCAAATATTTTTGCTCATACTTTTACATAACATACACATGTTTAATATACATCAAAATAATTACTATGACAAGATCGATGCGAAAACAAAAGAATATACATGCCTTTTGATTTTAAACTCACGATACGGCGAATACCGAAGCAGTGGGATGCATGAAGCGATTCAACGACTAGAGGCACGATTTTCTGCTGCTAAAAACCATGAATGATTGCTGGAATTTTTTCAGAAGGAGGGGCGGCTGCTAGAGGAAGAACAAAGAACCCTAGCTATCTATTTTTTTTCTCAAATAATTGAAATGAAATGAAGAAGATGAAGGGTGAAAGAGTGTTTTAATGTGTATATGTGTGTACGTGTGTGGTGTGTGTAAAAATGGGTGTGTGCATGAGTTTAGTAATTAGGGAGAAATTATGTGCTTAATTAAATAATTAATTGCTTAATTAGGAGATAATCATGCATGGGTAAATAATTAATAATAAAATAATACAAATCTGATACTAACTTATCTAACACCTCTACTTTAAAATAAAATGCACGAGTGACACCTCTTTAAAAGTTTAAAACTCATAAAATCACTTAATAATTAAATTAGGCTTTTGAAATACTAAAAACTTATTAAATCATTAAAAATTCCCCAATCTTAACTTAAAATAAAATACCACATTTTAAAATTGCCAAAATCGTCGTCCGTCTCTTTTCCTCGATCCCGCATCGAATAATCGCCTGAAACATGAAACTCAAGAAAATATTTTAACGTGTATCACATAAACATAAATAATTTAAAATAATGCAAATTTCACAAATTATGCATCACTAAATTTATTTTAAACTTACATAGATAATTTAACAATTAATTAAATGCATGTGATTTACATGTACTGATTTTGGGCTCTACATTTGTTATACTCATTTACCATGTCATGCAATGTGATAATGAGTTCCTCACGAGTGAAATCAGTAGAGCTGAAATCAAATACATGTTTTCTTGCTGACTCCAGTTCTTTATTGTTAGCCATCAAGCATTTGACTTCTTCTTCATCATCACTTGACTGTATGAGGCTTCAGGCTCTGACTCCTCACTGTCAGTTTCTGCCCACTTAGATTTGCTTTCCTAAGCTAAAAGTAACTCATGTTTCTTTTTGAATGTCTTTTTGTCATCCTTAGTCCTTCTTTTGCGCTCATAGGGTTTTTTCCCTCTTTCAGCTGAACCTCTACTGTCCTTCTTTGGTTTGGGACATTCAGCAATAAAGTGACCAGGTTTGCCACAGTTGTAGCCAGTATACGGTTCTTCTTTAGAATTGTTTCTCTGGTATTGCTTCTGGAAGTTTCCTTGATTCTTCCTCATAAACCTTCCAAACTTTTTGACAAACAATGACATTGTATCATTGCTCAGCTGATCGGCAGATTTGTCAACTGAACCAGTTGGTTCCAGTCTGACAGCAGTTAAAGTAGTTGTAGCTGCTGGTGTTGAAGGTTCTCCTTCTCAAAACTCATAAGCCTTCAGATCAGCAAACAAGTCATGGAACTCAACCTTGTTAAGGTCCTTTGACTCTCTCATTTCCATGGTCTTAACATCCCACTCTTTGGGAAGACCATGACAACTTTCAGTGCAACCTCTTTGTTGGAATACACCTTTCCAAGTGCATTTAACTCATTGATAATGCAACTGACTCTTTCGTCGTATTCATGCATTGATTCTCCAGCTTTCATCTTGACGTTATCAAATTTTTGAACGGCAACTGATAGCTTATTCTATTTAGTCTGCTCGTTTCCTTCACACAGGTGTATCAGTTTCTCCCATACTTCCTTAGTTGTTTTGCACATTTTGATTTTGCTGAAAGTGACTTTATCCATCGTTTTGTATAAGATATCATTCGCCACATTATCCAAGTTTGCTTTTCTTTTATCTTCAGCTATCCATTCTTCTCTGGCTTTTCTATTCGATGAGGTGCCCCATCAGTTATGGCAACAGCTGTATTGGCTTTCAATATCTTCATGGGTCCATCAGTAATGACGTACAACATATCGTCATCTTGTACAGCAAGGTGAGCCTGCATTCTGATTTTCCGGTCATCAAAGTCTTCTCTGGAAAACATAGGAATTTTGTTGAATGAAGTCATAATGATCAGTTTCGTGTATAAGAATATTCAAGGACAAGATCAACTCTCTCTGATACTACTTGGTAGGATCAGTTAGAGGATAAAGAGTGTTTAGAAGGAGGGGTTGAATAAACACTCACGGTTTTTAACTCTTTCTCGAAGGTTTGAATCAGTTCGGTGAGAAACTGATTCTAAAAATCTTGTCAGTCGATCACAGTCAGCTCACAGTTAAGTGCGGAATATAACTAACTGAAAGATAGAATATAGTAACTGAAAAGCTTGTAAAATATGCACAAAGTTTGTTTATGGATGTTCGGATATTTCAATTACTCCTACGTCACCCCTTCTATCACGAAGATAGTATTTCCATTAAAAGACTTTGATCAATACAAAATTTGTACAGACCCGCTTCAGTTTGGACTTAACAATGCCAAAACTGAAACTCTTAGTTTACAACTCGATTTACTCGATTGAAAAACTTATCACGACTGATCTCTAGGATCAAGTTTTATAGTAATCTCAATGTGCTAAAATGCTTGAAAGATAGCCTAACAGCTATGAATGTATATGATAAGCGTGAGCGTAAGTTTCAGCAGAGTAACAGTAAGAAAGATTGCTAGTTCACTCTTCGCAACTGATTGTAAAGTTTCGTGTATTCTTCAGCTACTTCTCTCTGCTATTTAAAGGTTTCCCTCCAACGGTAAAATTGAAATGTGGTTTAAACTTTCTATCCGTTGATGTGCCACGTCAAAATTCCTCTGCCAATAGTACAGTGCGCCTTTTCTGAAATGTGGTGTTCCCACTAATAGTTGCAGACTGTTGTACTATTTGTTTTTGTTTTCAACTGATGACGTGTCCAGCTGAAAGATCATCTGAAAGATAGAAGCTGATAAAGTTCACAATTGCAGTCAGTTGACTGCGTATCCAGTTACGTAGATTAGTTGGTTGGATAGTTCAATTGCTGGATTCAGTTGAGGCGTCCGATTATGTTTAGTTTATATGATCACTTAATTCAATCTTTTATCCCTTCAGTTTGTCAAACATCCGAAATTTAGTTTCTAACAATCTATAACGTCCCGAAAATTCGAAGGCTCACGTGAACCACACGCATGCAAGTTGTCAGACGTCTTATGTATCATAATTAATTTATTTTAATTGCATTTAGTAAATTTGGTTGGCATGTTTAAATGTTTAAAATATGGTTTTCAACTAGAATGCATAAAACTGTGTTTTAAAAGTTATTCGAGATGCGATCGAGGAACGGAGACCGGGGGACATATTAGGGAAAATATTTATTTAAATAATTATTTTAATAGTTTAATGTGTGGTGTATTTTAAATAAAATATTCGAATATGAGATGTTTTGAGGTGATTTTATATGCCGAGTCGTATTTTTAAACAGTATTCGATTTTTGACAAAAATATTAACTTTTCGATAACTAGGATATTATTTTCACAAATTTTCCTAAATAAAATATTTTAAATATTTACTAAAGGGCTTCATGTGCCTAATATACCTTGATTAATGGGCCTAGGCTTGCACTTGAGTTTTAATTAAAATAAAAATCCATAAAATCTTAAAACTAAACATTAAAACTCACGAACACAATACCTAGGAAAGCTAGGACTCTCTCATCAGCACACGCAACACTCATCACACGTAAAATTAGGAGGAAATTCAAGCAAGATTGAAGGAAATTCAGCATAAGGTCTCCTCCACGTCGAAGTCCTCGCATCGCAAGCCGTTTTTCTTGCGTAATAAACGTAAAGGCACGTCTTAATCTTCTTTTTCTCATCTTTCACACCATATTATGTGTTTGATACATGATTGCATGAAAATCATGATACACTTTATATATTTTCGTTTTTATGGCTATATATGCATAAAACTAGTGTTTTCATCTTTTAAAACTCCTCATATTCATGCACAAAAGGGCTGCCATGGTAGTGGAACTTAAAGAGATGTTTTTCCACATTTTTAAGGGTCCATAGATGCATGTTAAAGGGGCTGGACAGTAGGGTAACAAGTCTGAATGAAAATATGAAATTCTAGAGTCCTAGGGTTTTGGCTTGAGGTTCCTTGAAGGAGGTGGCTCGGGCAGGGTTAAGGGCTGGGTCCAGGGGTCCTAAGGGGTCGCATGGTGGTCCTAGTTGGCTGGAAGGGAGGCTGGTGCAAGGAGGAATGGTTGTAGGGTTCAAGGGTGGTCCCGCACATGTAGGGGACGGCTTGGTGGCTGTGCCGTGCTAGCGGCTGTATGCTCAATCTAGTAGGGTCCATTAAGGTCCATAGGGGTTCAGTCATGGTCCTAGGAGGGGCTCATAGGGGCTGGTCAAGTTGCTTGAAGACTAGGATCGAAAATTTGCATGATATGGACTAGGGTTTTAGAAAATAAGAACACCATATCAAGGGTTCAAATGGGCTTTGTTTGGGTTGAAAAAGGTTTAGTTGTGTGTTATTAAGCTTTGCTCCAAGTTTAGTAAGTTTTGGTTAAGTTTCGACCCCATACGAGTCAAAACCGAGAGGTACGTCTAAGTTTAAAAACGATTTGGGAAATTAGTCGAGGGGCATAAGTTTACGTCTAAGAAATTATTATGGGTGTGTTTTAAGGTTATATGTTAAGTTTGGAATGATTTGGGACGTCGTTTCGAGGTCTAAGGAAAAAAACGAAAAGTTATTCTTCTAGAGGTAAAAAGGTCATTTTACACCTGAAAAATGTTAGACGTCCTGGAAGTGCCCTGAATAAATGTAAAGTATGTTAAAATATTTATTTTAAATGTTTATGAAATTTTATAATGAAACGTTAATACTAAAATAAATGTTTCATGCTTGGTTTAAAAGAAAAATGATTTATATGTGAATGAATTTTTTTAAGTAATGGAAATATGAAAAGTTGAAGGAGTTGAATTGATTATGACTATTACGATGATTATGATGATACGATGGCATGTAAAGCCAAGGCTCAGTTGATGGGTGAGAGTGTCGCTGATGTCCTCGTCGCCCAGCACTGTAGTAATACGTAGATGGATCCATCGACCTTCAGCTAATACGAAAGTCACAATTGAGGATCTGAACTCAATAAAAAAGAGAAACGTATACGTATATGATGAAAGGAAATATGATGTAAGGTCCAAAATTAAGACGACATAATCCAACTTCATTCCTCGATCGCAACTCGAATAACCCTTAAAAATATATTTTAATGCATGTTTTTATTAAATAATTAATTTTAATTATTTAAAACATGGTTGATGCTTTTTCATATTTTTGAAAATACGGGGTTCTGTGGTGATTTTATACACCGGGACGTAAATTTTATCGGTGTTGGTTTTTCAACAAAAATACGAACGTACCGGCGAAAAAATTCACAAACTTTGTTAAACAAGATAATTTTTATATTTTAATTAAACACTAATGGGGCTAATTGACCTTCCTAATAGGTCTAAGCTTAATTTAATGTTTTAATTAACTATATAATATACTAATTTACCCCCTTAACCCTCACAAACCCACGTCCCACTTCCCCCAACAAATCAAAACTCTCCCCATCAGCATAGCAACACACGGCACACACATATTGTGAAGGGAAAAGCATCGGTTCTTAGAAAAAAAATTCAGCCAACGTTCTTGCATCCCCATTCTTCGCGTCGTCAACGGGTTTTCGTGCGTTAAAAAAGCAAATACACGCCATACATCTTCTTTTCTCGTCTATCACATCGTATTATTGTTTGAAATTACGTTTGTATGAAAATCATGACATTCTTATGAATATTTTCGTATTATTTCATACACATGAGATAAACTCGTGAATTTATGTCCCAAAACATGATATATTGTTGCACAAAGGGGTTGGCCATCCTAGGACATCAATAAATATCGAGTTTTACACGGTTAAAGGGCCTGGACACACTCACACCACGGCTGCACACACACGGAAGGGAGCTTTAGCGAATCATGGTTGTTATGGGTGCACTAGGGTTCGGTATTTGAGAGTCATGTCTTTCGGCTGGACCAAGGCTCAACGTGGGCCCGTGCAGGTCATGGTTCAGGCATAGGTCGAGTCCTAGTGGGACGTGGAAGAGCCCGCACGTAGGGGTGCACTCCCCTTGGTTGCGAGTTGCTGCATACAGCAGAGTGAGGGGTTTTGGGCAGGCTAGTGCGGGCGGCTTGCAGGGTTCAGTCAGGGTCTGGTGAGGGTCTAGAAGGCAAGGGCTCGGTGGTGGTTCGGGTAGAGAGGAGTCCGAGTCAAGGGAAGGAGTCCTTGGGTTGTAGGGCTTTCGTCCGCAGCGCTTGGGTCGTTTAGGGGAATTCGCGTGAGCTAGGGCTTAGTTCTAGGGGTCGATGGGGGTCCATTAGGTGCCTAGGAGGGCTGATCAGGGGCTGGTTCATGATGGCTAGGGCTTGGCTCGAATAGATTACAACATGGCTCGAGGGTGTCTTGGTAGGGTCGGCCTAGGGTTTTTAAATGGCTAAAGGGTTCTAACGTGGTTCACGGGGGTCGAATCATGGTTCACGGGGGTAACTTAAGTATAGAAAATCTAATTTTTAAATTTGGTAAGAAAATATTAAAGTTTGAAATTAGTCGGGATTGAAACGAAATAAAAACGAATAATTAAATATTAATTAAAAAGACTCGTATTTAAGCTAAATAAAACTATGAGAAATTTAATTTAAACTTAAATAATTATTTGGGACTTGTTAGAGTCAATGAAATTATGAAAAAGTCAAAAACGTGAAATTTTACGTGTAGTGGTAAAACGGTCATTTTACACCCAAAAATGAGTAAACGTCATGACAGTGCTCTGAATGTTGTTTTATATGCTAAAATGTTTATTTTAAATATTTATGGAATTTTATGATTAATTATGAAATTTATGATGAAACGATAAAGTTAAAAAGAATGCTGCATGCTTGTTTTTAAAAGAAAAATAATATTAAATGCATTGATTTTTATCAAGTGATGAAAATGTGAAACATTGGAGGAGGTGAAGTAATCGTGATTATTATGATGATATGATGTTATGAATGAGGATATCGTGAGAGAAAAGGCCCCAAAAGGAGTCCATTTATGGGAGAAGGCTCCAGAGGGAGTCCGACGATCATATTCCATATGATGAGGATAGGCCATGGCTCAATTGACGGGTGAGAGTGTCGATGATGTGATTGCCGCCTAGTACTGTGGTTACATGTAGATGGATTCATCGACTTTATGAGGAAAAGAAAAGTCACGATTAACGATCTGAATTCAATAAAAGGAAAAATGTTTATGCTCATGATGAAAGGATATATGGTATGAAATGATAAAAAGAAAATTGTTGAAGTTTAAGTTATGCATGTTCATGAAATGGAATTTTACGTAAAAGTATTTTCACTGTTGCATGTGAGCTGTATATGTACTATTTGTTATAAAGATTATGATATGTTGAGTCTTTAGAATCACTAGGTGTGATTGATGCAGGTGAGTTTAATGGAGGTTTGATGATTGACCTTGCTGGACGGAAGGTGCACATAACTCGATCACCAGCGCTTTTATTTTTCCACACTTATGATTTTAAGTTTACGTTAAAGATATTTTACGACTTTTCTTTATGCTTTGAGTGGTTTTGAGAGGTTATAGTATGAGGTATACTTTTCAAATTATTGTTTTTTAGGTTTGGTTTTATGTTTAAACTATTTCTTTTAATTTTCAAATATTAGTTGGTTGTATTATTTTTAAAATGGTGTCAAAAATAATTTATTTATTTGGCACGTGTTTCAGCCGAAATTACGAGAGAGAAAAAAAAATTTCTTGAACTTTTAAAGTAAAACGAATAGCAAACGTTTCATATGATATGATATGTTCAAAGGAAAATGTGGGGACCCGGACGCTAATTCATTTCTTCATCATCTTTGTGAATAATTTGATCAAGTAATTAAGCTGGGTAAATTTTTTTTTTATACAAGTGCGGAACATATCATAATCAATCTGATAAGACATTTACATCAAACTAGGGTTCAACATCTACATATCTAGTGCTGAAACCAACTCTACTTTTGGGTCTGGATCTCCATGCTAATCTTGTTCTCTCATCCTCTTCTTGACCATGATCTTATCCCACCTATTGTCATGCACACATTCAGACACAACAACATCCGGATAACTCCGGTGAGAATATAATTCCCAGTATAAACAACGTATACATGCATTTCATATAACAGATATAAAAGCATCTAACAGTTATCAATAACATGTATCAATTCTGAAAGACATAAAGTGATATAAACCATAAGTCAAACTCTTGACTCTTAATCTNATGCTGAAACCAACTCTACTTTTGGGTCTGGATCTCCATGCTAATCTTGTTCTCTCATCCTCTTCTTGACCATGATCCTATCCCACCTATTGTCATGCACACATACAGACACAACAACAGCCGGATAACTCCGGTGAGAATATAATTCCCAGTATAAACAACGTATACATGCATTTCATATAACAGATATAAAAGCATCTAACAGTTATCAATAACATGTATCAATTCTGAAAGACATAAAGTGATATAAACCATAAGTCAAACTCTTGACTCTTAATCTCTGCCTCGACTCTTCTCTAATCTAGGGATCCCGGTTTCCAGACGTTGGCATAGTATATCGAATCTCAGCAATATGAGTCGATCTACTCCTAAGCAACATCTATATAATCCAAACATCCAGTGTCTTGGCACCTCTACCAAAGACTTGGCACCTCTGCCAATGACTAGGCACATCTGTCCAAGACTCAATACATGCTCTGCTATAAATCAATAGACTAAGCATATCAATCTCATGAATTGCAAATATCAATGCAATAAAATAAAGTATGTGGTTTTGGAAAAACTCAAGTCGAATCTAACTCGAGTCATAACTTCCCGATTAAACATTGATTTATACCTTTCTTTCTGTCAGTCTGACGAAATCGAAGTCTTGGATTCGAAGCTTTCAATACTCAATCTGGAAATGACAATCGAATATACAATATCACCATTCCATTCAAACAAGATATTTCAATCTTATCAAATTCTGACGGCATAACAGTGCAATCTCGAAATACCGGCAATACAAAATCAGTATATACCAATCTCAATATCTCATAATCCATCAATAACATAATCTGATACCAAATCTGTAATCTCATCAACTCAAATTTGAAAAATCATAACAATTTCATACGGTATCCGTTCTTCGAACCGGTTTCGATTATACGATGTCTAATATCTCAAGAACACCATATATGAATCACATCTGATTCCTTCAATATCATATTTTCAAATCATAAGAAAACTTACGTCCTTGTGAAGCCTTTGTCGAGTGGATCACGGAATCAAACTCGGATTGAACTTCTAATAGGAGTCGATCTACTCCTAAGCAACATCGATATAAACCAAATATCCAGTGTCTTGGCACCTCTACCAAAGACTTGGCACCTCTGCCAATGACTAGGCATATCTGCCCAAGACTCAATACATGCTCTGCTATAAATCAATAGACTAAGCATATCAATCTCATGAATTGCATGTATCAATGCAATAAAATAAAGTATGTGGTTTTGGGAAAACTCGAGTCGAATCTAACTCGGGAAGTTAACAAAACATAAGAAAACTTACGTCCTTGTGAAGCCTTTGTCGAGAGGATCATGGAATCAAACTCGGATTGAACTTCTAACGGTTAGATCTTGCACCAAAATCAATTTCCCACCGTAAGATAACTTGAAGCTTTTCTTCTGAAACTTTTCTCGTTTTCTTCTTGAGGCTGAGAGAATTGGAGACTTCGTATATATACTCTCCATGTCAAGGACATGTGGATCATTCTTTCACTTGCACGTCTCGCACATATGCGCGACCCTCATTGGCCCATATGCGCGAGACCTACTGTCTTGTCGAATCCGAGTTCTTCTGCTCGCGCATATGCGTGCACCATCTTCGCGCATATGCGCCGAACGTTTTGTCCTGGCACTTTGGAAATCCACCACCTCGTGCATATGCGCGCCCTGTCCCACGCATGTGCGCGATACCTACTGTATCCCACATATGCCAACTCAAGCAGTTTCCAATTCTGATCTCGGAGTGGTTCGTCTATAATCTCATCATTACATCATCAATAATCTCAGATTATCAGAATAAAAATCTCGGGCATTACAGAAAATGTTAAAGTTTATGTTAAAGAAATGTTATTTTAAGTAAAAGTATTTTCACTGTTGCATGTGGATGTATATGTATTACTTGTTATCATGATTAAGGTTTGCTGAGTCAATAGATTCACTAGGTGTGATCGATGCAGATGAGCATGATATTGATGTTGTTGAGGGACTTGATGGCTGATCTTGCTGGACTGAAGGTTCACACAACCCGAGGATCGTCGCTAGTTTTCCGCAAATAAAATAAGTTTATGATTTGTGTTACTTTAAAGATTTTTACGACTTATGATGCTTTTGAGAGGTTTTTGAGATGATGCTAGAGTTAAGTTTCTTTTGAAAATATTAAAGTTAGGTTTTGTTGACGATTTACGGTTTTATGTTTCGAATTACTTTCCTTTGGATTTTCAAATAATAGTTGGTTGGTTTATTTTTAAATGGTTCATAAGTATTTTAAAATATATTTATATATATGTGTATGGGTTCGGCCGAATAGATGGATAAGAAAAAAAATCTAGTACTTTTTAAGAAAAACGAGTAGTGGACATTTCAGAAACAGAGCCAGACACGACTCTGATTACTGGTAACCTAGTTGTTTAACGTTTTTACATTACTTTTATTGCATGAAATGTTAAACTGTTTAATGGAATTGGTTGGGATAATAAGAACTTAGAGGAAAATAGGTTGCATGCTCTACCTAAGTTGGATTTAAGAGATGACATTGAAAATTATAGAAATTTGGAATAAAACATAATCTTTAATAATGCAAACGAATGAATTGTACTAAAATTAAGAATTTTTGGGCTTAAGGATGAAGGGACCGAATTTATGGGGCATCTATTGCAAAATTCGAGAACTATAGGGGCTATAATGCAAAAACTGAGAATTTAGGGGTTAAATTGCTCATGGTTGATGGTCAAACCGTAATTTTTAATTAATTCACGGATTTGAATTGAGATGACAGGAAATTCTAAGGTGAAATCTTGAATTTAAAAAATCCAGGGACAAAATTGCAAATTCTAAGAAGTTCAGGGGCTCTTTAGCAAATTCTAGAAAATTAGGGGTTGTTTTCATAATTTTAGGAATTCAAGGACCAAAACAGTAAACTTAAAGAGGATAAGTGTAAAGGCCAAGAAATCCGTATTTGAAAATTTGCGGAAAAATTTAAAATTTTCTTTTAAAATAAATAAAATATCCAGTTCATAAAATAAACTGTTGAATAACGTATCCTGTTTAAAAATAGCAGCGGAAGAAATTAATGTTGTAAAAATAACTGTAAAAAATTTTATCCAACGGTAGATAAAAATGTTTGCGCGATAAAAATATTAAGTGCTGAAAAGTGAGGTCCTCGGGTTCCACTACTGCCGACTCGAGCTGGCTCACTGATCCCCGCCCTCGGTCCCGACATCATCAGTACCTACAACAATCAAGTCTAGTGAGTCTAAAGACTCAGCATTCATATATCGTAAATAACAAGTAAATAAATAATAAAGTCGCATGCAAGTGAAAATATCCTGTAATGAGGTGTAACGTAAAATATCATTTCAAAGGTAATTATAGTACGTGCATGACTGAACTGAAAATATCAGTGAAAATGTTTGCTCCTTAGAGCCCTGTAATAAAATGGCATGTCATAAATTTTCTGTTGAGATTATGGTCTACGCAAGTGGTCCCTGAACTGAGCTGACCGGTAACTGGCGACCGGACCGGTAACTGGCGACCGGATTTAATAATGTACGTCTGATCAGACTCCTGCCACAATATACTGGGTGAAACAACTGAACTGACCGGTAACTGACGATCGGACCGGTAACTGGCAACCGGATTTAATCATGAGAGTAGAGTGACCAAAAGCAATATCGCATAAATCTCAAAACTAATATTTTTGCACGTAATATAAATAAATAACATCATTAAATATGAACAATTTCGATCTTCTTGCATTGAAATCATGTATTTGTGATATTTAAAAATACCTATATGGCTTGATTGAAGAGTGAAAGAAGATATAAACATGCCCTGGTTTGTTTTGACAGACAACAAACGAAATAACGACGCGGCGCGGCGGAGACGGGATGCTCTTCACGTTCTTACTTTTCTCTCTTAATTCCTTTAATCCAAGCATGCACCATAATTATTATAATGGCATAAAAATCGTAAATGTGATGCATGAACATTTAAAAATATTATGATTTGTGCTCAGGGCGCTGCTAGGACTAAAATCTCACCCCGGGTGCAAAATGACCATTTTGCCCCTAGAAACCCAAAAATTCCATTTTACCCCTGGACCTCTAAAATTGACCCGAATCTTACCAAACTGCTTAAAATGTTCCAAAACACATTTACAAGCATTCCTAGATGTAAATTCGAGCCCAAATCATAACTTAACCGAATTGTTTTAAAACTTGGACCGGGGTCCCGGTTTTAACCCGAATCGACTCGAAACTCAACCAAATTTTTCCCAACTTTTATCACACTTTAAAATCATCCTAAAGACCCTAGAACCTCAAGAACCGAGTCCTTATATTTTCGAACCATCCTAGGCAGGCTGCTGCATTATAAGTTATTACTATTATTTCTTCCTTTTTGAACACTTAAAGACCAATCCCATGCCTCCAACTCACACCTAAGTAACTTGACCACAAATCCAACCCACCCAAGATCACGTCCAAATTCTACTGGACCTACTGGTATCATCGCAGCACCGCTCCAACATCATGAGTGTCCCAAACCACATACCACCTAAACACCATCACCACGCCCGAAGCCTCTCGTGCCACCCTTCACCCTTCGGCCTCAACATGGCACCCCTACCCTTGACCCTAGCAATACATCAAGCCTCTTTCTTCGAACATAGCCCCTTAACCTTGCCAGATCAACGGCCCCTTGCACAAATCATCCGAACGTAAGATGCAAAAGGATATACATGTGTGAACCAAGAAGAAAACGTACTTATCATACTTTGCCGTGCAAGCGATGAACCAGACATAAACTTAACACATATGACAACATATACGACGTGAATGATGCGAAAAAGGAAGTACATGGCATGCCTGATGGCTATTCTTAGAGCAACCGATCGAGGAACGCACATACGGCCGAGAAGGGAGGAGCTCTGGCTTGAAGGGAAAGAAAATTGGGGTCACCGAACACTTTGCAGCAACAAATCGTGTGAAGGTTGTTGATTGGAGGGGATGGGCGGCTGATGAAGGGGATAATTAGGTTTAGTGGGAGATCAGCAATATATAAATAGTTAACAAATCCATTAATGGGTCTTAAATTGTAAATTAAAAGTTTAGAAGATATTTAGGCTCAATAAACTTAAAAGTAGGTCCATTAAATCCAAACACACTCCCGAAAAATATCTCGTGTTAGAAAGTTTTTGAAAATAATAGCCGCACCCTCAAAAAGTCCCTCGATTCGACAAAATTTGCGTATTAGATAAAAATGAAAACCTGCGGGTACAAATATCCAATAAATCTCATTTTTAAAAAATTTAAATTTAAAACTCCTGTAATAATTTATTAAAAATAAATCGTGTAATTAAAATAATTTTCCTGAAATTTCTCTGGTCTCCGTTCCTCGATTGAGCGTGAAATGTATCTAGAAAATCTAATGCATGAACTTTTAAAATTTCATGAATTAAATCCTATCATGCAATAATAATGCAAAAAATGCACAAAAATAATTAAACACAAATTAATGAAATAAAAATGCATTTAATGCTTTTAAAAAAAATTAATTAAAATGCCAAGGAAATTCAATAACTTGCATGCATGGCAACTTTTTAAATTATATTTACTAACATGCTAAATTACCACTTCCTAAATAAGTCTTTATTAACTTATCTCAATACTCCATCTCCAGTCCGGCCTCACTTATTTAACTGAAAAGGTGACAATTAAACTACTACGTAAAATAAATAAATTTAAAGAATTTAAATACTCATGCAATAAAAATCATTTTAATTTAAAATACTAGAATTATGCATGGCTTATACGTAGTCTAATTTACAGGTTCTACAGCTCTCCCCCCCTTAAAAGAAATTTCGTACTCGAAATTAAAACTCACCGAATAATTCGGGGTACCGACTCCTCATCTCTGGTTCAGACTCCCACGTAGCTTCCTCCTCTGAATGGTTGAGCCATTTGACTTTTACTCGCTTAACCAGCTTGTTCCGAAGCTTCTTTTCCTGTCTGTCTAAGATCTGCACCGGTCTCTCCTCATAAGATAGGTTCGGAGTAAGCTGCAATGGCTCAAAGTTCAAGACATGCGAAGGATTCGCCATATACTTCCTCAGCATAGAGACGTGGAACACATTGTGTACTCCGGCCAGATTCGGCGGAAGAGCAACATGATAAGCTAGTGTCCCAACTACGTCAAGGATCTCAAATGGTCCAATAAATCTCGGACTAAGCTTCCCTTTCCTCCCAAATCTCATGACACCCTTCATAGGTGCCACCTTCACAAAAACATGGTTGCCGACTGCGTACTCTAACCCTCTCCTTCTCTGATCTGCATAGCTCTTCTGTCGACTCTGATCAGTCCTCATTCTATCACGGATCCGGGCTACTACATCAACAGTCTTCTGAATAATCTCTGGACCCAACTCTGCTCTCTCTCCTACCTCATCCCAATGGACAGGAGATCTACACTTGCGGCCATACAGTGCTTCATACGGTGCCATACCAATAGACGACTGGAAGCTGTTGTTATAGGTGAACTCTACCAATGGCAAGTTCGACTCCCAACTCCCTGAGAAATCAATGACGCAAGCTCGGAGAAGATCCTCCAAAATCTGAATGACTCGCTCTGACTGCCCATCTGTCTGCGGATGAAAAGCTGTGCTAAACAGCAACTTCGTCCCCATAGTCGAATGCAAACTCTTCCAAAACGAGGAAGTAAATCTGGGATCTCTGTCAGATACGATAGAAACTGGAATACCATGAAGTCGGACTATCTCTCGGATATACAACTCTGCATACTGAACCATGGTGAATGTCGTCTTAATAGGCAAGAAGTGCGCTGATTTGGTAAGACGATCTACAATCACCCAGATGGCATTTGATCCTCTGACTGACTTCGGCAAACCGGTCACAAAGTCCATGGTAACATTCTCCCACTTCCACTCGGGAATGGGAACAGGCTTCAGCAAACCTGCTGGTCTCTGATGCTCCGCCTACACTAACTGGCAAGTCAGACACTCGGATACAAACCGTCTGATGTCCTTCTTCATTCCTGGCCACCAATACAAAAACTGCAGATCCTTGTACATCTTCGTACTCCCTGGATGAATAGAGTACGGCGACATATGGGCTTCTGATAGAATATCTGCTCGGATAGAATCACTGCTAGGAACCCATATCCTGTCTCGGTATCTCACAATACCGTCACTAACTGAATACAAAACACTGCCCT
>NC_133309.1:18649994-18652547 GCF_012295235.1 Primulina huaijiensis | reverse complement strand
GCTATGACCTTCCCATGCTGCATCAATACTGCACCCAAACCGAGCTTCGAAGCATCGGTATATAGCACAAACTCACCGGGCCCTGACGGCATAGCCAAAACTGGTGCTGAGATAAGAGCTTGCTTCAAAGTATCGAAGCTCTTCTGACACTCCTCGCTCCAAACAAATTTCACATTCTTCTTTGTCAGTGCTGTGAGTGGAACTGCAATCGAGGAAAATCCCTTAATGAACTTCCGGTAGTATCCTGCTAAGCCAAGAAAACTGCGGATCTCTGATGCATTCTGCGGCACAACCCAATCTCTGACTGCTGCAACTTTCGCTGGGTCTACCTCAATGCCACTGCTAGAAACAATGTGGCCTAAGAACGCCACCTTCTCCAACCAGAATTCGCATTTACTGAACTTTGCGAATAATTTGTGCTTCTGCAATGTCTGCAACACTATGGTCAGATGCCTGCTGTGATCCTCCTGATTCTTGGAGTAGACGAGGATGTCGTCTAAGATCACTATCACAAACTGGTCGAGGTACGGCTGAAATACGCGATTCATGAGATCCATGAAGATCGCTGGCGCATTCATCAAACCGAACGGCATCACAAGGAACTCATAGTGGCCATAACGAGTCCTGAAAGCTGTCTTCGAAACATCGGCGTCTCTCACCCTCAACTGGTGATAACCTGAATGCAGATCAATCTTATAGAAAACCGAAGCTCCCTGCAACTGGTCAAACAGATCCTCAATCCTCGGAAGTGGGTATTTATTCTTCACTGTAACCATGTTCAACTCCAGTTAATCAATACAAAGTCTCATAGAGCCATCCTTCTTCTTCACAAACAAGACTGGCGCGCCCATGGAGAAAAACTAGGGCGAATGAACTCCTTGTCAAGAAGTTCCTGAATCTGTTTCTTTAGTTCTGCCATCTCTGTCGGTGCGAGTCGGTACGGTGCTTTGGAGATCGGAACCGTACCTGGCATAAGCTCAATAGAAAACTACACCTCTCGCTCGGGTGGTATACCAGAGACGTCTTCCGGAAAAACGTCTAGAAAATCTCTGACGATCGGAACATCTGCGGCTGACTGACTGGGTGCCTCGGGGACAGATATAAAAGTTACTAAAAACGCCCGACACCCTTTATGCATGAGCTTCCTAGCCTGAACATAAGGTATAATGCGCGGTAAAGGAAAGTACATGTCCGGCTCGAATAAGAACTGCGTCATTCCAGGCGGTCGGACTAGAACAGATCTCCGCTGGAAGTCAATCAAAACTCTGTTCCGCAATAGCCAGTCCATCCCTAGGATGATGTCAAACTCTGGCATCGGCAACACTATAAGATCCGCATATACAAGATTTCCATGCAGCTCAAGGTCTATGTCTCGGACCACATTGGTAGCTGCCATCTCCTCGCCCGACGGCAATACTACTGAATATGTTACATCTAGCCCAACTGTCTTGACCTTGAGGAAATTAGCAAAAACCTCTGAAATAAATGAGTGAGTGGCCCCTGAATCTATCAAGGCCATCGTAGCGGAACCAGATATAAAAATTCTCCATGAAAGATCGGAACTCTAAGTTGAACACAATAATCACAAGAACTAACTTATAGACATGCGAAGGCCAGAGTTCTTCTAACCTAATTCCCGAAAATGGTACTGAGTAGAGCATGCAATCCTATCGCAATTCTAAGTTCAAAATCTCAATACCAATTCCCAAACCATTGGAATTCAATAATTAACTGAAAGCATTAAGATACCTGTCATAAGCATTGACTCCGGGTCCGTCTCTGCAGCATGGAGAGCAAACACTCTGCCTTTGGTAGGCGGATTCCTCTGCGGGCACTGCATAAATAAGTGGTCTGGACTACCACAATTATAACACTTTCCTGAGCCAAACATGCATGCTCCCGGATGGCGACGTGAGCACTTAGGGCAAACTGGATGCTCAAAAGTCCTCGGGGCTGGGTGTCCCCGCTGCTGCTGCTGCTGCTAACCTCTGTTTCTAGGCGGCCCGTGAAAAGGCCTCTTGTTCTGCTGCTGAGGAGGAGGGCGGTGTGGTACCTGGGCTGGTCGCTTCCCCAAGCGATCTCTCTCAATATCACGCTGATCCTGCTCTGCGGCTAGGGCTCTGGAGACAGCGACCTCATAAGAAGTAGGGTCAGACACCCTAACATCACGGCGCAAGATCGGCCGTAGACCCACCAAGAAATGCATCAACTTGGCTCTAGCATCATTCGCGATCAGGGGCACAAAATGACAGCCCCTTTCAAACTTACGGATGAACTCCGTAACAGTCATATCTCCCTGTCTCAGGCTCATGAACTCAGTGGTCAGCCTGGTGCGCACTTCCTCCGTGAAATATTTGGAGTAGAATACCTCCGTGAAGCGCTCCCAAGACAGTGTAGCCAGATTCAGGGCTACTGAAGCTCCTTCCCACCATAAGCGGGCATCTCCTCCGAACAGATAAGAGGCACAACGAACTCGATCTGCATCCCCAAGCTCCATAAACTCGAAAATAACCTCGAGGGACTTGATCCAGCCCTCGGCAATCATGGGGTCCG
>NC_133309.1:18533075-18649904 GCF_012295235.1 Primulina huaijiensis | reverse complement strand
TGCGGGTACAAATATCCAATAAATCTCATTTTTAAAAAAATTAAATTTAAAACTCCTGTAATAATTTATTAAAAATAAATCGTGTAATTAAAATAATTTTCCTGAAATTTCTCTGGTCTCCGTTCCTCGATTGAGCGTGAAATGTATCTAGAAACCCTAATGCATGAACTTTTAAAATTTCATGAATTAAATCCTATCATGCAATAATAATGCATAAAATGCACAAAAATAATTAAACACAAATTAATGAAATAAACATGCATTTAATGCTTTTAAAAAAATTAATTAAAATGCTAAGGAAATTCAATAACTTGCATGCATGGCAACTTTTTAAATTATATTTACTAACATGGTAAATTACCACTTCCTAAATAAGTCTTTATTAACTTATCTCAATACTCCATCTCCAGTCCGGCCTCACTTATTTAACTGAAAAGGTGACAATTAAACTACTACGTAAAATAAATAAATTTAAAGAATTTAAATACTCATGCAATAAAAATCATTTTAATTTAAAATACTAGAATTATGCATGGCTTATACGTAGTCTAATTTACGGGTTCTGCAATAAGACCAGAATTGATTGAGCTTAGAATTTATTTGGGCAAAGATGCAATTTTCGAAATTTTTAAGGACCAAAATGAATAAATTCGGAACTTTAAGGGTCTGAAAATAAATTCTTGAAAATTACTTGGGTAAATGGTGTTTTTTCGAGAATTATTGAGAAAAATTGCAAGATTTTCACTCTTCATAAAATCTTGAAGTACTTCTTCACCCAAAAAGAATTGAACATGAGACAGTGAAGATGGTTAGAGCCGGTGAAGAATTACGACTGCGATATTAGCTACCATCCGGGAAAGGTTAACATAGTCGCGGATGCTTTGAGTAGAAAGACAATATTTATCGCTCAATTGACAGTTCAAAGACTATTGCAAGCAGAGATTTAGCGATTCGAGCTTGCATTGTATGCTAGGAGCGAGGCTCCTAATCTTGCTATTATGACAGTTCAGTCGACTTTGAGGGATAGAATCCGCGAAGGTCAGTCTTTTGATGAGAAGTTGCGAAAATGGAGACTGAGAGATGAGTCTAAAGGTCAGAAGCTGTATTCCAAGAAGGATGGCATAGTTCAATATCGAGATCAACTATGAGTTCTTAGTGGCGATTCACTTAGAGAGGTTATTATGAAAGACGCTCATATTTCTCTGTACTCCACTCATCCTGAAAGTACGAAAATGTATAAGGATTTGCAGACATTATATTGGTGGCCGGACATGAAACTAGACATATTGTGTTATGCGTCCTAGTGTTTTACATGACAGCAAGTTAAAGCAGAGCATTAGAGGTCAGCAGAAAAGCTTAAGCCATTTCCTATTCCCGATTGGAAATGGAAAAATATTACTATGGATTTTGTAATGGGTTTGCCGAGGACTATTAAGAGATTCAATGCCATTTGGGTGATAGTTGATCGTCTTACAAAATCAGCTCACTTTCTACCTGTTAAGACGACATTCACCATGACTTAGTATGCAGAGCTGTACATATGAGAGATAGTCCGAATGCATGGAATTCCAATGTCTATTATTTCTGACAGAGATTCGAGGTTAACATCGTCCTTCTAGAAGAATGTGCATTCAGCGATGCAAACAAAGTTGTTGTCAGTACATCGTTTAATCCTCAAACCGATGGTTAGTTCGAAAGAGCTATTCAAATTTTGGAGGAACTACTCCGAACATATGTGATCGATTTCCAAGGAAGTTGGGAACCGAAGTTACCTCTAGTGGAGTTCACCTATAACAATAGCTACCAGTCGTCTATAGGTATGGCTCCTTACGAGGCACTTTATGGGAAGAAGTGTAGATCACCGATACATTGGGACAAGGTTTGTGAAAGATGAGAATTTGGTCCGGACTTGATCAAACAAACAGCAGAGCTAGTAGTCAAAAATCGAGATGGGATGAAGACTGCTCAAAGTTGCCAGAAAAGCTACGCTGATAAGCGACGAAGGGAGCTAGAGTTAGCCGTAGGTGACCACGTATTTGTAAAAGTAGCACCTATGAAGGGTGTTACGAGATTTGGCGAAAAAGGCAAACTCAGTACGAGACTCATAGGACCGTTTGAGATTTTAGATAAGATTGGAATATTAGCTTATAGAGTAGCGTTGTCATCGACGCTAGCTGTAGTGCATAATGTGTTCCATATCTCGATGTTACGAAAGTACATGTTGAATTCTTCACATGTACTAAATTATGAGCCTCTGCAGTTGACTCCAAATATGTCACATGAGGAAAGGCCTATACAAATTCTGGATATGCAAGAAAGAAGGCTCCAAAATAAGGTTATACAAATGATCAAAGCCAAGTGGCTAAATCATTCGGAGGAGGAAGCCACTTGGGAAATCGAGACTGACATGAGAGGTCGCTACCCGAAGTTATTCGGTGAGTTTTAATTTCGAGGACGAAATTTCATTTAAGGGAGGGAGGAACTATAAGGTCCAAAATGCGATAATGTAATCCAACTGCATGCAAATCTAAGAAAAATGAGAAATGCTTAATTAAATAGTTTTAATTGCATTGATTAAATGTGGTAGGCATGTTTAAATGTTAAAAATATGATTTTCTACTAGAATGCATAAAACTGTATTTTAAAAGTTATTCAAGACGCGATCGAGGAACGGAGACCGGGGAGCGTAAAAGAAAAATATTTTTATTAAATGATTATTTTTAATTATTTAATATATGATATATTTAATGTAGTATTTTCGAAAATGATGCTTTTGAGATGTTTTTACGCGCCCAGTCGTATTTTAAAACGGTAATTGATTTTCGACGTAAATAAGAACTTTTTGCGAACTCGGCTAATATTTTCGATATTTTTCGTAAATAAAATATTTTACCTACTATATAATTGGCCTAATGGACCTATTTTACCTAGGTTATTGGGCCTAAACCTTTGCCATGCGATTTTATATTAAAATTAGAGTTTGCAAACCCTAAAACTACATCATAACTCACGCATACAAGCACTAGACTCCTAGGGCTTCACTCTCCATCAACACACGCACCCACACACCACACATCAGCAAATTCACGTGAATTGAAGGGCAAAAAAACACAGCAAGCTTCTTCCCCGTCTCTCTGCCAACGCCCCTCGCGTCAAGGATTGTTTTTCGTGCGTGAAATACGCAAAGGCATGCCTTAATCTTCCTTCACTCATCGTTCATACCATATTATGTGTATTTAACATTGCATGAAAAATATGATACATTTTCTTATATTTTCGTTTTTATGGCAGTACATGATCAAAACTTGAGTTTTCATGCTTTTAAATTCATGTTTATGTTGCACAAAGAGGCTATCATGATAGAGTTATGAAATGGGACGTTTTTGGGCATGATTAAGGGTCCATAGAGGCTTGGCTAAGGGATGGAAAAGAAAGGTAAAAAGGTTGAACGAAAATTTGGGATTATAACAAGCTAGGGTTTTGTTTTGAGGGCTAGGAAGGAGCAAGCAGTGGGCTGAGTTTGGGTCACATCCAGGGGTCTTAGGAGAGTCTATTCATGGTCCTAGAGGGGTTGAGAGAAGGCTGGTTCAAAGGGTAAGGGTTGTGGGTGCAAGGGTGGTCGCATGTCGTGTAGAGGCCACGGGTGTGAGGGCTGTTTGGGTAAGGCCTATAGGGCTACGTCCAGCAGCTAGTTTAGGGTTCGGTCTTTCCTATGATTGTTGGTTAGGGTCTGGACATGATGGTTTAGGGCTAGGCTCGATGGATTTGAGGTTGGCTAGGGCTAGGGTTCGAACAAGGGCAAGGAAAAATTCAGTAGGTTGTCTAGGCTTTTCCGAGGGTTCTAAATGTCTTGAATTTGGTTGCATAGTTTTTTGGTTAGGTGTTAATATGCTAAGGTTCAAGTTTGGTAAAATTTGGCTAAGTTTCAAGTCGATTCGGGTTAAAACCGAGACGTAGGTTCAAATTTTAAAACGAATTGGAAGTCGAGGAGCTTAAGTTTACATCTAAGAAATGTTTGTGGGTATATTTAAAGGTGTTATGTTAAGTTTGGATGGATTCGGGTCGTCGTTTTAAGGTACAAGGGTAATTTGAGAAGTTAGGGTTTCAGGGGCAAAACTGTCATTTTATACCTGAAAAGTGTTAGACGTCCTGACAGTGTCCTGAATGCGATAATGAATGTTAAAATGTTTATTTTGAAAGATTATGAAATATTATGATACAAAACTATAAATGCTAAAAGATATGTTGTATGTTTGGTTTAAAAGAAAATGATATTATTGCATGTATTTTTATAAATTGATGGAAACTAGAAAAAATATTTTGAAAGAAGCGATTTAATTATGACGGTAAAAAAATGAGGATTTGTGAGGGACGATCGAGGCCCCAGAGGAAGCCCGTTTATGGGAGAGTGACGTTGATGTCCCTGCCAGCTATAGGCCAGGGCACATAACGGAAAAGTGGTTAATGTTATCTCGCCGTTGGTACCATGTTTACAGCTAAGATTGATTAATCGACCGCATGATGAAGGATGATCACAATTAATGAACGAATTCACATTAAAGGGAATGCATATGTATATGTTTATGATGAAAAGAAAAGGATACGATGAAAGAAAAAACGTTTAAATTTTATGTATGTTAATGAAAAGATATTTTTATAAAAAGTATTTTCACGTGAATCTATATGTACTACTTGTTATCATGGTTAAGGTTTGCTGAATCAATTGACTCACTAGGTGTGAATGTCGCAGGTGAAAATAATTTTGATGATGATGGAGGACTTGATGGTTGAACTGGCTAGGATGATGGTGCACATAACATGAGGACCTTTTCTAGTTTTTTCGGATTAGTATGATTTTAAAGATTTTATGATGTTTATGATTTTTGATGCTTTTGAGTGGTTTTTGAGAGGAGTAAGATGCTTATTCTTTATTTTGAAAAATGTTAGTTTTTGGCTTGGTTTGACGGTTTACGATTTTATGTTTTGCACTGCGTTCTTTTGGATTTTTAAACAATAAGTTAGTTGGTTTATTTTAAATGTTGCAAAATATATTTAATATATATATGTATGTATAAAAAAATTCTAGTATATTTTAAAGAAAATTAAAATGAGTAGTAGATGTTTCAATATGAAATTTGTATTCCTTTCTTTTACTTTCCATAAAATCAAAAATCACTCAATTCTTTTTCATAAGAGAGAGATATGCTCGAAATACCGACATTGTTCACAATTTATAATTATTGCTATTAAAGTTAATAGCAATAAAGTTGTGAATTCTTTTCAAAAATAAATAACTATAATATGAAATTATATGATAGGCTGATCCCTGGATTACTATTCTCTCAAATTTCAATCCACAAAAAGCACTGGTCCTGGTAGATAAATGAGTTCAATATGATGAACCCAACCTTTTGTTAAAGTGTCAACATCAGTAGCTATTATCTGGTGGGCCATTTTTGGCTTTAATTATGGAAAACCATTTGTAAAAAGTTTAAATAAATTTTCTTTTATCAATAAAAAAAAGATTAATATGATTTTATCTAAGAAAAAATATATATAAATCCTCGGAACATACACGAGTTCAAATCGAAATTCTGAAACTAACTGGCTGGAAATCATGATATAGAGGATATCGAATTTCGTCACCTTTTGAAGTGAAATTCTGAATCGATTAAAGTTGTGTTTCATAGAAGGAACAAAAGCAACTATAATCATCAGGACAAAAAACGTGTGTGAGACGGTTTTACGGGTCGTATTTTGTGAAACGGATATCTTATTTGGTCATCCATGAAAAAATATTAATTTTCATGCTAAGAGTGTTATTTTTTATTGTGAATATCGGTAAGGTTGATCCGTCTCACATATAAAGATTTGTGAGATTGTCTCACAAAATAACTACTCATTGATCAGATATCGAATGAATTTCAGACATAGGATGAATTCGAAAATCATGATATGAGATTTCTCGATGTAGTTACAATAAAGTAAACATGTGACATGATTTCTCGAAGCTTTTCTCTCCATCTTTTAAACTGTTGATTGATTGATTATGCGATCTTGAGTATATTTAAAAAATTTTAAATATATATTAAATAATATTTTTAATATATATTAAATAAAAAATAAATCAAATCATATCAAATTCAGCAGCTTCTTTCTCGGAAACACCACTACGCATAAAGTCGTCTTTCCCTCTCTTCGGAAACCCTAGTTTTCTGGTTCCATGTCGTTCTCTCCTCGGGAAATCGAGGCCTTCTCCAGCTGATTATCGCGCGAATTCAAGTACCACGGACAGGTGAAGTTGTCGGCGGATTCAGGGTGGTGACGGCTCGGTGTTTTCATGGCGGGGAAGAAGGTTGATCCTGAAATCGCGGCGGAGACGAGCTGGTCTCTGGGCGATTCCGAGGGTTTCTTCGGAGGTGATTACAAAGTCGGCGCCGGGCTTCACGAGTTCGCGTGGAATTTCCCGGAGGAATCTTCTGTCGTTGGCGGTGGAGGTTTCTTTGATTTGGACCGGACCGAGTTTTATTTCGCAGAGAGCCGAGCGGATGATTACGTTTACGCCGCCGCCTCGTCCACTCATCGGAGTACAGAGTCGATGCTTCTGGCGCTGAAGGAGGAGAAAACGGCGTCGGGTTCCGCTTCGGCTTCCAACCCATCGGTGTCTTCCAGCTCGTGCGACGATCGGCCGGAGATGTCGACCGCCTCCGGTGGAACCAGCTCCAATCCGCCGCCCGACGCAGCGTGAGTGTATTAGCGCCACTGCATGCATGTGTTGTCTGATCACGAATTCCCTTTTGCTATGCACCGGAAAACGGGGGATTTTTACATCCACCGTCCCGGTAACTAACGTGTTCATCAAGTGCAAAATTGATAGGTTAAGTGTCAAATACTTTAAATTATGGTTTAAAAAAATCCTTAATTCTTGAATTTGATGCCCTACGATACTCAATAGAACTCTGAAAAAGGGAAAGAACGAAGGAACATGCTCATGAGCGTCCGTACAATCTTTGCAAGAGTCTCTAGAAGCATCAAACCGAGGGCTAGGTATTTGCGGAATTTGAGGATAACTTAGGGTCTCTTTGGGTATTTACAAAATACGTGTTCGAACGCACAGCCGCTACTGCGGCAGCAATCAAGTGCTATACATTCGTCTTCAATTTTTTTTTAAAAAAAAAAATTCTTTTTTTCCCCTGCAATGTTTTCTTTTCGATTGAGAATTTTGTGCTTTATTCAAAATCCAGACGATGCATATGAAAACCCTTTCCTCCTTCATTTTCAAGCTCTTTTTTTTTTTTTTTGAAGAGGTTTATGAAACAGTTCTTTTACATATATACATTAACCACGAACTTATAAATTAGTTATTATCGAAAAAAGTTTGTTGATCATGATCCTTGCAACGTTGTCCGGTTCTTGCATTACTCTTCATGTACACTAGATAAAATTTTCAACCATGTGGTTTTATTTTGTTTTTTTTTCTTGGTGTGGGTTAGAAGCTAAACTTTTGTTAAAAAAATGAGTTTTGTACTCGTTTAGAATCGATAAAATAATTTAACGAGCTATAGACGAACGCGATTACCAATTAGGCTGAATGAAAAATTAATTGAGTTCGAATTTTATAGAGTAAAAAGATTGAATCGAAATGATTNTGGCGTCTCAATTGAAGAGGCACCACTTTAGTGACTTGGTCGAAAGGCCAAGTTTATTGGGATTGAATTTTGTTAAATGATGTATTATTTCATGAAGATTCAAAGTTTTTCATCTTCTATAAATATGATTTCATTCATTTGCATTCAAGACACACTTTTCTCTTTTTCTTTTTTCTCTCTAAATTTAGTTCTAGATACTAATTTTTAAGCACTTAAAATTCAAAATTTCAAGATACAAAATCTTGAGCTTGGATTTTCTAAGCTTATACTCTTAAATTCGAACTTTAGAATTAAATTAAAGAGTTGTCTTCTAGTTTTAAGTTTTTTAAGCATTTGCGTTTAAATCCAAGTTTTGAAAGATTTAAACTATTGGAATTAAATTTTTAAGTTTAACGTTTAGAATTCGAAATTAGAAAGTTTGTATACTATCTTGATAGCATTCTAAACATTTTCAAAGTTCGTGTGACTTTAAAATTTCTAATGTTATTATTTTGAAGCCGTTGTATCTTAGGAAACAATTGTCAATAACGGTGAGCACCAAGGCAAAATAATATCGTTTAAAAAAAAGTCAAATTCTTATCTCGATTATTTACACGTAACCATTTAGTTCATCTATTTATACAATATGGTTTCCCTAAACAAATACTATAAAAGAATACACCAACCACTTTCCTAGCACATGCGCGTGAAAATCATCCAACGTCAGCCTTTTGTTTCACAATTCCATATATATATGGCTTAGTGTCTCGTAAACTGCATCGGCCAGGGTTTTCTTGGGATTTGTTGCCTCGTAATTTTAACAAAGAATGTATGTGCAAATANGAAAATACATGAAATCCATGTGAGAGTTAAGCAGTACATATATGCGTCCTGTCGGGATATAATGAAAGGAAATGGATTGAATCAGTTTTAAGCTTTGTTGCGTAGTTATTAATAAGTTTTTGTTTGCCAAAAAATATGAACACTATGCATTGTATATTGCATATTTTTCTTTAATTACTTCAATGGAATAATACTCCTACTTTCTTTTCCCAAAAAAGTGATTAGCAATATCCTATCAGAACCCTCAATATGCACATGAAGCATTGGTATTATCAAGGTGATGCTAACTAATCCTTATTATTTATCCACAGTTGCATGAATTTAACATAACTGCTATGTTTGTGTGTTCCAATGTGATTATGATTTAGGTAGTTCGAATGCATAACAAAGGATGAATATTCTGCAGGATCAAGACTAAGAAGAAGGTCCAAAAGCGAATTCGACAACCACGTTTTGCCTTTATGACTAAAAGTGAAGTTGATCATCTAGAAGATGGATATAGATGGAGAAAATATGGACAGAAAGCTGTTAAGAATAGTCCATTTCCAAGGTACCTGTCCTATATACAAATCCATCAGTGGTTAGTTCCTTATGATATAAAAAGAAAATTAATATGCAAATCTGTAACGGATTCCCTGGAAAGAAAATCGACATCGAATCGGCCTCCAATAGTTTATCACCAAGATAATTTGGATATCATCCCATGATTTATATCTAATTTCTAAACCTCAATCTGATCACTAGTACTGAGAAGAGTAATCAAGATTCTGCTTCTGAACTTTCTATGATGCCCATTATTAGTATAACGGACAAACAAGGTGGAGTCAATATATGAATTGTTAGTTGAATATTTGTTCTAGTCTCGAGAGCAATGAATTACGAACTAAAAAATCAATAGCCTTGATCGTTGCGTCGGATTTCTCGTTTGTGGTTTCAGTTTTGTCGAGAAGCAATAAAAAAAAAAAAAGCAAACTTAGTTCACAAGATCATGTATTATTCTCTGCAGGAGCTACTATCGATGTACAAACAGTAACTGCATGGTTAAAAAAAGAGTTGAAAGATCCTGTAAGGATCCAACAGTGGTGATTACTACATATGAAGGGCAACACTGTCACCACTCAGTAGGATTCCCAAGAGGCGGGATCATTCCTCAGGAGGCCACATTTACTATGCCGCTAGCTACTTCTGTCTCTCAGTTTTATTATCCGAGACTCCGATTTCCGCAAGAAAATTCTATACAATTTACGCAGTCCCCCAGTAGTCATGGCCATGTCGAACAATCCCATATAGTCCAAGGGACGAGTTCGCAACCTCCTGTTGACGAAGGGCTCCTTGAGAATATTGTTCCTCCTGGGATGCGAAAAGGATAATTATGAGGTACGGAATACATGCAGTTTGCCTTGAATCCTCGCATTATTTTTTTATGGCAATAACCCCTTGAATAAACATGAGCCTGGTGGGGAGATATAATTCATGTCTCGCATTCTGTAAGAATATATAATTGATAAACTGTTCCTATAAATTTTTTAAGTCCTACAAATTCCTAAACAATTTATTTTCATACACTTGTAAGGGGTGAGTACATGAAAGATACACATCGAATCCTTTTAACTTGGTATAAAATTAAGCTCCTAAAATTCTTCATGCATCATATATATCCAAATACTTGATTATGCACTTTTATCATCAAATGGACCAAAAAGGCTTTCCACTTGTGCAGGATATAATACCACTTGATCCCTTTTTCCAATTTCTGCAATTTGTCTTCTCCGAGACCATACAGGCAATCCTCAATTTGGGGTTCTATTCTATAAATTATATCATTCTAGCATTTATTTGAAGAGCTCAAATTATACCATATCTTTTGTGTTGGAGTATCATTTTCTTATACTCAAGGCGCCGCTTAAGTTTAAAAATTTTAGTTTAAATGTTCGAAACGTTGCTTGGGCGTATGATATGATTGATTACCTTTGCGTATTTAATATTGGCTTCGACTATCCGGTTTTTAAGCAGATACATGGTTTCTTGTAAATCCCTTCGTACGGATCTCTCTCATTTTAATCGCCCAATCAAGTCTACGATCGGAGACTGGATTACTTGTTTAGATCACACTGGAGATCTAGACAAACTTTACGTTGAGACTGGATCGCTGAAATTTCAGAGATCATGCGACGATGATGGCCGTGGAAGTGACCGTGAAATTTTTCTTCAAAAATATCAAGGTGGCTGAAACTTGTGTGTGGGAGGAAGGCGAGGCAAAATAGTCTTATTTCGAATGACCTTCAATGAAAGATTTATAGATTTTGATTTATGATCACATCAGAATTCCTTCTTCTATTAGGATTCGTAATCCTCTTCCCATCAGATTCCCTATTTTCATTAATTAAAATTCTCATGTTTAATATATCATGCAAAGTCAACAATTNTCGAACTCATTATAACTTTGTTCGACGATTTGATAGCGCTGATGCATCAATGATATAAATCTTGTTCATAAATGAAATTTGAAAATTTCGAACGTTAAAATTTCCACCGGTTAATTTTTTGCTCCTGCCACTTTTGTAAACTCTTTTACCAAAAAAATCAGTTTCACTCTGCTCACTTAATTAGTAGGTAAGCTAACTTCCACAATTTCTAACACATGGAATCCACTTATAAACTTCTTTATAAACAATATGTTTGATCTCTATCAAACTATATTTGCCAAATTCAAATCCTTGAATCTGACTATCTCAACGGGGATACAAGGTCCTATACTTGTGTGACCTTCAATGAATCATGGATACAACTAGACATGAGTTCACAACATCTTGTGATTCAGAATAACATATATTCTTATTTGGGCAATTAGCCACATTCTTTTCATCAATCATTTGATCAATAATGTCAGAACTCAAATCTGACTGCATCCATCGGATTATGGTAAGAGCGTCTAGTAGCATCGCCTCACGATTCCCTATGAAACGTCAGTTACTCGTTTTCTTAAAACGTGATATAAATTTTTTTTCCCTCTTTAATCTCCATAATTCGGAATATACATATATATAAATACTTTAAAAATACCTTGTACCATTTTAAAAATAAACAGTCAACTAATATTTAAAAATCGAAGGAAAATAGTTCAAATCGTCAACCATTTTACCGAATCTAAAAACATTATTTGAAAAGTATAGCTCATACCATAACCTCTCAAAAACCTCTCATAACCATAATTAAAAAGTCATAAAATATCTTTAACAAAACTTAAAATCATAAATCATAAACTAGTGCAGAAAACTAGCGTCGATCCTCGGGATATGTGCACCTTCAGTCCAGCAAAGTCAACCATCAAGACCTCCACTGACATTCATAATCAATATATAGCACATGCATCAATCACACCTAGTGAGTATAAAGACTCAACACACCATAATCTTGATAACAAGTACTACATATACATATCACATGCACTGTAAAAATACTTATACTTAAAATATCGTTTTCATGAAGATGCGTAAACTTTAAACACGAACGTTTTCGTAAACATTTTCATGATACATAAACTTTAAATATAAACATGTTCGTAAACATTTTCATAAACATTTTCATAAACTTTTGCATAAACGTTTTCATATCATCATAAACATATTCATATTAATATCATTATCAACATATACGTATTCATATTATCATCAACATATACGTATTCTTTTTTCATTTCGTTGAATTCAGATCGTTAATTGCGACTTTCGTGTTCATCTACGTCTACGTGTTGGGCGATGGATCCATCTACATGTAACCACAGTACTGGGCGGCAGGGACGTCAGCAACAATCTCACCGGTCAACTGAGCCTTGGCCTTAAGTATTAACATATCATCGTATACATATTCATATCCAAGGAAACACGATCGTCAGACTCCCACCGGGACAATAACCCTCACGATATCTCCAACATATCATCGTATTAGCCACAATTACTTTACCTCCTTCAACGTTTCATATTCTCATCACTTTAAAAAATTTAAACATGTATATAACGTTTTTCTTTTAAACCAAGCATGCAACATATCTTTTAACGTTTTCTTTTTATTATAAAAACCAATAAATATAATAAATCATAACATATTAAATCATAAGATTCATAAATATTTTAAAATAAACCTTCTATCATATAAAAACATGTAAACATTCAAAATAAACATTTTAAATCCTAAAAATTTAAAATAAACATTTTAACATATTAAACCATAAACATTTAAAATAACATTTTAACATATTAAAAATCTATACACATTAAAAATAAACATATTAACATCAAAAAATTCATAAACATCCACAACCATTGAAAATAATCATATTAGCATATAAATCAGCATTCGGGACAGTGCCATGATGTTTACTAATTTTCGGGTGTAAAATTACCGTTTTACCTCTAGACGTAAAATTTTTCGTATTTTTCCTTAGACCTCGAAACGACGTTCCAAATCATTCCAAACTTAACATATGACCTTAAAATACACCCATAAATATTTCTTAGACGTAAAATTATGCCCTCGACTAATTTCCCAAATCGTTTTTAAGACTTAGACGTACATCCCGGTTTTGACTCGTGTGGGCTCGAAATTTAACCAAACTTGAACCAAAGCTTCTTAACCCATAAATAAACCTTTTTCAACCCAAATTAAGCCAATTAGAACCCATGAATAGCCTAAGATACCTACTGAAATTTTTCTCTTATTCCTTTGAAAACCCAAGCCACCCTAGCCTTGTAATTTTCTATCCTAGCCCTCAAGCGACTCGACCCGCCCCTACGATCCCTTCCTAGGACCATGACTGAACCCACAACATGCTGCTGGACAGAGCATAACAACCCTAGGAGCCTCAGCCACTCAACCCGTCACCTACATGCCCTACCCCACCATGCCCTCGCGTCCAGCCCCTTGACCTTTGAACCAGCCCTCGTGCAGCCTATTTAAGACCATGGCTCGCACCTCTTAAGCCCCTGAACATGGCCATAATAGCAGCTAGCGGCCGCATGCTCTAGGGAGCCCTAGCCGAAGAGTCCAAGCTTACAAGGAGTCTATTTTCGTTCCTATTCCTTCCCTATTTTTTCCAACCCTTAAACACACACTTATTTGCCCTTAAACGTGTGGAAAAACATCCCTTCCCATAGCCTTATGATGGCAACCCCATTATGCATCATTAACACAAGTTTTGAATCATAAAATCATGAGTTTTTGGCCATGGCATGAAAAAAAACGAAAATAAAATATGTGTATCATGTTTTTCATGCAAGGATAATTAAATACACATAATATGGTGTGAAAGATGTTTGAAAGAAAGCTAAGGCGTGCTTTTGCGTATTTAACGCACGATTATTCGTTGACGATTGCGAAGAACGATGGTACGAAGACGACGGCTTGAATTTCCTTGAAGAACCTTCAAAATTTTCTCTTAATTTGATGATGTGTGCGCGTGTATTTGAGGGAGAGTTTTTGGGAGAGAAAACTCTGAAAAGTGGGCGTGGTGTTGTGGGTTAATGGGGAGGGTTTTTTGAGTATTTTATACTTAATTAAGTTATTAATTAAGCTTAGGACCATTAGATTTTCGTTCCTATTCCTTCCCTATTTTTTCCAACCCTTAAACACACACTTATTTGCCCTTAAACGTGTGGAAAAACATCCCTTCCCATAGCCTTATGATGGCAGCCCCATTATGCATCATTAACACAAGTTTTGAATCATAAAATCATGAGGTTTTGGCCATGGCATGAAAAAAAACGAAAATAAAATATGTGTATCATGTTTTTCATGCAAGGATAATTAAATACAAATAATATGGTGTGAAAGATGTTTGAAAGAAAGCTAAGGCGTGCTTTTGCGTATTTAACGCACGATTATACGTTGACGATTGCGAAGAACGATGGTACGAAGACGACGGCTTGAATTTCCTTGAAGAACCTTCAAAATTTTCTCTTAATTTGATGATGTGTGCGCCGTGTATTTGAGGGAGAGTTTTTGGGAGAGAAAACTCTGAAAAGTGGGGGTGGTGTTGTGGGTTAATGGGGAGGGTTTTTTGAGTATTTTATACTTAATTAAGTTACTAATTAAGCTTAGGACCATTAGATAGATTAATTAGACTCATTAATGCTTAATTAGAATTTAAAAATAATTTTGTTTAAATAAGTTTGCGAATTTATTAGCCGGGTTGGCAAAAAGTTTGCATTTTTGTTGAAAAACCAACACCGATAAAATTTACGTCCCGGCGTATAAAATCACCTCAAAACTCCTTATTTTTAAAAATAAGAAAAGAAATCATTAAAAACAATTATTTAATAAAAATATTTTCTATTTTTCAGTCCTCGATCTCCGTTCCTCGATCGCTACTCGAATATCCTTTAAAATATATTTTAATGCAACATTTAGAAAAATATATTTTAAACATGCAAATATGCACAACATAATTAATTCATGCAATTAAAAATTTTAATTAAAATATAAAAAATTTAATAATTTAAATGCATGTGGTTCGCGTGGACCTTCAAATTTTTTGGCAAGTTACACCCTAGGTATCACCGATAGTGTCTACAAGAACCTTAAGTTATGGTTAGCATATAGTACGTTCCCTTCAATTCATATATCCAAGTCGAATCAACAACCACTGGTATATCGAGAGTTGTGAATATCCATTAAATCAACAACTTTCAAAATTCATGTCTTACGCTGGTTAGAGATTCCTTGCCCAACTCATTAAATCACATATGATATCTTCACATGTAGGCAAATTCTGAATCTCTGATTACAATGTATTTGCTCCTACTTATTTCGAAACTACACCCAACATGCCACCTAATGAACCTCAATGGAATGGGTAAACGGATCAAAGTGTATGCTAATACGTAGATCACCTACCGTAGATCACCTACGTTGTCCCGGGTCAAAAGACTAATGATAGGCAATCACAACCATGTATTATTCCACTCTATGAATGATAACCAATTGGACAGTCCGATGGAGAGTTGTTCAGGGAATCATCAAATGATCACTCATCTATATGAATGGACATCTTCATGCCTTTACCAATGAAACATAGCGTTTACATAACAAATATTAGTCTCAAGTTCAAACGACCTTGATCCTAATTTTAAGCGTTTGATACGACTAGAAACCTGTTTAGAATATATGGTACACTTCCTAATGAGTTTCACGATCTTATGATAAGAGATAGACATCATGGTTCCTGTTATATATTCAAAGATTTTATATATGCAGTTTGCATGATATACAGATAAAGTAAATGTCATAATTGGATAAAACTGTAAAATATTATTAAAATAAGATTGTTTTTACATTAGAGTCAATAAATCCCAAACCACAAATCGACTCGCTGGACACCTACTGTAAAACTTTGTTTCTTTACCATATGATCATATATTTAGATAAAGTCGTGTAATTTTTAAAGGGAATTAAGCCATCTGTATGCCCATCAATTTCTTTCACTCATGTTAATTAGATTCCAAATGTTCGTGTACCTTTTTGCTGCCACCCGTGGCACAATCCTCTCCCCATGAGTGGATGTTCTATATGCATTAATGCTCTCCATTTACATTATTACATGTTTTCTTTATTTGGTACAGGTATTTGTTTCATTGCCTAAAGTTTATATATTCTAACTGAATTCTGAAGCACATTAATCATTCTCCAGGTTAGATGTTAAATCCATTTCATTTGTATGATCAAAATTTTCAAGCATCCAAGTTGAAACTTGAAGACCAACCTATTCCCAACTGTATAATAGTAATTTCCACTTCATTTTTTTTTTACATACAATTTATAACTCTAGGAGGATCGTAGAAAAGTTGGTTGTTGTATAACTTTATTTTGAAATTAAATAATATATTCTAAATAAAGGTTTTTGTACAAGCATATATTTGACATTACGATGCATCTCCACACCGAGGTATCCCTACTCATCTTTTCGTGTATGTCAGGACTAGTTATATAGGTTTTGTTAAGTGGATATCATAATATTGGATATGTGGTTTTTTTTAAAAAAAAAATTACAGTGAGGGCTGGAATGTTTATAGATTTTATGTAGGATCGGTCTCACATATCTCTTGTTTCGTGTAGAAGTGGCCCGGTAAGACTGAAAACAAATATTAGTAAAGTTGAGAAGGCAACAAAGTTGAGAAGGCAGATAGTCTCACGGATTTATATCCATAATACGGGTCAACCCAATCTATATATAAAAAAAATATTTTTGGCATAAAAAATAATATTTTTTATCGATCGAGTCGGGTTGAAAATTCTTCTTATGAAATTGATCTGTAACAGGTTCCATAAGAGTTTTTGTGTCCGAAGTTTGGCCAAAAATTGAAGGTGCTCTTATCAGTTTATGGTATTTTTTCTAAAAAATTTATCAAATTACCGTGATTTTTAAAAGTTTATCAAACTACGTGAAATTGGACGACAAAAATTTAAAAAAAAAATGTAAATAAATGCCCGCCATCTTATGAGAACGGCCAAAAAATTAAATTTAGATGCCACTCCTGTCCTAAAGGCGGGGGATAAAAAAAATTAAAATTGTTTCCTCGCCTTTGGTTGAGGCGGGGCACAAAATTAATAAAATTATAAGGATAATTTAAGTGCACAAAATGCACTTATCAAATCCCCTCAAACTTGAACTTTTGCTAGTCCTGAGCAAAAATAACAATAAAAATAAACTTCACGGAAGAATTAACGCTAACAACTAAAGTCATGGATATGCAAAAGTGATATTGACCTCCGACTCATTTATTTTCATGTAATTCATGATTACTCAAGAGTCACGTGCGTGTGTGCTATGTCAATGCTCATTTACCCAATCAACTGCTCAAATAGATTCACACACTTCCTGAAACGTCTGACTTTCTTTTCCTTAAAACTTGCTAGAATTTTTTTTTTCAAACCTCACTTAACATTCGGCCAAACCATAAAATATTTTTGACCTCATTTTTAAAATAATTCAACCCACTAACATTTTACTAAATCTACAAATAACATTTGAAAAGTATAGCTCATACTATTACCTCTCAAAAACCACTCATAAATAAATAAAAGTAAAAAAAATATTCTTAACATAACTTAAAATCATAAATAATAACTAGTACGGAAAACTAGCGTCGGTCCTCGGGTTATGTGCACCTTCAGTCCAGTCAGATCAACCACCAAGACCTCCATAAACATAATCATCATAATCACCTGCATCAATCACACCTAGTGAGTCTAAAGACTCAACACGTCATATCCTTGATAACAAGTAATACGTAATACAGTTCACATACAACAGTGAAAAATACTTGTACTTAAAATATCAATTTCATGAAGATGCATAAATTTTAAACAAAATCAATTTCATGATGCATAAACTTTAAATAAAAATTTTTCATAATGATGCATCCTCTTTAAACATAAACATTTTCATAAATCTTTTCATAAACATTTTCATATCAACATAAACATATTCATATTAATATCCATGCATATCCATATTCGTATCCATATTCATATTCATATTCGTATCTGTTGAATTCAGATCGTGATTGTGACTCGTATTCTTAATCTTAATGGGCGATGGATCCATCTAAAGAAACCACAGTACTGGGCGGCGGGGGACACCAGCAACACTCTCACCGGTCAACTGGGCCCTGGCCAACGTATTAACATATTCGTATTCGTATCACGTATTCGTATTCATATCCGTATCCAAGGAAACACGATCGTCGGGCTCCCACTGGGACCATAACCCTCACGTTATTTCCAACATGTAGTAGTCACAATCCCTTCACATCCTTCAACATGTTATTATCACTTAATAAAAATCATGTATATACATATCGTTTTATTTTTGAAACCAAGCATGCAACATATCTTTTAAATGCCCATATTTAGATCATAAAATCATAGATATTTAAAAATCATAACTTAACATATTAAAAATCATAAACATCCATAAACATTTTAAAATAAACATTTTAACATCGTAAATGTTTGAAATAAACATTTTAGCATATTAAATCATAAAACATTAAACATATTATCTTAAAAATCCATAAACATTTAAAATTGACATATTAACATATAAGCATCCATAATCATTGAAAATAATCATATTAGCATATAAAATAGCATTTAGAACACTGCCATGACGATTACTAATTTCTAGGTGTGAAAAGACCGTTTTACCCCTAGACGTAAAATTTCACGTTTTTGACATTTTCCTAATTCCATTGACTCTAACACGTTCCAAATAATTATTTAATCTTACATGAATTTTCCTATATTTTTATTTAGCTCAAAACGAGGACTTTTAAATTAATCTTTAAATGTGACGTATTAATGCGTTTTAATCCCGAATTAAACCAAACCTTAATATAAAATTCCCAAATTAAAAACTTAGACTTATAATAATTATTTAAGCTTAAATCCAATTTTTCATAATTTTATAAAGCTTAAAACTCTGTGTTTCAATTAATTCGTTAATTAGCGTTTCGTGCGGCGATTAAATCCCGAATAAATTCAAAACTCATTATTTTGATCCCAAATTTTTAACATAACTTTTTATTATTTATTCTACCCTTCCAAGTCATGAGCCACCCCCGTGGACCCATGGATTCATTTTTAGTTCTTTAATTTTCGTTTTTGACACCTTAACGAACACACCGAGCCATCTCCTAATTTACTCGAGCCACGCCCGAGCCACCTTGAGCCAAAACCTAGCCAACCCATCTAGGGACCCTACTGACCAAGCCCAGCCCGTAAAACAACCCCTGGCCCGACCAAAAGCTTGCTGGAAACTCACCCAATTTACATGCATGTGTACGTGTGTAGTGTTTTGGCACAATAGGACTCCTCCTCCTTCTAGGACACTACCAGCTGTTAAACACTTGACCCAACCTGACCCTAACCTTCCCTAGACCACGACTAGACCACATCCAGACCATCCCCAAGCTCCCACACCCAGCAGCGAAGCACCTGAATCAGAAAACACCAGCTGCGCACATGCTGCCTCCAAGGTGCTCCCCTCACGTTTTTGTGTTTGGCTCGAGCCAGCAGCGACCCAAGCCACTCCAGACCCTGCCCCAACCCTGGACCATCTCCCTGAACCCTGACCGACCACCTAGCCCAGCCCAAACCGAGCCACAGCCCCTGAAACTCTCGAGCAGAACCTGCGCATGCTTTGGGGGAGAGTCCCACTTCACGTGGACTCTTCCCCAGCCCAAGGCTCGAGCCCTAGCCCTCCTAGGACCCTTCCTAGGACCTAACCATGACCCCTAGGACCCAACCACCAGGCCTGGTCGAGACCCAAGCCCCCATGCAACACAAACAAACCTTGCACCTTACAAAACCCAAACAAAACCTACGGCCCCTTTTCCTGTTTCTCTTCCTTCGATTTCAGCCTGGTTTTCTTTATTATTTATCATGTTTTTGGCTATAAACCATTCCATATTAATACCCTATCCATGGCAGCCCCTTAAACAAAATAAAAACATATTTTTGGAACCAAATAACACAAGTTTAACACCTATATGCACATAGTTACGAAAATAAAATTGTATGTCATGTTTTCTTTCAAATCATGATCAAATAAATATTATGGTGTGATAGATGTTTGAAAGAAAGAAATATGGCGTGCCTTTGCGTAATTTACGCACGAATAACCGTTGATGAAGAAGAAAGGAGGGACACCTTGGCTAGCTTTCTACTTGAAACTTTGAAAAACCCTCTTGGAAGCTATGTATGTGTGCCGTGTGTGTGTAGGGTGGTGAGGAGAGAATTTTCAGATTTTGAAGTAGGGTGGCCGATTGTTTGTGGTGAGTAGGGTAGGGTTTAATATATTTTATACACTAATTAACTACTAACTAGGCTTTGGCCTATTAAGCCAATTAAATTAAGCTCATTAGTCTAATTAGGTTTTAAATAAAATATTAACAAGGTTTTGGTAAAAATAAATTTGTGAATTTATTAGCCGTATTGCTAAAAAGCTCGTATTTTATTTGAAAAACCAATACCGATAAAATTTACGTCCTGGCGTATAAAATCACCTCAAAACCCCATATTTTCAAAAATACTAAAAAGCAACACTCATATTTTAAATAATTAAAAACAATCATTTAATAAAAATATTTTCTATTTTTTTTCAGCCCTCGGTCTCCGTTCCTCGATCGCAACTCGAATAATCTTTTAAAAATTCATTTTAATGCAACAATGTGGAAAAGTATATTTTAAACATGTAAATATGCACAACATAATTAATTCATGCAATTAAAACATTTAATTAAAATATAAGAGAATTTAATAATTATATGCATGTGGTTCGCGTGGACTTTTAAATCTTCGGGGCGTTACACTTCCTAGCTTTATAAACTCAAGAAATCTTCAGTTCAGTTTAACCCACACTTCATTAACATACAGATTTACTTGCACATATTCCAAAAGACTTTAAAGGTGATCATTTGGCTCATAAAGTATTCAACATACATATACCAAAAGTTGATGTTACACAATGAGATGCTTTCGAGCAAATGATTAAAGTTCATATCCATAGACTTGACTTGAACAACTTTTCTCAACTAGTATATTGGATAAATGTGACAAGGTTAATATGTCTTGTAAGCTTGTAACGTTATGCTATGGCTCTTGGCTCCAATAGAAGATATGGAAATCAAAATTTGAGAGAAATAATCGAATTTTCATCATCTTCACTTTCATTTCATTCACCATCACTTTATTTTTTTTCTTTTCAATCATATCCTCTATTTCCCATATTTTTTCTTTTCACCACTTTTTGATTTCTTTCTTTGATTGTTTTTCTTCTTTTTGTCTCTTTTTGAACTCCTTTTTGAACTATTTTTTTTTTTTTGCACATTCAATTTTTTTCTTTTTCTTTTAAAGGAGTATTTGAATCATTACAACACCAATGAACTTATTTCTCTCAAAATTTAGGTAAGACAATACTTGTATAAGCTTCATTAGGTTGTTGTTGTGGGATGTAGAATAGATACAAGTGGGGTCTAAATGTATGTCATTGGCACACACCACTTGATTTTTAGTAGGCTCAAAATGGGACACTAAGGATATTTCATGTTGATTTGGCAGGCTCAAACGGTTCAAAAGATTGCCTAAATAATTCCTATGTCACATATTATCCGTATTTCGCCTCGAAAAGTGTTCAAGAAAGTTCTAGATTTCCGTCAATCCATTAGTCAACGAGTACAAACCAATCACATGCATGTTTCAATAAAACGGATATAAAAGATAAGTGCACAAAGAAAAATCAAGCATCTCAATCTACTCGAGGCTCAATGGGCTAACGAATGACAATAACAATGAAAACATGCCCAAAGACATTGAGAAAGATTGCATAGGTCATTTCTGTGTTTGTAAAGGTGTCCGTTGATGTTATGTGAGAAATACTAAAATTCAGAACTCTATTGTCTATTTAGCATCACAAGTATGTACATTGTCTCTAAGTATTTATAGTATCAACAAACATGACAGTGCAAAGATATTTATGACTCCCAAGTTATCATGAATACATATATGCATTACAATCACGATTTCATTTTCATCATCGGCCACACAATGACGTATCCATGACTCTTCCTAACAATTCTAGCATGCAATAAATAAACGATTAAATTTTTTTTTTTTCACAACTAAACTCCTACGAAATACGAAAATTCTAGCTACTGTGCAGAAAATAACTAACAATGAAACAATAACTCAAACAATCAATAAGCACGCAAATTGACACCCCCCCAAACTTACAGTATGCATTGTCCTCAATGTATAAACAGGAAAGAACGGAACAATCATACCTCCCAATACGAGCGTCAGTTCTCGCCGTCACCATCATTGTCATCTTCATCCATGTGCTGGGGTGGGGCCTGTGGAGGAGGTTCTAGGTACTGTGGTGGCCATATAGGCTGCTGGGGAAACATCGGATCATCTGGACCTAGAGGTGGAAACCGCTGAGCGAGCACAGAAGTGAAGTCCATCATATATCCCATGAAATGGTCGGTGCGGTACTTAAGTGAATCCAGCACCTGGCGCTGCTAAACCAATAACTTCCTCTGGTCCTCCATATCAGTCTCAAGTCTACGGAATCTATCTCCCCTGCTCTGTCTCGCTGCTGCGGGTGGTGGTGGTGGAAGCTATGGCTGTGGGATCTCCTCTTCGGCCGGATACTCGTGGGGAATATTAGAGGCAGCTCCAAAGTATGCAACAATGGGGGCCTTCGGCTTATGCACTTGCTCATCAGGCGACCAAGAAACGCCGGCCTGTCGGCATAGCTCAGTAACAATGTGAGAGCATGGAAGAGCGACCGTGGCTAACCCTGCGCCGGCTCTCATAATAGATTCATAAATGATTTTCTCCAAGTCAACAAATTTGCCCAACAGAATAGCAAATACAAGCTCAACTTTGTCTTTGGTCACATCATAGTAGTGCGAGGATGGGAAAATCAGGGTCAATACAAAAGATGTCCAAGCACTTGCATTAGGGCCCATATCGGATTTTTTTTTTAGAGAAATAGGACCGCTTGAGCTCATTTTCCAAGCGGCGCCTTCTTGACATACGGTCCGGATGACTTCTGTATAATTAACCCCCGCTTCGAGAAATTCACCGTGCTCGTCATGATCGTAGCTGGGCATCTGATATATCATATTGATCGTTCGAGAGTCAAACGATACCAATTTACCTCTTACCAAGACTTTAGAATCATCATGACGTATACGGAGATTGGCATAGAATTCTCGAACAACCGAGATCACGGCATCCAAAGGGGGTTGAGCAAATTCAACCCATTGTCGTCGTTCCAGTTCTTCCACAATACAACCACGTGGAATCGACAAGTTAAATCCCTGTTCCAGGATGATGGATCTAGTCATAGAGCTTTCATAAATTTGTTGGGCCTCCTCATTCCAAAACCTGTGAGAATCAAAACTCGAGGAAGAAGAAGCACCCTTTTTTGATTTCTTTTTCGGCGCCATGTAGTCAATAATTCAAAGCACACCCATGCACTAAATCAAATAACCGAGGAGCCAAGGTCACCGAGAATCACACCCAACATTCGTTAGAACCAATATAATCTCACCCACCAACTAATCCGGTTAGCAATATAACGTACAAACCCAGTAACAAGAAAGCTTTAGAACAATAAGAAATCACAATATTAAAAGTTCCCCAAATTCTAATTACCCTGAATATTTGAACAAAATCTGGAGAAAAAAAAACCTTACTTCCACCTGAAAGTTACATAAATTCGGAGTGTGGTTGGAAGTGTGCAGCTTTCAGAGAAGTGCATTAGCGGCTGATTTTTCAGAGAAGGAGGCGGTGCTGAAATTCTGAAGGGGAGGAGCGGCTGTGTCTTTTCTGAAGGAGGGAGGCGGCTGTGATGTTTAAGAGAGGAGAGGTTGATGTGATTGTAAGAACGAGGGTTCGAATCGTTTTTTTTTTAATTTCAGATCGCGCGCATATGCGCGTCATAGAACGGATCATATGCGCGTAGGTCTCTGCCCAAATCTCTTTCTTTTCGCCTTGGTAATTCACGCATATGCGCGAAGTCTCTGTCCTTTTTTCTTTTTGTTTTGTCAACCCGCGAATATGCGCGCCACTGAATGACGCATATGCGCGCAAGTATCTGCTCAAAAAATTTTTTCGCCCGGTCATAGCGCGCATATGCGTGCCTCTTTGTGGTGCATATGCGCGACATCCTCTGCCTTTCTGAGCTGGGGCCTGCGCTTGTGCGCGAAAATGAATCGCACATATTCATGATGCACTCTGTCCATCTTCTTCTTCTTCTTCTTTTTTTTGACACCTGAAAAAATTAAACAATTGAAATCAATACTCGAATAGAAAAATTAAAATTAACAAATAAGGTATTAAAATAAAATGATAAAAACAAAACGAATGCTAAAAATAATTGTGGGTTGCCTCCCACACAGCGCTTGGTTTATAGTCATCAGCCCGACTGTCACTAATCTTTTTCATGGTGGGTCGTATGATTTCTTGGATGCCTTTATCGACACCATTTGACCTTCAACTTCCATGGTCAACTTTCTTCGTTTCACGTCAATGATGGCTCCAACAGTAGCCAATAATGGTCGTCCTAGAATGACGTGAACGTTCTGATTGTTCTCCATGTCAAGTACCACGAACTTTGCTAGAATCTTCAGTTTATCGATCCTAAGTTCAACATCTTCCACAATACCAACGGTGTCCTGATCGATTTATCTACCATCTGTAAGCTTAGTTCTGTGGGCTTCATCATGCTCAATCCAAGTTTCCCATAGAGAGAACTTGGCATTAGATTCATGCTCCCTCTTGAGTCACAGATAGCTTTTTCCACTAAATGACCCCCTATTTCACATGGTACAATAAATTCACCAGGATCTTGCGGCTTATGAGGAAGATTTGTTTGTGTTCCTTCGGTAAATTCACCTTCCACCTGATCTGTAAACTCAATGTTAGTGTGTAGGTTCTTGAGATCTTCAAGAACCTTTTTCTTTTGAAACTCGGCATTTAATTGTAAAAATCTCTGGGGGTAGGGAAGTAAAGAAATATTAATGCATTGATTTGAGTCATATCTCTCACTTTTCATACCTCGAACTCTTTTGATCTGCGTTGACTTATCTTCCCGGATGGGTGTGTGATCAGCCTTTTTCTCTTCTATGTTTACCCAATCAATCTCCTTATGCTGAATAAAAACAGCATTCACTTCCCTCACATTTGGATCTGCAGTCTTTGGTACTGCACCTGATGGTTGAGACGTGAGTTGCTTCGTTATTTGTCCCACTTGCGACTCGAGGATTTTCGAGGAAGCACCAATATTCGCCATGTTTGTCTCCAGGTTGTCAAGACTAGACTCAGTCCTAGCCATCATCTTGCCAGATTCAGAAACGAATGTCCCAACTAAATCCTCAAATGACAGCTTCCCTTCCCCATTTGATGTATTGAACCCCGGTGGAGGATTCAACACATTCTTATTATTTGCGTATGAAAAATTTTCATGGTTTCTCAAACCAAGATGATAAGTGTTTGGGGGAGGGTTACCTCGATATCCTCCATAGCCTCCAAAGTTCTTGTTGTTGATGTACTGCACTTCTTCAAGAATTTGCGATTCTTAAACAACTAACGATGGTCCCTCAGTGTTTGATGTACTCACTTTATTCATGGTTGCTATCTGTGTAGTCAATGTTGATACTTGCGCAATGAGTGATGTGATAGGATCCACAGCATAAACTCCGGCTGTCCTCTATACTCCTGACCTCTCAGACGGCCATTGGTAGCTATTAATGGTCATCTGCTCAAGCAATTCATAGGCTTGAGTAGGAGATTTGGCAAAGATTGTGCCACCTGCCGCTGCATCCACTGTTGTCCGTGTCTGACCATTTAACCCGCTATAGAAAAGCTCAATCTGCACCCAGTCTTCAAAACCATGATTCGGGCACCTCCGCAACAACTCCTTATACCTTTCCCACGTCTCATAAAGCTGCTCAAAGTCAGTCTACCTGAAAGTACTGATCTCAATCTTCAATTGTGCAGACTTTGCAAGGGGAAAATATTTAGAAAGAAACTTTGTTGCTAACTCTTGCCACGTCGTGATGCTCCTCGATGGGAGTGATTGTGTGACGTACCGTACATTTACTACTTAAAATTTGCGGAAAAATTTAAAATTTTCTTAAATATAAACATCCATACGGTCGTCAACTCATCGTTCATAAAAATATCTTTGGAATCATCCATCACCAATAAAAATTTTGTTAAAAGAAAAGCTTGTTCAAAACATCTCGCATCAAAACATAAAATCAGAGTAAATTTAAACTTGCATAAAATATTAAAAATGACGTGGGCGGTCCTCGGGTTTAGCCTCCCGCTCAGTCCAAGCCTGCTCCTTGGTCGCCACCTCCTGTCTCCTCATAGACATCCTCACCTGCATCGATCAAGTCTAGTGAGTCTAAAAACTCAACACGTATAAACTGGAATAGCAAGTAATACATAATAAAACCACATGCAACTTTAAAATAGGACATACATACTTGAAACTAGAACTTGCAAAATGAATTTGAACATACGTACGTACATAATTAGACGTACCGTCAACATAAACTTTCTTAACATGCTTGCATACTTGAACATACATAACTTCATCATTTATCGTAGAGACATGATTCAAAGCAAGTGACTCATAACATAACCGCCTGATCAGACTAACCATAGTACTGGGATGACAGGGTCGTATCCGTTGCCACATACATGAGATCCCCGTTCATAATTTAACGGGCTGATTGGTCCACGTTCATAATTTAACGCTTTCCAATCTCGATCTAAACCCGTTCATAATTTAACGGGCGGATTGGTCCCCGTTCATAATTTAACGCTTTCAAATCCTAAACATAATTTGGTCACAAGACATTTAGCATACCTCAAAAACTTAAAATATTTTCTTGCACGTCATACATACTTACTTGGCGTTGAGGGATTTGTTGGACTTCGATTGGGGTCGTTGCTGCAACATACTAACGTGAATCCATAAACTTAACGGGTGTAACTCAAACGTAACAATCAAGCTTACCCACGAGTTCATACATTTCATTAGGACGTTCTAAAATTCCCGTGACTCGACATTGTTACACATTGCACTAAACCAAGACAGCAAACCTCAAAGCATACCATACTATTTCCCAAAACTCAAGTACACGGACCCCGTGCCCAGGTCCGGTTCCGGGTCCGTGTAGGTGCGGTGGAATGACTCGTGAAGAAAAGGGAAGGCACGGACCCCGTGCTGAGGTCCGGGTGGGGGTCCGTGTACCTGCGCAAATTTGAAATCAAAAGAAAACAAAGGCACGGAACTCGTGCCCTGGTCCGTGTGGGGGTCCGTGTGGCCTCGATTTTTCTGAACCTGCGAGGAAAACTTACACAATGTCTATTCTCCCAATCGAACAACTAATGGAACGAAAATAAACACCTTGAGACCATCTTAAGACACCAATGCTTTGAACTAAACTCGTACGAACGCCCAAAAAAAATAACGACGTCCAACCTACGACACATACAACCCGAAACATGAAAGCTTGACACCCCATCGCTTCCTACGACTTCTAACGAATTAAAGGGCCTAAAGACCTGAAACGAAACCTCAAAAGTACTCCAAACATCATTACCAATGTGCCTTTAGCAGCAACGATTACCCGTCGATCCCCAACGAAGCCTGCAACAATTAACTTCAAGAACACAATTTACGTAAAAGTCGCAGTTTGAGCAATCCCACGAAAAACGCCATAACTCACTAAATTTTCGTCCAAAAATTTTGATTTTTATATCAAATCGAAGGTATCAAAAAGTTCTACGTTTTTTGCGTTGAAAGTTTTCCCAAAACCTTGACCGAAAATTCGCAATTTTAAGAATAACAGTAAAAACGTGATTTAGATCTAAAAATTTTCCTTCAAATCGATCCAATCAATTATCCACTCAAACTATGAACATCATACATGAATTTTACGCATAAAATAACGCAACGCATAATATGACATGATCGACGCAGCAAAAGAGAGATTATGCATGCCTTTTGATATCAAACTTTACCGAAATGACGTCACCGAAGCGGAGATAGAAGCGAGGTTGATCCGGGACGAACGTACAACGATTTTATTGCAACAAAACTCATGAAAAATTGCTGGAGAAATAAAAGGAGAGGGGCGGCTGTTCTTGCTTCAAGGAACCCTAGTTTTTTTTTTTCTCTCAAAGAAAATGAAAAACTGAATTGAAATATGTGTGTGTGTGTGTGTGGTGTCGTGTATTAGTGAGTGAAAAAGGGTGTAATACGTGTAAGTGTGTGTGTGTTTTTAAGTAGGAGAAAATTAGTGCTAATTTAACTAATTAAAATACTAATAAAAGGTTAACCCATACTAATTTAACCAAACTCCTCAATTAAATAAATACACCCTGATTTTTATAAAATTCTCCTTTTTAGCACAATAAAATACAAAAATACTAATTTTAAAAGTTTTAAACTCTTAAATCACTAAATACATAAATAAGGTTTTTAAAATGCTAAACTAAATAAATTATTTAAAATGCCCCATCCTTAACTTAAAATAAAATACCATGCTTAAAATTGCCGAAAATCGTCGCCGGTCTCTTCCTCGATCCCGCCTCGAATAAACGCCTGAAACATGAAACTCGAAAAATATTTTAACGTGCATCACATAATTCTGAATAATTTAAAATAATGCATTTAAATAAATCATGCATGGCTACTACTCATTTAAACTTAAAATAATGATTTAATAATTAAATAAATACATGTGTTATACGTGTACAGAATTTGAGCACTACAGATTGGAGCCATCCTCTTGCTTGGTCTCTAAGAGCAAATGGAAACAAACAAAGTCTAATAATATCATCAAGAACATTATTAATTTTTATTGTATATGTGATCTCTAAGAAAGTCCTCAGGTGAACGTGAGGATCAGCAGTGGCAGTTCCTGCAAATTGGTTCTAATGAACCATATTTATCAGTGCAGGCTTCAGCTCAAAATTGTTGACATTTATAGTCCCTCGAGCAATGCCAGAATAATGAGTGTTGATCACTGGTATGAAGTGATCTCTGATAGGTATAGCGTCTGATGGGTTATATCTCGCGTCCTCCCTGTTTTCAGCCATTGTTTGGATCTCTTCTCTTCTTGCTTTTCTTAATCGTCTCGCAGTTCTTTTGATCTCCGAATAAAAAAATAAGCACGTCAAGGTTTTGCGATCTTAACAAATTAAAGTCAAGATTACTTAGTAACGATATTAACATGCAATTAAACAATTTACTCTCCGGCAACGGCGCCAAAAACTTTTTGCGTATTTTACCTACCGCAAGTGTACTGTGTCAAGTTTTAGTACTGGTATGAGTACAAATATCGATCCCACGAGGAGTAACTATTCAAAACTGTATATTAAATACCATAATTGACATAGTTAAACTTTATTTAGAAAAATCAAAGAGTTGGTTTATAATCAATTCAAAGAAAATAACGAATCCTGTAGTTCTTAACACGTAAGTGAAATTCAGTGAGCAGATAAATCTAGAGATATGATTTCGTCTGGTTTCCTCTATGCTAAATTAAAATTGACTAACATATTATTAAATTGCATCATGTTTACTAACCAAGAACTCGTAATTTTCCTATTCTTTTTTTCAAGTAATAAATAGAACTGTATTACCTATTACTGATTTTAATATATTTATTCAAAATCACGTAAAACGTAATAAATGCAAACAATGTTCTCTTTATGGATTCACCAGAGTTATACGTCTTTTGCACGTTATAAATATCTGACGATGTGGTTTCCATTGTCCTAATTTCAATATCCTCTCTCGAGTGTTAGAAATTAATTATTTGATCAATTGAATTATGCCCAGTAATCCAAAAGCATTAAGAACAAGAAATCATAAATATACATGACGAATTAATTCAATGAAAATTCAAAACGTCAATAACATAGGTTCAACCACGACTACGTCAATCTCTAGAAAATAAAATTAGTTCATACTCGAATCTAAATCAATACAAAACCTGTTTGTAATCATTAAAGACGTAAAAGTAAATAACCGAATTAGAAACGTGTTGAAGAGTGATGAAAGTGCGTCTTCGTGTCCGGATTCAGCGTCTTTGTACTCCGTTCTTCGCGTTCCGTCTTCCACTCTCGCTTTTGCTCTCTTTTTTTCTCTGTTATATCGGCTCTTCTCTTGTTTTTTTAATTCCTTCCCTTTTAAAGCCCACGTCGAAAACTAGAATTCTGGAAATCGCGTCGCGCGCATATACGCGACCTAGACCGACGCATATGCGCGCCTCTTTCTGTGTATGGGCTTCTTCTCTCGCGCATATGCGCGCTCAAGCTTAGCGCATATGCGCAAGACTCTCTGGTTTTTGCATTTGATTTCCTTTCTTGAGCCCATATGCGCGCCCATGACTCGCGCATATGCGTGGGTCTTTCTGCCTCTACGCTGAGGCATGCGCACAAATTTCTTCTAAACTTCATTTTCACTCCTTTTCACGTCCATGTCGTAGCCTTTACCTAGATTCCTGCAATCACACCAAAAATAACAAAAACGCATAATTCCGCCCAAGAAAACTAACAATCCATATAAATTATAAGGATAATTTAAGTGCACAAAATGCACTTATCAATGTTTCTGACATAACCACCAAGGTTCCATTTCACCCCTCCGAATGGACTTCTGACAAACGTAATTATAGTGGCCGAAAAATAGGGATTATTGCAGCCCCCACGCCCGATGAAGGAGAACCCTAAGTGATGAAAACTTGTCAGAGGTACCGAATGGTTGTCCGGTGTAGACATTCCAACTCTTAATTCAGCAGAGAACACAATGATAATCCCAAAAAATGAGAAAGCTCAAAATGAGAAAACACATGAGAATGTACCTTGGACATAAGAGAGACATCTATTTATAGATGTTCAGGAGTGCTTGGCAGGCTTGAGCCCTTGTATATTTGGCTTATTTTTACTAATTAACATATTGGGCTTTCATCCCATCAATTATAATCTATATAAATAATATATAATATAATAATGTATTATATATTTTTAATAATTTATATTTACATACAAATATGATGCAACCAAAAATTTATATCTCTGGTTTGGTCTGGTAAGTCATGTAAACATTACTTCGGTGGAACTCTTAACACCCAAACGTTATTACCATGAAATTTAATTATAGTTGATTAATCAATGCGGAAACTAGTTTAAAATGATCATTTAACATTAGCCAATGTGACAACAATGATTATAATACTAAAAATAGTATATAATAAAATTTCGTCTAAACACATAACAGCATAAAACATGTTCACACAATTAAATAAATATATACAAATATCTCATATTTTCAAGATATGCCCGGATATATTTATAAATATATTGGGATATAAACTACCAAATAATCTCAATAATGGCTTCTTCCAAAAGTATCATCTCCAGTTTCTTGATAACCTATAGTATCTGTCATTGTCCTTACACAAAGACAGTAACAGTCCCCTTGGGATGAGACAACGTCTCGTATGAAATAATTATAATAAATACAATATTTATCTACGAACCCTCAAAAAGTCCTCCGACTCGATTAAATTTACGTACCAGTTAAAAATATGACCCGACGAGTAAAAATACCCGACCAAGGCCCATTTTTGAAAATCACACTTAATTACACCATATATTAAATAATTAAAAATAATTTTTTAATAAAAATATTTTTTCTAAATATCCTCGATCTTCGTTCCTCGTTCGAAGCAAAATACAACTTAAAACCCTAATACGTGAAACTGTAAATAAAACATGAACTAACACACATATCATGCAATAATCATGCAATAAAATAATTAACAAATATTTTAAATAAAATCCTATATTGCATGCATTCAGGTTACGTGACTCGAATTTCTTAAATATTACATTATCACACACTAATTTTTAATATTTACAATTTTTATTTTCAACCTTCGATAATTTTAACTCACTCTTATTTTCAACAATGACATGTTTTTCATGAACTCCGAATGACATTAAATTTCAAGGATAAAATCTCTGATCAACACGCTGCCGTACACGTGTACGAATGGATTTTGTTTTATTCACTGACATTTTCTGATTCAGACGGTGGGTAGATGAAAAGTGCTTAGTCCAGTCCACTCTCCTTCCTAATTGGAGACGAATGAATTTTATCGGTCCACTGAATCGGGCCGGCTAACCATACATGTGGGCCCGTTACTGGCCCATGTGGTTGTTATTTAACAAAAAAGAAAAGAAAAGTAATGTTTATAGAACAAAAAATTTATTTTAATTTAAGCATATATGATATTTTATTTTCTGTATAAAATATTAAAATTCAATTTTTTCAGACAATTAATTTTTTTTTTATGTTTACACTTTGTGGTAGTTCATAAATATCTCATGGATAGAGTAGTTATTGATGTAGGAAAACTAATTTTATTTTAAATATTTATGTTCGTTTTTTTAATTATTTTGGAAATCAGAGATGAAATATATAATAATACTCATCGTTAAACAGTACGAATGGCGTGATTCAGCATCGTTGTTTAATCTCATATCTGACTCAAATTATATATTAATCAGAGTTAAAAAAAAGTTATATTATCTTTATATTCCAATTAATCATCACATAACACTAGCCAAACAATTACGTATATTATTACTCGATATATTTTTTTCGGGTTTTTTTCATATTGTATATGTATTACTACACCAAAATTTGGTACCAAAGTAATGAAGTGGCTATATTATCAAACATATGTGTTGTTAAGGTTATAAATTGGGTCACTCAAAATTCATCTTTAAGAGGAAAGATTGACTAAGTTTATATATACAACTCTCAATAACTTAATCCAATCGTATATGACATCTTATACACTCCCTCACGCTTATGAATGAACAACTGAAACGTGAAATTTATAATATATTAGTGGTTAGCCCATAAGCACAGTCCAACATATAACTGTGGTCCTAGGCTCCGGTACCATATTAAGATTATGAACTTGGACTTTATTCCATCACATAAGCTAGCTAAAGTGGGATTATCCAAGTCCATATTTACAACTTACAGAACTTTATCCAGCCGATGTCATGTATTTAACATACCTCTTACGTCAAAGAATAAACATTTAGAGCATGAAATTTACAATATATTAAGTGGGTAACCCATAAAGACGATTCAATGAGGGGAAGATTGTAAAAGTACATATATACAACTCTCAATAACTTAATTTATCCGATTTTGGACATTTAACACACATCTCTCACGTCCATGACTAAACATATAGAGCAACAAGTTTACAAATCATGTAGCGGGTGGCTCATAAGAGTAATCCAACATATAATGATGGGCATATGTTTTAATATCATCTTAAGATCATCTACTTAGATCTAACTTCACCCCAAAAGTTATCTCAAGGAAGATAGCCAAAGTCTATATATATAACTCCCGAGAACTTACTCTAGCCGGTGTGAAATATCTAATATATGTGTCTCTATTTTGATTTTGCAATTGTTGCACTCATTTAAAGCGTGAATGGATAAATGAGTAAATAGATAAGTTGGGACTATAACCAATAAATCTTTGTTCATAGTCAAAAAATAAATAATAAGTTTTACCAAAAATTATAGTTTTTTTAATGATATGATTCTAATCTTGTTAAACAGTATAACACTCCGAAAAAAGTCAAGTTACATATTTTGAGTGTCCTCTTAGTGGAGACAATCATTGAACCTCAATAAAAACCAATTTCTTAAATATGAAAAATAACCATGTATAGAAATTACTCGTGGGTTAATTACAAATATTTATATCTTTGTGAAATATCGAGATTATTGAAAACTCTTTGTGATTATTAAATTTTTTTGTTTCTATATCTTGAACACAAATGCCTCTAAAAATAAATATGGGCAAAGATGTTTATACTCAAGATTTGAAAATATAGGTATGTGTGTTTATAAGATTTAAAAATATGAGAAGTTAGTGGATGAATTTTTCTTGTAGAATTTTAAGACTCGAGAATTTTTTTTTATTATTATTACAACACACGTTGTAAAAGGGGATCGAACCAGCTAAACTGACGGATGAGACCATGGGCTAATGCCCGGTCTTTTTAAGACTCGAGATTTTAATATGATAATGTATGAAATTGACACAATTATTTTAAGTGGCCTCCTTTTTTCAAAAAAAATAAAAATAAAAATGATATGACATTCTTTTCATAAACTTCGAAATGGCATTAAATTTCGTGGATAAAATCTCTGCTCAACACACTGCCGTACACGTGTACGATTGGATTTTGTTTTATTCACTGACATTTTCTGATTCCGACGGAAAGCAGACGAAAAGTCCTTACTCTACTCTCCTTCCTAATCGGAGACGAAGGAATTTTATTAGTCCACTGAATTGGGCCGGATGACCATACGTGGGCCCGATACTGGCCCATGAAAAGAAAAGTCATATTTATAGAACAAATAATTTATTTTAATTTAAGGATTTATTATATTTTATTTTCTGTATAAAATATTACTGTTCAATTTTTTCAGTCAATTAATGTTTTTTATGTTTTACATTTTGTTGTAGTTCATAAATATCTCATGGATAGAGGAGTAGTTATTGATATAGGATAACTAATTTTATTTAAATATTCATGGTCGTTTTTTAAATTATTTTGGAAATCAGAGATGAATTATAGAATAATACTCATCGTTAAATGTTACGAATGGCGTGATTCAGAATCGTTTTTTAATCTCGTATCTGACTCAAATTTTATATTAATCAGAATAAAAAAAAAAGTTATGTTATCTTTATATTTCAATTAATCATCACGTAACACTAGCCAAACAATTATATATATTATTATTTTTCACATATTGTATTTGTATTACTAAACCAAAATTTGGTACCAAAGTAATGAAGTGACTACACAGCCTTTATTGCAAGTCACAACTTATTTTCCTAGTTGTTGAACTAATTAATATTTCATTTAATAAAATAAATAGTGTGTATGAAGTAAAATGAACTAACCAATTAAATTTTAGGGGAATTTGGTTCCAATAATCTATTTTAATTTTATGTTTTTTTTTTAGTTTTTAAAAGATAAATAATATTTTGGAATATTGGTTAAAATTTTTAAAAAAATTACATGCAAAAATATTTAATAAATCTTATTAAATGATTTGATTAAAAACTTTGACTTTTCATTTATAATATCACATCCTCAAATCGAAGTGACAATGTGTACTTTTTTCAATATCTTTTAATATATGGTTTGATGTATAATATAAGATTCATTCAGTTCTTTTTTATATTCAACATTTGATTCGATATCTATTATTAACTATAATATTCAATTTATCAACATAATATTATATTATTTTCTTAAAAAATTGAATAGAGTATATATTTTATGGTTTATAAATCAAACATTATATGGATTTAAGGTATTAGAACATGTAATCCATGGATCGCGCTTGGTAATTAACTAAAATATAATCATATTAATATTAAATTTTTAGAATCGATAGGTAACTAAACTAATGAATCAAAGAATATATATATGAATTTCAATTTATTAATGAGATTACAATTAATATGGTGTAAATTTTTTCTTGTAATTAAATTATTTTATATGTAAAATTTTTTTGAATACATTTTAAATGAAGACAAAAATTTGTGTGAGACGGTCTCATGGGTCGTATTTTGTGAGACGGATAACTTTTTTGGGTCATCCGTGAAAAAGTATTACTATTTATGCTAAGAATATTACTTTTTATTGTGAATATCGGTAGGGTTGNTTTTAATAAAAATATTTTTTCTAAATATCCTCGATCTTCGTTCCTCGTTCGAAGCAAAATACAACTTAAAACCCTAATACGTGAAACTGTAAATAAAACATGAACTAACACACATATCATGCAATAATCATGCAATAAAATAATTAACAAATATTTTAAATAAAATCCTATATTGCATGCATTCAGGTTACGTGACTCGAATTTCTTAAATATTACATTATCACACACTAATTTTTAATATTTACAATTTTTATTTTCAACCTTCGATAATTTTAACTCACTCTTATTTTCAACAATGACATGTTTTTCATGAACTCCGAATGACATTAAATTTCAAGGATAAAATCTCTGATCAACACGCTGCCGTACACGTGTACGAATGGATTTTGTTTTATTCACTGACATTTTCTGATTCAGACGGTGGGTAGATGAAAAGTGCTTAGTCCAGTCCACTCTCCTTCCTAATTGGAGACGAATGAATTTTATCGGTCCACTGAATCGGGCCGGCTAACCATACATGTGGGCCCGTTACTGGCCCATGTGGTTGTTATTTAACAAAAAAGAAAAGAAAAGTAATGTTTATAGAACAAAAAATTTATTTTAATTTAAGCATATATGATATTTTATTTTCTGTATAAAATATTAAAATTCAATTTTTTCAGACAATTAATTTTTTTTTTATGTTTACACTTTGTGGTAGTTCATAAATATCTCATGGATAGAGTAGTTATTGATGTAGGAAAACTAATTTTATTTTAAATATTTATGTTCGTTTTTTTAATTATTTTGGAAATCAGAGATGAAATATATAATAATACTCATCGTTAAACAGTACGAATGGCGTGATTCAGCATCGTTGTTTAATCTCATATCTGACTCAAATTATATATTAATCAGAGTTAAAAAAAAGTTATATTATCTTTATATTCCAATTAATCATCACATAACACTAGCCAAACAATTACGTATATTATTACTCGATATATTTTTTTCGGGTTTTTTTCATATTGTATATGTATTACTACACCAAAATTTGGTACCAAAGTAATGAAGTGGCTATATTATCAAACATATGTGTTGTTAAGGTTATAAATTGGGTCACTCAAAATTCATCTTTAAGAGGAAAGATTGACTAAGTTTATATATACAACTCTCAATAACTTAATCCAATCGTATATGACATCTTATACACTCCCTCACGCTTATGAATGAACAACTGAAACGTGAAATTTATAATATATTAGTGGTTAGCCCATAAGCACAGTCCAACATATAACTGTGGTCCTAGGCTCCGGTATCATATTAAGATTATGAACTTGGACTTTATTCCATCACATAAGCTAGCTAAAGTGGGATTATCCAAGTCCATATTTACAACTTACAGAACTTTATCCAGCCGATGTCATGTATTTAACATACCTCTTACGTCAAAGAATAAACATTTAGAGCATGAAATTTACAATATATTAAGTGGGTAACCCATAAAGACGATTCAATGAGGGGAAGATTGTAAAAGTACATATATACAACTCTCAATAACTTAATTTATCCGATTTTGGACATTTAACACACATCTCTCACGTCCATGACTAAACATATAGAGCAACAAGTTTACAAATCATGTAGCGGGTGGCTCATAAGAGTAATCCAACATATAATGATGGGCATATGTTTTAATATCATCTTAAGATCATCTACTTAGATCTAACTTCACCCCAAAAGTTATCTCAAGGAAGATAGCCAAAGTCTATATATATAACTCCCGAGAACTTACTCTAGCCGGTGTGAAATATCTAATATATGTGTCTCTATTTTGATTTTGCAATTGTTGCACTCATTTAAAGCGTGAATGGATAAATGAGTAAATAGATAAGTTGGGACTATAACCAATAAATCTTTGTTCATAGTCAAAAAATAAATAATAAGTTTTACCAAAAATTATAGTTTTTTTAATGATATGATTCTAATCTTGTTAAACAGTATAACACTCCGAAAAAAGTCAAGTTACATATTTTGAGTGTCCTCTTAGTGGAGACAATCATTGAACCTCAATAAAAACCAATTTCTTAAATATGAAAAATAACCATGTATAGAAATTACTCGTGGGTTAATTACAAATATTTATATCTTTGTGAAATATCGAGATTATTGAAAACTCTTTGTGATTATTAAATTTTTTTGTTTCTATATCTTGAACACAAATGCCTCTAAAAATAAATATGGGCAAAGATGTTTATACTCAAGATTTGAAAATATAGGTATGTGTGTTTATAAGATTTAAAAATATGAGAAGTTAGTGGATGAATTTTTCTTGTAGAATTTTAAGACTCGAGAATTTTTTTTTATTATTATTACAACACACGTTGTAAAAGGGGATCGAACCAGCTAAACTGACGGATGAGACCATGGGCTAATGCCCGGTCTTTTTAAGACTCGAGATTTTAATATGATAATGTATGAAATTGACACAATTATTTTAAGTGGCCTCCTTTTTTCAAAAAAAATAAAAATAAAAATGATATGACATTCTTTTCATAAACTTCGAAATGGCATTAAATTTCGTGGATAAAATCTCTGCTCAACACACTGCCGTACACGTGTACGATTGGATTTTGTTTTATTCACTGACATTTTCTGATTCCGACGGAAAGCAGACGAAAAGTCCTTACTCTACTCTCCTTCCTAATCGGAGACGAAGGAATTTTATTAGTCCACTGAATTGGGCCGGATGACCATACGTGGGCCCGATACTGGCCCATGAAAAGAAAAGTCATATTTATAGAACAAATAATTTATTTTAATTTAAGGATTTATTATATTTTATTTTCTGTATAAAATATTACTGTTCAATTTTTTCAGTCAATTAATGTTTTTTATGTTTTACATTTTGTTGTAGTTCATAAATATCTCATGGATAGAGGAGTAGTTATTGATATAGGATAACTAATTTTATTTAAATATTCATGGTCGTTTTTTAAATTATTTTGGAAATCAGAGATGAATTATAGAATAATACTCATCGTTAAATGTTACGAATGGCGTGATTCAGAATCGTTTTTTAATCTCGTATCTGACTCAAATTTTATATTAATCAGAATAAAAAAAAAAGTTATGTTATCTTTATATTTCAATTAATCATCACGTAACACTAGCCAAACAATTATATATATTATTATTTTTCACATATTGTATTTGTATTACTAAACCAAAATTTGGTACCAAAGTAATGAAGTGACTACACAGCCTTTATTGCAAGTCACAACTTATTTTCCTAGTTGTTGAACTAATTAATATTTCATTTAATAAAATAAATAGTGTGTATGAAGTAAAATGAACTAACCAATTAAATTTTAGGGGAATTTGGTTCCAATAATCTATTTTAATTTTATGTTTTTTTTTTAGTTTTTAAAAGATAAATAATATTTTGGAATATTGGTTAAAATTTTTAAAAAAATTACATGCAAAAATATTTAATAAATCTTATTAAATGATTTGATTAAAAACTTTGACTTTTCATTTATAATATCACATCCTCAAATCGAAGTGACAATGTGTACTTTTTTCAATATCTTTTAATATATGGTTTGATGTATAATATAAGATTCATTCAGTTCTTTTTTATATTCAACATTTGATTCGATATCTATTATTAACTATAATATTCAATTTATCAACATAATATTATATTATTTTCTTAAAAAATTGAATAGAGTATATATTTTATGGTTTATAAATCAAACATTATATGGATTTAAGGTATTAGAACATGTAATCCATGGATCGCGCTTGGTAATTAACTAAAATATAATCATATTAATATTAAATTTTTAGAATCGATAGGTAACTAAACTAATGAATCAAAGAATATATATATGAATTTCAATTTATTAATGAGATTACAATTAATATGGTGTAAATTTTTTCTTGTAATTAAATTATTTTATATGTAAAATTTTTTTGAATACATTTTAAATGAAGACAAAAATTTGTGTGAGACGGTCTCATGGGTCGTATTTTGTGAGACGGATAACTTTTTTGGGTCATCCGTGAAAAAGTATTACTATTTATGCTAAGAATATTACTTTTTATTGTGAATATCGGTAGGGTTGACCCGTCTCACAGATAAAGATTCGTGATACCGTCTCATTATATACCTATTCTTAAATGAATGTTATATTTATGGGCCCTAAATTATGTAAATGTGATACAACTATTAAATAAAGTTACATTAATAGGAAATCGAACCGGTAGAGTACAACTCCTTGTGACCTTTCGTCCATATATTCTTTCAAGTGCTTTTCAAGAAACCTCACATGTTCAATGAGAAGTTATTATAAGTTGATATCTCAATTAATAGGACTTTACTCCTTTTACACATCCTATTGCCCACATTGTAACGATTGTAAAATTGCAATTTTGTTCTTGTAATTTTTTTTTTTAATTTTGGTTCTTCGCATTTTTCAAATTTTAGTTTTAGTCCAAAACAATTGTGGTTGTTTTTCCAATATGTTGATGTGCGACTGACCTGGTACCAACATGACACTCACGTGTGCAGTTTCATATCAGAATCCTCAAACGAAGAATCTAAAATTTGAAACATAAATGACTAAAACTCAATTTTGACAATATAGACAACCGAAATTATAAAAATATCAAATAGAAAGAACAAAAATTGCGATTTTTGGTTAATCACATATTACATATGATCGATAGTTTTCAACCATTCTTTATTAAAATTATCTTTTTAAAACTATTTTTAAAAATATGCTTGGTAAGAAATTTTGGAAATTGGAGTAGCGTTTTACCACAAGTTTTGTCATTTTTATTAAGAACTATACCCGTGATAACTGTCCAATTCAAATATTTTAATTTTAATTATTGCTTCTAACATTTGGACTATAAAATCACGTGTTAATCTCTCAAGCAAAGTGATGGAAACAATTGCATTCCAAGATAAAGGGTGCTTGCACTACTTTAAAGTGAAGTTGCCTTACTTCAATGTGAAGATAGCTAAAAGTTTCCCCACTCCACTATTCACTTCATCCTAACACTTTTATTTTCAAAGAAAAACAATTGTTAAGCCATTAAAATAAACACTAATCGCCCGATTAGGATTCCATTAAGTTAATTATCCTATTTTGGAATAGTGTTAAGCATTAGTGAGTAAATAAGACAATTTATTCTTATCATAATCAAAACATTTTATATTGTCCAAGTGAAAGACATTAGGAAGGGACAAATAGGTATGTGTATGCATATAATTGTTCCTCCCAAATCAAAAGTTATGAACTATGGCTCCATCAAAATGGATCTGAATGAAGATCAGGCCGTATTCGTGTCGTGTCTGTGTCGTTAAATTGCATAATAGATATAGACTTCCTTTTACCAGTTGGCCTCCCTAATACTTTATGAAGAATAAGGCAGCAGAAGGAGTTGAGAGCAAATTGAATAATATAAATAAAATAATTCTTTGCATTTAGTCTTGAATAAATGGACAACTGGATAACAGAAATTTATCATGTGTCATATCACACTTCAAAACAAAGATGGAAAAAAAACAAAAATGAACTAAAAGAGTCTGCAAAAGCTGATGAATGATCTTAAAACATGCAAAAATATGGGATGAATAAGGAGGCTTCTTACAGGCAGAATGAACACAGCAAAGCACGAAAAACATCGTATGAGACCGGCATTCGAAGTTTGTTTGAATCTTTATGAGCTTACCAGAAACTTAAACTCGAAAAAACGGGGAATCTCCAATATCAACCTCATCCTCTTCGGGAGCTGGAAGATTGAGATCGAGTAAATCAGGGAGCTTAGGCTTCATAACTGAACTTTCGTTGGTATTTTCCTCGCGGCCACGGTCGATGAAATGTGACCTCTTGTGTCCACCTAAGGCCTGACCGTTCTTGAAAACTCTTTGGCAAAACGGACAAATGTGAACCTTACTTTTCTCAGGCTTGATTTTTTTCTCAGCATATTGAAACGAATCTTTAGCAGTTAGTTTTCTGCTGCTAGTGGATCCACCAAATTTACCATTAGTTCTGAAGTCATTGTACTCATGGAGGATGTTCTCATCGCTTTCATACCTTGATTCGGTGGCATTGTTTCGTTTATGGCAAGGTCTGTGCCCTCCAAGAGCCTGATATGAGTTAAACGTCTTTGTACAGTTCAAGCATTCGTATTTACGTCTCTTCTGAGGATGGTTCTGTGCCTCAGTATATGGCGAACCATTCTTCGTTCGACAAGTTTGGTTCCACAATTCCGGATTCCACTTTTGGGATTCAATCCTAGTTGGATTTGAAACCGTATAAGCATCATCATCCCCATTTTCCTTTACCAGGGACTTTTTGCCTTCACCGGTTGTACAATTTCTGTATAACCGGTCAAAAGACACATCTGACTCAACCTTAGCACATTCATCCAAGAAATACCCAGAATCAGAATCCTCCATTGAATATATCTCATCATCCAAAGCAGTTTCTTTAATCTTTCTATCCCCGAGTTTCTTTACTTGGGTCGTCTTGCTCCGGTCTAAGCCATATTTACTATCATTTCTCATGTCAATAGAAGATGATTTAGTCTCCAAAACAGCAGAATTGTTATCAGAAGATTCTACAACCGAATAAACACCACCAGTGTTCACATAATCCATAGACAACATCATCAAACACACAGCCACCTCTTCTTGTTCATTCCCATCAATCTCCGAAACAGATGAAGAACCATTATTAGCCAAGTTAAAATCAGAATTTGGTATAATCTTATTATACCTCGTACTCTTTGATGACCTTGTTCGAACAATCCTGTCATCGACTTCTGCATCGGAACAACTATCCAGTAACAGCTTCTGGTTTTCACCAGGCCAAGATTGATCATCCTTCAAGTTAGCCTTATCTTTCTCCGAGTGAACTGCCATATGACCACACAAAGCTTTCATAGATTGAAACCCTTTACCACATTGCTTGCAAACTCTTTCTTGTGAATAATCGAAACTTAAATCCACTGTCCTCCAAGTTTTCTTGGGATTCTCCCTCAGGCCGTAACTAGATTGCCCATTCACAAACTCGGTAAAATTCTGCTGCACATCATCAATTGGAGATGAAATTATTTTCATGCTGGCCTCAACTTTTTTCTCAGATTCAACTGAATTCGCAATCACATGAGACCTAATGTGACCCCCTAACGACTTCCCACAAGGGTACTTTTTGTAGCAAAACTTGCAAACAAATCTCAAACTTTGATCCTCCTCCATCAAATTATTCGATCCACCCACCATATCAAGATAATCGCAATACCAAATCAAGACCAGCAAACAACTAAATGAACTCAAACTGTGCAACGGTGTATCACTTCCTGATCCACCACTTCACAAACAGTTTAAGAAACAGAGAAGCACGAAAAAACAGACCCAAGATCAGGAAAAAAAAATACTACTGCAAAGTACAAAACTGGGAAGTGGGGCTGGGCACAGATCACCAAGTCTATACCTTGATATTCCACAAGCGATGTAAACAAGAACATCAAACTGGTCAGATGTGACAGTTTAAGGGGAAGTAAAAGATCAGACCCACCACCAAAAGAAAACAGTCTTGGATTCCACATCCATGGAAGATAATTCGCATAAATAACAACTTATAATGAATCACATCCCCAAAATCAAAACTTTATGCCAAAATCAAAACTTTAAACAGATGGGTAGCTAAAGATGGCCTTGAACCAACCACTGCCCATCAAAGATCAAGAAATGAAACAGATACCAAAGACTCTTTCTTCCCCACGTTTCTCTCCATTCGTCCCACATAACCCCCTCACACTCTCTCTACGTAGTTACAATCCGTGTATCTATCTATATTTTCCGTTTTCGTTCGCTATAGTGTGAGGCGTATTCCATGCATGAAAGCAAATACGAATCAAGAGGTGCGCGGCACGTGTACTCACTAGAGAGGGTTTCGTTTGGCCAAAAATCAAACGTTCAAGATCTGTTGGATTGTTCTTATGTGCTTTATCTGACGCAGAATCTCAAAGGGTATATGGAAATTTTGCTTGTAAAAACATAAATTTAGGATTCATATGTTTTTCGTGCACAAAAATACTATGAAAACTTCCAAAATAAACTTGGACTAATGCTTTGTTCACAAAAATTTTCGTGATAAGATCACATGGGTTAATTTTGTGTGACGAAATTTTAATTTGGATCAATGAAAAATTATTATTTTTTATGAAAAAGTATTACTTTTATTATAATATGAATAAGATTAACTCGTTTCACAAATAAAAATCCGTAAAATCATCTGACAGAATATCTACTTCACATTGTTTTGTCTTTGCTCAATGGTCAAGCCAATGAAAGACCGATTCATCAGCCGTTTGTGGGGCGAAATTTCTCTAAACTATAGATATAATAAGTGTTTTGTGTGTTGTATGTATATAGGTGAGTGTCCATGGTTGATTTGATAAGGCTGAGATAATTGGTAAATGTTAATATATGTCTTTTAGCTATATTTTATAGTTGCTTTAATACTAAAATTTCAAGTTTTGGATGAAATTTAAGAGTCGAGATCTAATTATAACGAGTCTAACTTTCATTAAAAAAAATTATTACGTATTTATTGAGAGGAATTCCAAAAGAGATATTTGATTAATCGAGTGTATGTATATATTTGTAAAATATTTTGTCGTGTTCATATAAAATAAAGTTTCAAACAATTAGCAAATGACAAATTTATTATACTCAAAATACTACTTTGTAATATTTAGGGTTGTATAAATTTTTATATATTAATTACATATTTATCACATATCTCATCATACTTATCATATTTCAATTAAAATGCAATCAATGTAACGTAATATTAAATAGTGGTTAATTACATTTTACTGTGTTAATTCTGAAGGTTTACTCGATGATTATCGAAAGATAAAGACTATGGGATATATTATCGTAATTTTTTTTTAAAAAAAGTGGTTTGAATTTACAATCTTTGAGTATCTTTTGAAATCGTTTTAGATCAAGATCAATTTTGAACTAAATATTTTCTTACTAGATATTAGGAACTTAAGACAAGCTTGGTAGAAGAGAATAAAATGAATTCTCATCTAATTCTTTATATCCATGATTGGTATTTCATTGAAATGAGAATGTTCATTTTCATATTCACGATATTAGTCATTCTGAAATGAATATTTTATTTCTTAATTAATTTTTTTTATTGATATGTGATATTAACATAAAGAATTTTATCTTTCTAGACTAATATGATTTGCTAGAATATTGATATTTATGATAAGATATCTAGATATTACACTATTGTTCAAAAGAGTTTATTTCCTCATTAAATTCTTGTTTTCATATTTGCGTAAGACTCTGTTGGAACTTTTCAAGTTCGCAATCTTGATTTTGATGTTAACAAAACTTGTTATTGTATTTTTAACATATTTACTCACGTGTGAAGTTGAAATCACAAGAAGCAAACCAAAACTGAATTCTGCACAAACTGAGTTTCTGGTGAGCTTTGGTTTTTTGAGGATATCTCTTAGATGGTTAATTCAAATGACAATCCGCTAGCTGGACTGATCAGAAAATTCAATTTGAAACAAGTCGTATTTCACGTCAGTTGAGCAAATTCGGATGTTATCAAGATCTAACTGATCGCTGAACTGCTAAACTGATCACACAAAAATAGCAATCAGTTGGGTATGAGCAGTTGCGGTATTTTGATCATATCTCTCAGCTCGTTTATAAAAATGAAGCGATTCAGTATGCGTTGGAAAGATAAGACAATGATATACAAATCATCTTCAAAAATCAAAGTCTGGATCGAAGCTTAAAATGCTGATAAATGACGATGAAGCAACTGGTTTTGCACAAATTGAAATCAGCTAGGCTGATTTCAGCACACCAGCTGAAACTGAACTGAACCGAACCAGTTGAACTGAACCAGACCAGCTGAAGACCAGTTGAGCCAGACCAGCTGAAAGCCAACTGAACCAGCTCATGATCAACTGAACCGAACTAGCTGAACTGAACCGAACCAGCAGCTGACCAACTGAAATGAACTGAACCAGCTGCTGACCAGTTGAACTGAATGACCAGTTGAGTTGACCAGTCGGGAAAATGCTCAGCAAGACGAATTTGACCGTTGCAATTTCAGAAACAGTACAGAAACTTTCCAAACGGTCATATTCTTGTGTTTAACGTATATATCAGTGTTGGGGCCTAAAAATACAACATATTGAAGATCAAACAAGAGCTTCTGAAGATGATTCAAAGTATAGGTAGTTAGCATGAATATATCAGCTAGTTGAGAGCACGAGTCCTTGTGTGAGGTTACTTGAGATGTACACTGTAAATGATAAATTCCTCACACACAATCACTCACACATATACAAGAGAGTTGAACTTCAAAGATTAGTTGAGTGAATCTTGCACAAAGACAATAAACTTGTGTATGTAGTCTTTGCATATGAGACATTAAACAATATGCTGATTCTGAGGTGCTACCTACAATTTTGAGTGCTAGGAGTTCAGTTTAGGCAGTGGGTAAGTCCAAGCTGAATGAGTTTGTACAAGTAGTTGTATAAATCAAAGTCTCCTAGTGAATCATTCTCAAGGGAAAGAAGGGGTGACGTAGGAGCATTTGAAGTCTCCGAACATCCATAAACAAATTCGTGTCTATTTGTTTATTACATTGACTTATCAGTTTCATAGTTTTAAAGATGCATTGTTGAAGCATTTTATGTGTTCTTCAAATATCAAAAATACTGCATACAAGTGTTTGATAAAATGTTTCAACTAAAATATTTTTACACATTCAACTTGCATATATTTTAAATGCTTTACAAAATATTTAATTTGTTTCTACGAAGGATTATTTCGAGTGTTTTCCGCTTGATTTCATATCAAACTCGATTTAGTTCATGGTGTTCAATATTTCAAGAACCGAGCTATTGTAGCTCAACTATTTTCCTCCAAACCGATCTTATCAAGTGGTATCAGAGCGGGTTGTTCTTGAAAGAAAATTGAAACTGATTTTGATGTTTAAAATTCGAAAATTTCAGATTTTTTACACAGATATATGCAAAACTGAATTTTCGTGCAGCTTGTAGCGACCATGGGAAAAATGGCATATCTCCTTGCTCGAGTGTCCAAATGACAAACCGCTTTTTGCGTTGCAAATTAGACTTGTAGAGGTTTACAAAATTTGCAGACTAGTTATGCTCGAGAAAATACAGTTTATTCGTTGAAAGCAAAGCATATGTGCTGCGGCAGAAAATGAGCCATGCAGAAAATTGGTTAGTTATCCATCTTCTTTTATAATTTTCAAAATTTCAAAAATATAAGGGGAGAACTCAATAAAATTTTAACGGAGTTATTATTTTTAAATATTGAGGGGGAGAAAATTTTGTTTAAAATGTTTTGAAAATATTGTTAGATTAGGTGCCCGTCGAGCCAAGTGTTGGCCGAGGGTTCATGTTGAAACTCTATGTATAAAAAATCTTTATTTTAATAATATTTGAAATTATTGTTTTTGGCACATCTTTATCTGTATACCCATGATAGTTGCATAGATAAAGTCCTTTAATATACAAATAGTTAAAAGAATATGAGATGCTCATATGATGAGTATCATGAAACTCATATTTACAATATTGTATATTCTAAACAGTTCTTAGTCGATTCAGCCGCCGCTAAGAAGGATATAGGCCGCTCGAGTTCGAGACTAGTATCTACGATGTGAGTACCATGTTTCATTGGTAGGGGACATTGTGATGTTCGAGCATGCATATAGGTGCTCCTGGTAGAGTGCATTGAGCAACCCTCTATATAGGACTTTCCAAGTGGTTCTCACTTATTGAGTTGAAACGTCCTAGTTTATGGTTGTACACTATTAGTCTTTATGACCCGGGACAACATTGAGCCTCTATGTGCTAGCATTGCACTTTGACTTGTTTACCGACTCTCATGGGGTCATCAGGTGGCAAGGTTGGGTGTTTTGTCGAAACATATAGGAGTCGATGCATTGTAATCGGGGATTCACCGTTTACCTTCGGGTATGGATATTCTACGTGATCTCATGTATATGTAGTTTGAAATATCTGATCAGAGTATGGTGGTAATTATGAAAGGGGTTTCATAGATTACACCATCGATGCAACTACGACATGACACATAGTATCGATTCATTGACAATTGTCGAATCAGTCGGGATATATGAGTTGAAGGGACCATACTGTATGCTAATCATAATTGAATGGTTCTTGCAGGCACTATCATTTGATACCTAGGGAATCATATAACCGATGCTGCTAGGCGTTTAACATGATTGGTTGGGTACTATCAGACTTTAGTTCTGACGTTCTTATTATAAAGGAGTTGATAAGTAATAATGGAGCAATTGGGGTATGCTCATATAAGGACATGTTTAGTCCCGAATCACATGGAGATGTGAACCCACGGCTAGTTGTATCAATGAACCATTGAGGGCCACACAAGTATTAGCTTTCTAGATCCCGTTGAGAAGTAAAATAGTTCAATGTGTTGAATGGCATAAAAAAGAGTTTATAAGCGTAAAGAAAAATAGAAGTACGACTTCTATGAGGGGATTGTAACTTTTAATTTGTGAAAGTGTTCCTAAATTAAAAGTTGACCAAATAAATAATGTATTTGAAAATTGTGATTTTCATAAACATTATTATAGACTAAATTAAATTAATTCAAGTGTTGAATTAATTAAATAATATTGGGTCTTGTAGAGCCCAATAGGAAATAATTATTCAACTAGTGGGCTTGAGTAAAATCAAGTAAAGTTTAAATGGTCTCAAATGGGTTTGAGATATTTAAATAAAAGTTCATGGACTTTGTAATTGTTACAAGCCCAAGTAGAATTGCATGCATGAGAGGTGAAGGGTTGGAGGCAACTTTTTCAATATCCAAGGCATGACATGCCTTAGGAATACACAACAACTTTTGCCCACCAAGAAAACACTTCCTTCTCTACTCCCCATCATGTTGGCCGAAATTTGCAAGGCAAATTCTCTCCATTTTTGCTTCTTCACTTGTTGATGAATGCACCTACTTCTCAAAGAAAAATTCTTTATTTTTTCTAGTGCAAAATTAGAGGGGATCTACCTAGTTGGTGGTGGGCTTAATTTTTTAGCAAGGAGTGCTCAAAGGAGAAGCTTGTAAATTGTCTTCCTTCAAGAGCTAAGTTGTTTACAACTTAGTTGGAGCCAAACATCAATATTTTAAGATTGATAGGTAAAAATTCTAAACACCCTATGAATGTCATATTGTGTTTTGCTTATTTGCTACACTACTTTTTGGGGTGCTCGGTTTTTGTTCTTGTTGAAACAATTTTTTAAAAACTTCCGTTGCGCAACTGGGCACTGTAACTGATCCCGTTTCAAGTGGTATCAGAGCTATGGTTACTATTTTGTATAGCATATACATGATATTATATTGAGATCAATTTCTAACCGCATGAGACAACCAAAACAACAAATTGAAGGCCGGTTTTTAGGGCATTTCGGGCAGTTTGGGCTGTCTGTGGGGCTGCCCATTTCGGGCAGCAAGGCTGCCCGAACAGCCCCTTTAAAAAATAATTTTTTTTGCATGTTGGCCGGAATCCGGCGACGGCGATTACGACTAGGGTTTCCAAAAGTGTTTTGGATTATCAAAGTGTCATGGACCTTGAAGGTGTTGGGCCATTAGATGGCTAGCATATTTGTGAAATTTAAATGGGCCAAAATGTTTTTGGTGAAAAATTATTTTTTGGGCCCTTAAGTTTAAATTTACAAAAGTTGTACATATTATCTCATAAAATAAATAATTGAAGTTGGACTTGAATTATTTATAGTAAATGGTGATTTACAAAAAATTCGGTTATAAATAAATTAATTAGAAAGTAGACAAAGAAGTTTGTATACTTTGTTAATTTAGTTTATAATCGTGGCGGTTAGTGATTGGATCAAGATATATAATATTGGATCAATTGATTATTGTGATAATTAATTGATGGTGTATGATATGTCATATTATGGATGAAGGATGATCAAAAGCCCAAGCCCAATTCGCTAGGTGTATGCTAGGATATTTTGTGTTGAATGATTGTAATAATTATCAATTTATAAAGTGGGCTTGGTTTATGGCCCGTTCCCACCCCATGAGAAGTATCCCTATTTGCCATGGATATTTATTTGTAAATATTAGTATAGTGGAAGATCAAGATTGGAAGATGGTGGCCTTGATGATTATGAAGATTGAAGACATGTAAATATTGGAAGCTTATGTAAAAGTTGCATTTGCATCACATGCATTTCCCTAGGATTGGACTTAGGCCCGTGTTTAGCTCACACGGGCCGTTGGTTTTGGGACGATTGATCATCCTTGTTTAGTTTACTGTTTATAATATATGCATGATATGTTATAAATAATGAGTATGTGCGTTATTATTATGATATTAACAAAGTTGCATGAATCCGGCAAACATACGATCAAACATGACGAGCTTTTGAATAAAATTAATGATGAGACCTTTCAAAATTAAAAACCCTCATTTTGAATAAGATTCAAAATTAACATCAAGCCCGAAAAGGGAAATTATAAAGGTGTTTATAATTTCCATGTCTTCCATCGACAATGGGTGTATGATGAACGCTACCCGTGTTTGGGGCTCGGCTCATATTATTAGGGGGCCCTGGACACCGGAAAGCTGTGACATCCATTGACATGGTGATGTGAACTACGTGGAACTCCCATGACTTCGGCTCATATTATTGAGGGAAGTCATGGAGATCGTCCATTAAGGTTCAACATCGATTGGTAAGGCTTGACACGTAAAGATGAACGACGTCATATTATTGGGTCCTAATCAAACGTGAGACAAAAGTTTACGTAGAGGGTTGCATGGAGATGCAATTGGAAACTACCTTTTAGGAATTGTGATTGGCTGATATTATTCGGGATCATAATTCGCTAATTGGACCTTGTGTATCTACTGAGGAAAGGAGTTTCCCGTTTTCACTAGAGGGTAGTGAAAGATGTCAAAACAGTGGGAGTAAACATTTATAAAGTAAAAGTCCATACTTTATATCTTACAAAATATTTTAAAATAGTCATTAACATTTATCTGTTTTACTTTTCAGTACAAATTTTGACAATGTCTTCGATTCGCAATCCGCTATCCGCAATACTCGAAAAACACATAATAACTGGACCTAATTACCTCACTTGGCTAAGAAACCTGAAAATCGTCTTGAATTCGGAAAGGATAGCATATACACTTATTGAGTCGCTCCCTGTTGAGGCTCCGACTGGCTGCACTCCTGAGGAATTGCAGACTTACAAGGATTGGTGTGACCATGACTTGAAAGCCAAGTGTTATATGCAGGCTTATATGAATGATGAGCTGCAGAGGCGTTTTGAGGATGCAAAGAGTGCTGCTGACATTCATTTTCATCTCAAGGAGCTCTTTGGAGAGCAAACACGTCCTCTTAGGCATGCGACCGTCAAGGAGCTGATCACTTTGCGCATGCGAGATGGGGCCTCGGTCCATAAGCATGGCCTAAAGGTGATTGGGCTCGTGGACAAGCTCGTTGGCATGGATCTGATGTTGCCTTTGGAGTTGACCACCGACGTGTTACTCTTATCGCTGCCTAGCTCATTTGATCCTTTTGTGGTGAATTTCAACATGAACAAGCTGGAGCCTACCCTTGAGGAGTTGGTAAACATGCTTGTCACCTTTGAGTCCACCATCAAGAAAGAGAAGTCGGTTCTTTATGTGGGCTATTCATCTGGTACGAAGACTGGTACACATGGGAAGGTAAAGAAGCGTTCTTTCCAACGTCCCAAGAAGAACGTGCCCTTGAAGAAGCAATCTTCGAGTCCCGCTGTGGCAGCCATACTAGTGAAGGCTGACAAGACTGCTGATATTTGTCATCACTGCAAGAAGCCTGGACATTGGAGGCGTAACTGCAGAGAATATCTTGTCCAGAAGAGTTCTGGAAACAGTATGTTCTATATTGAAGTAAACATTTCAATTAACTCTACTTTTTGGGTATTGGATACCGGCTGTGGCTTACATATCTGTAATGATTTGCAGGTGATGGGAAGAAGTAGGAGATTAAGGGAATGTGAGACCTTTTTGAGAATGGGCAATGGAGCAAGAGTTGCTGCCAAGGCTATAGGAGATGTTTCCTTATTATTGAACAATGATTTTAAGTTGATTTTAAGAGATGTTTTGTTTGTACCTAACTTGGTTAAAAACATTGTTTCCATTTCTATGCTTGATAAAGATGGATATTCTTGTTTATTTAGCAAAGGTGTTTCCTACATTTACAAAAATGAATGTTTGATTGATACTGGAGAACTTGAAAACGATCTCTATAACTTAAAATTGAAAGATATTCCACTAAACAATTTCCAAGCGATAACAACAACAAACAAGCGAAAACAAGATACTCTAAATTCGACACAATTATGGCATGCTCGATTAGGACATATTTCCCTAAGAAGGATGAATAATATGACTTTTTGATTCACACAAAAAGGGGGAGAAATATGTTAGTTGAGATGATTGTTTATCCAAGTTTTGTGATCATCAAAAAGGGGGAGATTATTGAAATTTTTCAAGTTTGCAATCTTGATTTTGATGTTAAAAAAACTTGTTATTGTATTTCTAACATATTTACTCACGTGTGAAGTTACAAACACAAAAAGCAAACCGAAACTGAATTCTGCTCAAACTGAGTTTCTGGCGAGCTTTGGTTTTTTGAGGATATCTCCTAGCTGGATGATTCAAATGAAAATCGGCAACCTCGACCGATCAGAAAATTCGAATGTTATCAAGGTCTAACTGATCGCTAAACTACCGAACTGATCACACGAAAACAACAATCAGTCGGGTATGAGCAGTTGCGAAATGAAGCAATTCAGTATGCGTTGGAAAGATATGACGATGATCTACAAATCATCTTCAGAAATCAAAGTCTGAATCGAAGCTTAAGATGCTGATAAATGATGATGAAGCAACTGGTTCTGCACAAACTGAAATCAGCTAGACTGATTTCAACACTCCAGCTGAAACTGAACTGAACCGAACCAGTAGAACTGAACCAGACCAGTTAAACTGAACCAGACCAGCTGAAGACCAGTTGAGCCAGACCAGCTGAAAGCCAACTGAACCAGCTCATGATCAACTGAACCGAACTAGCTGAACTGAACCGAACCAGCAGCTGACCAACTGAAATGAACTGAACCAGCTGCTGACCAGTTGAACTGAATGACCAGTTAAGTTGACCAGTCGGGAAAATGCCCAGCAAGACGAATTTAACCGTTGTAATTTCAGAAACAGTACAGAAACTTTTCAAACGGTCATATTCTTGTGTCTAACGTATATATCAGTGTTGGGGCCTATAAATACAACATATTGAACATCAAACAAGAGCTTTTGAAGAGGATTCAAAGCATGGACAGTTAGCATGAATATATCAGTTAGTTGAGAGCACAAGCTATTGTGTGAGGATACTTGAGATGTACACTGTAAATGATAAATTTCTCACACACAACCAATCACAAATATACAAGAGAGTCGAACTTCAAAGATTAGTTGAATGAATCTTGCACAAAGACAATAAACTTGTGCATGTAGTCTTTGCATATGAGACATTAAACAATATGCTGATTGTGAGCTGCTTCCTACAATCTTGAGTGCTAGGAATTCAGTTTAGGCAGTGGGTAAGTCCTAGCTGAATGGGTTTGTACAAGTAGTTGTATAAATCAAAGTCTTCTAGTGAATCCTTCTCAAGGGAAAGAAGGGGTGACGTAGGAGCATTTGAAGTCTCCGAACATCCATAAACAAATTCGTGTCTATTTGTTTATTGCATTGACTTATCATTTTCATAGTTTTAAAGATGCATTGTTGAAGCATTTTATGTGTTCTTCAAATATCAAAATATTGCATACAAGTATTTGATAAAATGCTTCAACTAAAACATTTTTACACATTCAACTTGCGTATATTAGAAATGCTTTAAAAAATATTTAATCGGTTTCTACGAAGGATTATTTCGAGTGTATTCCGCTTGATTTCATATCAAACTCGATTTAGTTCATCGGTGTTCAATATTTCAAGAACCGAGCTATTGTAGCTCAACTACTTCCCCCCAAACAAATCCTATCAGATTCTATAGAAGGAATAAAGTATAGGGCAAAGGAAGTTTATAAATAAGATATCATTGCTGCTACATGCTTGTGATTTTTTTGAGTTAAAAGAGATGTTAGGATCGGTTAATTGGTTGGGAAGTGTCACTACAACAAAAACGGCATACGAGAACGGATTTTATCCGACAAAATCCGTTGTCGTAGCGTTTTTAAAACTGTTGTAATTGAGTGTGTTGTTGAAAGTCCGTTCAACGACAACGGTTTTTATCAGTTGTGGTAGGTAGAATTTGCGACGGTTTTTGGAAAACCGTCGCTAATAAAATTAGCGACGGTTTTATTCAACACCGTCGCTAATTAGCGACGGTTTATTAATTTAAACCATCGCTAATTAATAAACCGTCGCTAAAATTAGCGACAATTAGTAATCAAGACCGTTGCTAATTTTAGCGACGGTTAGTAATCAAAATTTCCGTCGCTAATTTGTATCGAAAAATAAAAAAAAATACTTTTAATATTTTAATAAATCTAAAAGAAACTAACAATCGAAACTAAAATCGTGTAAGAGAGAAAAATTTTAAGTGTTGTGAAGTAGTAAAAACGTGTAAGAGAGAAAAATTTTAAGTGTTATGAAGTGGTCAGAAAAACTTTAATTGTTGTGTGAAGTGATAAAATCGTGTAAAATAGAAAAATTTTAAGTGTTGTGGAGGAAAATGGATAAAAAATGGTGTTATCTATAGAAATTGTTGTGTGAAGTGATAAAATCGTGTAAGAGAAAAAAATTTTAAGTGTTGTGGAGGAAAATAGACCGAAAATGATGTTATTTATAGACAGTTTGCGACGGTAATTGAAAAACCGTCGCATGTTTTAATTTTGCGACGGTTTAAAGCCAAACCGTCGCTAAAATTAGCGACGATTTCAACAAACCCGTCACTAAATTTAGCGCCGGTTTCAACAAAACCCTCGCTAAATTTTAAACCGTCGCTAATTGTTTGTCCAAAAATCACGTTAATCGACAACAGTTTTAAGAAACCGTTTTCATTGACCCTAAAAAACGCTCAAAGACAACGGTTTTTATAGAACCTCTGTCATTGACCCTAAAAACCGTTGTCTTTGATCCAAAAAAGACAAATGTTTTTAAAAACCGTTGTCTTTGTCTCCCAAAAGACAACTGTTTCGCTAAAACCGTTGTTAAAAATATACGATAACGATTTTTCACAAAAACCGTTGTCGTATGTGCGTTGTCTTATGCAGAATTTCTTGTAGTGTGTTTAGAAGGGAGGGGTTGAATACACACTCACGATTTTATTATCTTTTCGAATGAAGTGTTAGTTCTGTGACAAACTGAAACTTAGGAATCTCGTCGGTCAATGACAATCAGTTTAACTGATAATAGTTTCGGAAGTAAACTAACTGAAAGATAGAATAAATAACTGAAGTAAGAACACACAAAGATTTATGGATGTTCAGAGACTTTGAATGCTCCTACGTCATCCCTTCTATCACAAGGATAGGATATACACTAAAAGACTTTGATCGATACAAAGCTTGTACAGACCCACTTCAGTTTGGACTTAACACTGCCAAAACTGAAACTCTTAGTTTACGAAATATCTCACAGTTCTTCGACTGTTCTTAGCACAACTGACCTAGTTAAAGATCAAATAAACAACAAAACTGTTTGTGCTTATAAGCTTGAAAGGTAGCCTCAAATGCTACAATTATAACTGATAAGCGTGAGCTTTTTGATTCTTGAATAAGAGCGATAAATTCAGCAGGGTAACAACAAGCTTGAGAGAATAGATAGATTGATTAGATGTGTGTTTATCAACTGTGAGGCCCAATAATAGGCCCAGCCCATTTTCAGATTTAATTTAAATAAACCCAACCCATTTTTCCCTAAATCTATCCCGTATCATCTCCATGATTTTTCCCCTGAAACCATCGGCTCTTTCAAGCACCAAGCTCATCACCTTGCGCAGCGTCCCAACGGCTAGATTTTTTGTGCAGTAGCTTAACAATCTTCTTCCCTCTACTTTCCTGCCATGAATCGGTAGAAATCAGTGCTCCATCTTTCACGTTCGAGCCGGCATCTGCATTTTCATTCTTTGTCCGATTAGGTGAGCTTCTAGCTTCAATTTTCTTGTTGATGTGAGTTTATTTAGCAAGGAATCAAATCCCTTTATTTCCCCTGTTTTCAGCTAATTTCCAGCTAGGTTTCAGATCGTGAACAGTGTTTCCGGCGAGCCATCTTTGCGAAATTACCGTTGTGCATTCTAGTTTCGTTTATTGAGGTATTAAGCTTGAATTTAGATTGTATAAGGTTTATATAGGCTGCCCAAAAATTTAATTTTTACCGAGCCGATATAAAATGTTTTAGTCAGTTGGAATGCGTTCTATTGAAGTATATAATGAATTTATATTGTAGGCTTTATCGTTGGACGAGTTCATCAAGAAGTCCTTAAGAATTTACTGTGGTATTGTAAGTTGTAATTGAGATACGCTCAAACCTATATTATTATGACGCTTATATTGGCGTGTAAGAATATTCGGTGAATGTTGTTTGCTATTACGTGCCTTGAATGTTTATTCTGTTGCGTTCATGCATTAAATTGTATTGGCATAACATATTGAGCCTTGACTCCTTTGACGGCGATTTATGTTGATTCTGTTGAGATATATCGAGTCATCAGAGGGACGAGTGGGTTAGGATTAGCCACATTCCCAGATGGCAGCTAGGGACGAGCGACTTAGCTACTCGCATTCCCGATGCTACGTGCATGGACGAGCGACGATTTGATGCTGCATTCCTGGCAAGGGTGGCCACTGTCACTGTTGATGATGTTATTCGTTTGGACTCCATTTGGTATCCGTTATTCCATTGTTACCATTCATGCATCGCATATCATTGCATTTACTTGGTATTATTACATGTCTTTTATATACGTCGTGATTTTACTGGTTTGTTGTACTGGGGTCCGACCCCTGTTTTCTTTTTATGTTGTGGTTGTTTTTGATGCCATATCAGGTCATTCCAGGGGATTTGATGCGTCTGGTGGAGCGTCAGCGAGTGGTACCCAGTAGTCAGTCGGTTTGTGTCAGAGTTCCCAGATATTTATATATATTATGCTGGTTTGATACATTTGCCAGGGAGATGCCCTGTGTAGCTGTATGGTGTTATGTTTTTAGGTAGTTTGGGATTTTAATTGTTGTATGTCGTGTCTAGTCCTGGCCAGTGCGGCTGCAGGATATTTGTTTGGTTGATTGTGAACCTGATGTTATTTTCGAGCGTATATATGTTGTTGTGTTTTGAAATTTTTGGGATGTCCTACTTACGGGGAGGTCATGCCGAAATTTCTGTGGCCCTAATGAACGTTTTTAAACTCGTTTTCGCTGTTTACACCATTTAATCCTAGTTGTTTGGTAATTAAATATTAATGAAGAGCACGGGCCCTGACAGTTGGTATCAGAGCGTAACTGGGATACGCTCGAATTAGAGTCTAGGACACTCGAGTTTAGGCACAAATAAAAATGATTGTGCATGTGTTTGATTATTTGCTCTTAATTGTTTCTATGTTTTGAATTCATTGTTTCAGCTTGACTAGAGCGTATTAGTTTAAGTTTATGCTATTATACTAGACCGAGTATTTTGTTTCTGCCATTGGATTAAATCCTTGTATCTTTTAGATGGCACCTGGACGTAAGCGTAGAACATTCTGGATTTTTTCAAACAAAGCATCAGTATCTGAAATACTCGGGGACATGACTCTGGAAGATTCTGGAATTGGCACTTGTTCTTTTGAGTAAAGATGATCATTGTGCCATCAGTTGCTTCTGTTTCATGTATCACCATTTCTGAAATGTCTTTAGTTGTAAGTTCCAGGGGAGGAAAAGTGACAAAATAAGTAGAAGGTTCTTCAGTTGGTTGAATAATTGGCTCTTCAGTTGTTTGAATAAATGGCTCTTCAGCTGGCACTTGTTCAGTTGTAGCTGAGTGCAGCTGAGCTTCTTCAGTTGGTTCAAAAATTACTTGTTCAGTCATAACAACTGACTGAACTTGCTGCTCAGTTTCTTCAAAAATGGCCTTCTCGACAGGTTCTTCAGACATAATAGCTTGAACAGCTGGTTCTTCAAAAATAGGATCTTCTGGTTCCCCAGTTAAGATCACATCTTCAACTGATCTGGATGTCTCTTGCTGAATATCAGAGGTGATTGATTTAATGACATCATCAACATTTGCCAATGATAAATCAGCTTCTGATTTAAGCTTTGGATCAGCAGTTGAAGAGGCAGGTGCTGAAGATGATGAAGGTTGAGCAGTTGAAGTGGAAGGGGCAGTTGCTTGTTGAGAAGTTTCAGCAACTTTGTCCTTGGGGGGTTCTTGAACTGATTTCTCAGCTGGATCTTCTGATGATAAGTCTTGAGAGGCTTCTGGAATGACAAGTTCTTGACCCATTTCCCAAATTTTTATCTCCATCTGCAACGAGAGAAGATCCGAGTCCAGCTGATCATGCACAGCTTTGTAATGGTATATAGTTGGACTGGTAGGATCATAGTTCAGTTGCAGTTGAGCAACTATTTTTTGTAGCCTTTTAGCTCTCAGCTGATTGAAAAAATAGTTCTTCCCCCCAGTGCTTGAACAATTGTAGATGCCTTAACTACCTTCAACACAACATTTTCCAGCTCAATAAATTTTTTCAGTTTGGATTTTCTATGTAGCTCTTTGGCGAAGACATCCGTTCTGAATCTCACTCATTCATCATAGGTTTTGAGCTTGTTGGCTGAAAATTCATTGATCTCTTCCCAAATGAGATCAATGTGCGTTTGAATTACATTGGTTGGCCTGGGCTCTTCTTGCAATTTGCCCTTGCCCTTAGAGTCAGTCAGGGCATGAAGAATGTTAAACCCGAGGTAGTTGCATCAATTTGTTCTCTAATCAGTAGCCCCTTTGGTCTGGTAGGAGGTAGAGAGGTGTAGCAAGTGATAGTGATCAGTGGAGCCTTCACTCTAGCAGATTTCTTCGTGTCACCTGATTTGGTGACCTTTTTCTTCGGTAGGACAGCAGATAAAGTTAACTGATCCTCAGTTGAGGATTCAGTTGGAATAGCTTTCAGAGGAATAGCCTTGATAGGTTGTTGAGCCTCTGACTGCATCAGTCTTTCAGTTGGTATAGAACCAACCACAGCAGTAGGTTTTTTCTTCAATGTCCTTGTCTTCTTGAAGATCTTTGGAGATGGAGTCTTTTTTGAGTCAGTTTCAATGATGACCAACTTTCGTTTGACCGACTTCTTCTTAAGTGTTTTCTGTTTCTGAACTGACTTGGGAGCCTCCTGTGTCCCAATCTCCTTCTTCACTTTCAAAAACTGCTCAGGAGATATGTCCAGTTTCTGCTTCGGTGGCTGGACATTCTTAGCATTAAAGATTTTCAGCTTTGATGACCTTGCAGATTCATCGGTCACCAGTCTTTTGACTTTCAGCAAATAGCTGAGCTGCACAGCAAAATCTCTTGATTGCTTTGACACTAGATACATATTTCGTAGGATGTTGAAGATGATGTTCTTCCAGTTCATTCTCCGCCCAGCCATGATAGCAGTCATGGCTTGAAATTTCACAAGAGTCAGGGCAGCAAAGGATCCAGCCTTTGCTAAAAGTCCTTTGGCAATAATATCTACTAGTAATTGGACTTCTGAATTCAGCTCCTTCTTGGGATCGGAAACTTTGATTTTCCGACCATCAGCTGACAGAAGGGTTTGCATTTCCTCAATATCAGAAACTTCCACCTCAGCCAGATTGACTATCCCATCGGAGGGCAGTTGAAATAGGTTGCAGAAGAAGTCCTCTTCAATGATCAGCAACTGACCATTCACAGTAGCAGCTATGAGAACCCGGGATTTTACGATCCAAAGCAAATCAAGTAAGTAATACGAACTTGAAATTTAACTCAAACTAAGCTCAAAAATTTTCATTCCAACAAAATAACTTGAATATTAACTTAAGATTTCAGCTAACTTAACTCGAGGAAGCATCTTCAAAGCTCGTGAATTAGCTCAACAGGAAGCCAAACTACAAGTAACCACATCCATCAAAGTATTGTCACGGGAGGAGAAAAATCCAGCTCAACGACTCGATCTGTCAGCTCAAAGAAGCTCAACCAAGCTTGTCCTAACAAGACCAAAAAAGGAAGTAAGGGAGGAGCTAAAGGTTTGGACTAATTAAGTATGCAAGAAATAATCAATGAAGGAGCTAGGATTTAAGACAAACTTAATATGCATGGGAGTTTGGATTATCATGCTAGAACTTGAAGAATGCATGGGAGTTTGGATGATCATTCTAGAACTTGAGGAATGCATGAAACTTTGAACCCACCATTATACTAGTCTTGGAATTTAAAGAACACATAGAATTTTTGTCTACAATTGATCACATTCAAGCTTTTTCTTGATGGCCAAGAATTCGGCCAAGGAAGTGGCAAGGTGGAGAGTTTTTTTTGTGCGTATAAATACTACTCATTTGGTTGAGAGATGACACACCACCAAACCTCTAAAATTTCGGTCCTCTCTCCCCCTCTCCCTAAACCATTCGGCCGAAGTAAAGGAATAAAAGAAAGGAAAGATTTTGTGCCGTCCAGAATTGCCATCCTGTGCCGAGGTGCTGTCGGAGTAAAGGCAATATTTGTGAAAGATACGTCGAGGTGCTGCAGAAATTTCGAGAGGCAAGGTGCCAAAGTTACAAATAAATCCGGTTCTACCTTCAAGATACGGTAAGTGGGATTTTGTTATGTATTTCGTTGTATTTTGAAACATTGATATACATAACGTGACATGCATGTTGGTGTGTCCTTTTTTTTTCGAAAATAATAGTCTGTTCCATTTAAAATTACGATCGATTATGTGTTCTCTTCTGTACTTCGAACTTCTTGATTCTGCTGTGTCAGTATGAAAACTCTGAAATCTGAATAGCTGAAAAGTTCTGTCTGGGACTTCTGAATTTTGATTTGCACTGTTACGATTCGAAATTGAAATGAGACGAGATTTGTAGTTCTGTTCTGGACCCCATTGGTGGGTATAAAATCATGTTCTATTCTGACCCCCATTGGTGGGTATAAAACCATGCTCTGGCTTCACCCCTTAGAGGACTAACATATTGGGAAACAATTTGACCATGAATATGAGATGAGTAACAGTGTTGTGTTTTGTCTGTTCTGAAATGATCTGAATTGTTTCTGTTCTATTATGAATCATTTGATAAGTTCCGTCTTTTATTCGGTTCGTTTCTGTCTGGTTAAGATAAGAATATAAATTTTGAAAGCATGTTAAAGGAAATTTTTAAAGATCAAGTTCTATATGTATCTTGGAATCGATCAACCCACACGTGCTGAGTGTTTCCCAAAACACTCACCCCTTACAAATTTCAGATAAAAATGATGAACAAATAAATGAGGAGGAGCAGGAAGCTTTCTGGAGTTGGTGAACGATGATCAAGATCAAGAACCAATGTATCCTTTTTGTTTAGTTTTCCGCATTTCGCAACTCTGATGTATTTAATTCATTGTCATTGTAAGACAATATTGTATTTATGAAAAAGACTGGTTTGATTTGATACGAGGCTTTATTGTTTTCAATATAATTGTTAACAATGCCGGATGTCACCATCGATTCGGACACGGGGCGTGACATTTAAGTGGTATCAGAGCCGCCAGGTTCATAATCCCGCTGGGATTTTGATATACAAAATTTGGCGAAGTCAAATTTTGGCAAAAGCCTAGTGTATCCCGAATCTGAATCCAACTTTCATCTGTTTCCTAAATTTATGAGAAACTCAAAAACTATTCCTTCAATCGTTCCGCAAACTCTTAGTATCGAAAATTTTCTACGACAACTTTGTTTCTATTATTAGTGCCTTTCTATCCTTTATACGATTCTGATACTTTACCTCGATCTTTATCCTAGGAAATGGCTGCTCCACGTACGCGCGCACAGGCTGCCCTTCGTATGCGTCAGCTTACTATCGATAATCAAGCTAGGGAGATAGCGACCTTGAAAGCACAACTGACCAAGGAAAGATTGGAGAAGCTGGAGCTTGGTGAGATTAGACACATACTGGAGACTGACGTGCAGCGATTAACTCATCACTTGGACTTGGCTTAGAGCCAACTTCTACAGATACCGACTGATTCGGCTCGCATTGCGCGCTTAGCCTCACTAAACAAGGATCTGCTGGAAAGAGTTGGGACAGAGAGAGAGCGCGTTACGCAGGCTCGTCAGCGTCAGGAGGAGTTCAGCGCCAAGCAAGAGCGGTACATCTCAAAGCTCCACGGCACTATGGACAGACTTCAAGATCAGAACAACTATTTGCACCTAGTAATAGAGAACATGGAGGAAGAGGAAGAAGCACCGATGGAGGTGGCCGATGACGACACAGACAGCGGCAGCGACGGAGGAGAGATGATAGATTAGATTTGTATCAAGATTATGATAAAAGCATCTGGATTGTAATAAAATTGCGATTAAGAAAATATTATGTGTATCAATTATTTTAAATGAAACTTCATATTATCTTATTGCATATTTAAAATTGGATGAGTATACTATCAATAAAATTGTGTTTTTATCTTTATAGGAAAACAAAAATGGATCTTCAAAGCATTATAAATGAACTTCAAAAACAACTTCAGGAAAAGGAGACAGAAATAAAAACACTGAAAGAAAAAAATGAAAAACTTGAGAGAGACAATTACCAGCTGGATGGGAATAACGTATGCATGATGGAGGATCTTTGCGAGGCCAGAGAGGAAGAGAAGAGACTACGCGAGGACGTTAGACGTTATGCTGATTATCATCTAGAGTCGGAACGTGGACACTAGATCACCAAGCAAGAGTTGAACAAAGCTCAGGATAGGATTCTTACACTCCAAATCCGGGATGAGAGCCTTCTCAAAACACAGCGTCGTCTTGAAGAACGGATTGAAGAGCAAGAAATTGATGAAAAAGTAAGCCAATGCAAGTTTCGAGGGCGAAACTTTTAATAAGGAGGGAGGGATGTGAGAACCCGAGATTTTACGATCCAAAGCAAATCAAGTAAGTATTACGAACTTGAAATTTAACTCAAACTAAGCTCGAAAATTTTCATTCCAACAAAATAACTTGAATATTAACTTAAGATTTCAGCTAACTTAACTCGACGAAGCATCTTCAAAGCTCTGGAATTAGCTCAACAGGAAGCCAAACTACAAGTAACCACATCCATCGAAGTATTGTCACAGGAGGAGAAAAAACCCAGCTCAACGACTCGATCTGTCAGCTCAAAGAAGCTCAACCAAGCTTGTCCTAACAAGACCAAAAAGAGAACTAAGGGAGGAGCTAAAGGTTTGGACAAATTAAGTATGCAAGAAATAATCAATGAAGGAGCTAGGAATTAAGACAAACTTAATATGCATGGGAGTTTGGATGATCATTCTAGAACTTGAAGAATGCATGGGAGTTTGGATGATCATTCTAGAACTTGAGGAATGCATGAAACTTTGAACCCACCATTATAACTAGTCTTGGAATTCGGAGAACACATAGAATTTTGGTCTACAATTGATCACATTCAAGCTTTTCTTGATGGCCAAGAATTCGGCCAAGGGGGTGGCAAGGTGGAGAGTTTTTTTTGTGCCTATAAATACTACTCATTTGGTTGAGAGATGACACACCACCAAACCTCTAAAATTTCGGTCCTCTCTCCCCCTCTCCCTAAACCATTCGGCCGAAGTAAAGGAAAAAAAGAAAGGGAAGATTTTGTGCCGTCCAGAATTGCCATCATGTGCCGAGGTGCTGTCAGAGTAAAGACAGTATTTGTGAAAGATACGTCGAGGTGCTGCAGAAATTTCGAGAGGCAAGATGCCAAAGTTGCAAATAAATCCGGTTCTACCTTCAAGATACGGTAAGTGGGCTTTTGTTATGTATTTCGTTGTATTTTTAAACATTGATATAAATAACGTGACATGCATGTTGGTGTGTCCTTTTTTTTTTTTGAAAATAATAGTCTGTTCCATTTAAGATTACGATCGATTATGTGTTCTCTTCTGTGCTTCTAACTTCTTGATTCTGCTGTGTCAGTATGAAAACTCTGAAATCTGAATAGCTTAAAAGTTCTGTCTGTGACTTCCGAATTCGGATTTGCACTGTTACGATTCGAAATTGAAATGGGACGAGAATTTTAGTTCTGTTCTGGCCCGCATTGGTGGGTATAAAACCATGTTCTGTTCTGGCCCCCATTGGTGGGTATAAAACCATGCTCTGGCCTCACCTCTTAGAGGACTAACATATTTGGGGACAATTTGACCATGAATATGAGATGAGTAACAGTGTTGTGTTTTGTCGGTTCTGAAATGATTTGAATTGTTTCTGTTCTGTTCTGAATCATTTGATAAGTTCCGTCTTTTATTCGGTTCGTTTCCATCTGGTTAAGATAAGAACATAAATTTTGAAAGCATGTTAAAGGAAATTTTTAAAGATTAAGTTCTATATGTATCTTGGAATCTATCGACCTCCACTTGCCGAGTGTTTCCCAAAACACTCACCCCTTACAAATTTAAGATAAAAATGAAGAACAAATAAATGAGGAGGAGCATGAAGCTTTCTGGGGTTGGTGAACGATGATCAAGATCAAGAACCAATTTATCCCTTTTGTTAAGTTTTCCGCATTTCGCAACTCTGATGTATTTATTTCATTGTCATTGTAAGATAATACTTTATTTATGAAAAAGACTGGTTTGATTTGATACGAGGCTTTATTGTTTTCAATATAATTGTTAACAATGCCGGATGTCACCATCGCTTTGGACACGAGGCGTGACAGCAGCGATATTGCCGGTTGTAGTGAAGTAGCTGTTGGTATAGAGATCCTGAATCTCTTTAATGTAGATTTGTCGCGAAGATAATCCCAAAAATTGTTTCAGTCCAGCTTCTTCCAGTTTGATGAAGATGTTCTTCACAACTTCATATGTTACAGTCATGACGGATTTGAAGTTGATTGCCATAGCGTTCATGATGTGAGCTGAGATCTGATTTGCCATTTGAATGAATGTTATTCTGCGAGAAAGAAAGCTTGAATTTGTTTTTGCTCTGAAAGTTTAAAGTAAGCGTCTTGAGAAAAAATGAAGTGGAGCAGATCAAATTATTGGACACGTGTTAGTCCAGAAAAATATTAATTAGAAACATGCGTACATGTGTAAAAAGCATATGAGAGAAGTTCATGGATTACATGGGTCCATGTTCCAAGATACTATTAGATTGAAAGACAGCAATTAATGTGCACACAAACAATCACATCACTCATTATGGAATATCTAAAGGTTAATCAGTTAACTTACGTGAAAAGATCAGTTGGGTCAGCAATTGAGTGATCAGTTGTGAGCTGATTCAGTTCAGTTGAAGACTTAACTGACGATTGTCTTCTCAGTTAACCTTTTAAATCCGATATTCCCCCTCAATAAATGCATATAAATAATAGATAGGGTAAGAAAAACTCAGTCTGGAAAATTCAAAAGCTTTCAGTTGACTGGAGTCTCTTCGTCTTCTTCTATTATCCTGATAACAACCTGACTATAAATAAGAGTAAGAATATTAGATAACAATAAGTCAGCAAACATGACTAGTGAAAGCAGTTCCAACTTCCCGGTTTCTTCATCAACACTTCGTCAAATAGAGACTTGAAAAGAAAGTATCGAAGAGAAAGTTTGGTTAGGTGTCGTGTCTTCTTGGATGAAGGTGCATGATCTTTAGAGCATACGGATTCATGGAGAAGTCCCTACAGCCAGACAAAGAGCTATTGCTAGGAAGTATTTTAGGCGATTTGATGCTACCCATGTCTCACATCTAGTTACTGATCAAGTTCTGATGCATATTATGCTGTGGAAGGAGTGGAACACGCTTGAGAAGATTTCTTCTTCAGAATCTTATAGGAGACTGTACTGTCAAAATTTGAATAACTGGTTAACCCTTTGGCAAGATGCCGTTGAAAGGGAAATGAATCGTGTAGTTTGGTTCCGATTTTATTCAAATTGACTGGAGTTTCGATTTATTGTTGTCTCTTTACTTTTCTGCAATAATAACTAACATCAGTTGACAAATAGTTCATTTAACTGAATGAGTAATAACATATAAAAGACTAATGAATATCAACTGATGCAACAATAACATAGCTGATATCAGTTGTCAGACAATTCACTAACTGAACGAGTAATAACATATAAATGACTACCTGTTAATATTGAATAAAAACTGATATATCAACAATAAACTGATAAGATTAAGATAAATCAATTAAACCAAGTATATTGCGAAAGTGAGAAAACTTAGTCTCTGGTAATGGTTTGGTGAAGATATCAGCAGCTTGTTGTTCAGTTGACACATATTCCAGTCTGATAGCTTTCTTCAAAGCGTGATCTTTGATGAAGTGGTGCCTGACATCAATGTGCTTGGTCCTTGAGTGAAGAACTGGGTTGTAATTTATTGCAATCTTGCTTGTATTATTACAAAATATGGGAGATTCTTTAGCATCAACTCTAAAACCTTTCAGTTGTTGCTGAATCCAGAGCAGTTGAGCACAGCAGCTTCCAACAGCAAGGTATTCTGCTTCAGTTGTAGAAGTGGCTATGGATGTTACCTTCTTGCTGAACCATGAGATCAGTCTGTCTCCTAGAAACTGACATGATCCGCTGATGCTTTTACGATCTGGCTTACATCCTCCATAATCTGCATCTGAATATCCAACTAAATTGAAAGAAGAGTCGTTAGCGTACCATAATCCCACATTTTGAGTGCCTTTTAGATATTTTAAAATTCTTTTTGCAATTGAAAAATGCGATTGCTTAGGATTTGCTTGAAATCTAGCACACATACAAACATCAAATACAATATCAGGACAACTAGCAGTTAGGTACAATAATGAACCTCTTAAACCTTTATAGAGTGTCGTCTCAACTGATATTCCCCCTTGATCATTGTCCAGTTTGACTGATGAACTCATGGGAGTGCTGGCAGCTGAACATGTTTAATGCCAAATATCTTAAGCAATTCCTTCGTGTATTTGGTCTGACTGATAAAAATACCAGTCTCCAGTTGCTTCACTTGAAGTCCGAGAAAGAATGTCAGTTCACCCATCATACTCATCTCAAATTTGTCCTGCATTAACTTGGCAAATTTCTCACATAATTTGGGGTTAGTTGATCAAAAAATAATATCATCAACATATATTTGAACAAGTAAAATGTGATCATTCTTAGAAAATTTTAACAAGGTCTTGTCAACTGATCCAACAGTAAAATCATGATCAGTTAAGAATTTTGAAAGTGTCTCATACCGAGCTCTTGGAGCTTGTTTAAAACCATATAAAGCTTTGTTCAAATGATAGACATGATCAGGAAAAGAGTGATTGATAAAACATGGTGGTTGTTCAACATAAATTTCTTCCTGCAACTGACCATTCAGAAATGCACCCTTCACATCCATTTCGTAAACTTTAAAGTTCTTGAATGATGCATCGGCAAGGAACATTCGGATTGCTTCCAGTCTTGCAACAGGTTCATACGTTTCATCATAGTCAATTCCTTCTTCCTGCCTATATCCTTGTGCTACAAGTCTTATTTTTTTGCGTGCAACTGAACTATCTTCGTTCAGTTTATTTCTGAATACCCATTTTGTACCTATAATTGTTTTACAAACTGGTCTTGGAACTAAGTTCCAGACATTGTTATGGGTAAACTGATTTAGCTCCTCTTGCATTGCATTTATTCAGTTAGGATTGGCAAGAGCTTCGTCAGTTTTCTTTTGTTCCAGTTGTGAAATAAGAGCAGAATGAATGAACAAATTAAACATTTGATTTCTTGTTCTTACCAGGTCAGATGGATGACCTATCACCAATTTTGGAGGATGTGATTTCTTCCATCTGAGTTCAGTATTTGCTGCTTCCATATCAGCAAGTGTTTCTGATGGCAACTGAATGTTTTCAGTTTCAGTTGGAGCTGTATCAGTTGGTAATTGAATATTATCTGTTTGTTACACCAACTGATTATCAGGAGTCGGTTCCTGTTCAACTGATTGATCTAGTATTTCTGGTTCAGGTGTTTGAAGGATATTCCTTTTGATATGATTTTCTTCTTCATTATCATCCTCCAAACTGATCTCGGTAAATCGATCAACTAGCTCAACTGGATCAGTTGGCTTAACACAGTTTCATAAAAAACAACATGAATGGATTCTTCAACATTTAAAGAGCTTTTATTAAAGACTCTATATACTTTGCTAACTGAAGAATATCCATAAAATATTTCCTCTGTAGATTTAGCATCAAAGGCTTTTTAATGATTTTTGTCATTATCAAGAATAAAACATCTGCAGCCGAATATTTTGAAATAAGAAACCACATTTTTTCTTCCATGCCAGATCTCATATGGTGTTTTCACATGATTTTTATTACTCATCGATCTGTTCTGAGTGTAACATGCAGTGTTTACTGCTTCAGCCCATAACCTTTGAGAAATACCAGAATCAGCAAACATTGTTCTAGCAGCTTCTTTAAGGGTCCGATTTCTTCTCTCAGCTACACCATTTTGCTGAGGTGTTCTAGCTACTGAAAGCTCATGCTTGATTCCAGTATTTCCTAAAAAAGTTGAAAGATTTTGATTGATGAATTCTGCCCCTCGATCAGACCATATTCGATCAATCCCAACTGATTTTTCATTGCAAATTCTTTTGAAAAGCTTAATCAGTTGTGCAGCAGTTTGGTATTTGGATTTGAGAAAATAACCCAATTAAATCTTGAATAGTCATCCACGACTACTAAAGTGTATTTCATTCCCCTTAAGCTTATGACTTGTATAGGACCAAAAAGATGCATATGTAACAGTTATAAGCATCGGAAAGAAGATTTACAACCTCTGTTTTTGAATGATGATCTTACTTGTTTACCAAATTGACATGCTGAACAAATTTTTTCTTTTGAAAAATCTATTTTGGGCAAACCAGTTACAAGATCATGGTTACTCAGATAGGCAATAGATTTAAAGTTTAAGTGGTTCAACCTCTTATGTCGTGACCAGTTTTTAGAAGATTTGGAAGCAATGAACAAATTGGTGCATAAGGTTGTTTAGTCCAACTGACTTTGTAAGTGTTTCCACAACAATTTCCAGTTAGGATGACCTCATTAGTTGAGTATCTAATCGAACAAGTGTGTCTGTCAAACTGAACTGAGAAATTATTGTCGCATAACTGACTGATGCTTATCAAGTTATACTTCAAATTCTCAACTAGAATAACATTTTTAATTGTAAAGTTACCATGAATAAGCTTACCCTTACCCACAGTTTTACCTTTGGTGTTGTCTCCAAAACTGATGTTTGATCCAATATATTTGGTCAATTGAGATAGCAGATTTGCATCTCCTGTCATATGCCGCGAACAGCCACTGTCTAGATATCAAGTTGATTCTTTGTTTAAACCTGTTACCTGCAATCACACACAGTATATAATTTTGGTACCCATATTCATTTGGGTCCTAAACAGATTAGTCCTTTAGGAACCCAGACTTGGACCAGTCTAACTGACTTCCCAGTTGCTGTGTTCCAAGTGGTCTTTCTCGAATTCTTGGCAATGTGTGTGTGGTGTGAGGATGAAACAGTATGATTTGTATCCTTCTTCAACTAACTATTCTTTTGATATTGTTTCTGAACCGACTTACATTTGTAGTAATTGTAATAGTCATTCCTTCAGTACTGATTTTTGCGACTGAATCGTTTAGGTGACCAGTTTCTTTCATCAGTTGAACTCTCAGAGCTATATCCAATTCCAAACCGTTTGCCTTTGTTCGTATTTTCAGTCAATTGAACAGCTGGTTTAGTTGGTTATGAGAATTCATTTACCATAGTTGATTTTACAAAGGTAATGTACTTTCCTTTTTTTCATTCAACCTTGGCTGTGTATCACTTGCAAAATTTTCATCATGATTATTAAAACCCAAAGTAGTTTTATCAGCAACAGATTTTTGAGAATTCTGCATTTCAGTCAATGCAACTGAAGACTTGTTCCAAGCTTGAATCAGTTCAGTATGTTTTGAAATTTCAGTTTTTAACTGACATATCAAGGATTAATTTTCAATCATTTCAGCTTTTTACTGTGCAATCTCTCTTTTTATACTCAACAGTTCAATTGACTTATCAGTTTTTGTTTTGTTGTCATTGGGATCAGTTTGCTCAGTTCTAACCTTCTGAAATGATCGAGCAAGTTTGTGATACTCATTTACCATGTCATTCAATGTGATAATGAGTTCCTCACGAGTGAAATCAGTAGACCTCCGACCACCTTCAGTGCCACTTCTTTTTTCGAGTACACTTTTCCAAGTGCATTCAGCTCATTGATAATACCACTGATCCTTTCATCATAATCGTGCATGGATTCTCCTGCCTTCATCTTGATGTTATCAAATCTTTGAACAGCAACTGATAGCTTGTTCTCTTTTGTTTGCTCGTTTCCTTCACATAGTTGGATCAGTTTCTCCCATATCTCTTTGGCAGTTTTGCACATTTTGATTTTGCTGAAAGTGACTTTATCCAGCGTTTTGTATAAGATATCCTTTGCCACATTGTCTAGGTTGGTTTTCCTTTTATACTCAGTTGTCCATTCCTCTCTGGCTTTTCTATGCGATGAGGTGCCCCATCAGTAATGGCAACTGTTGTATTTGCTTTTTACATCTTCATGGGACCTTCAGTGATGACATACCACATGTCGTCATCTTGTGCAGCTAAATGAGCCTGCATTCTGATTTTCCAGTCGTCAAAGTCTTCTCTGGAAAACATCGGTATTTTATTAAATGAAGACATGTTGATCAGTTTTGTGAATGAGAATATTCTGAGACAAGATTCAACTGCTCTGATACCGCTTGTTAGAATCGGTTAATTGGTTGGGAAGTGTTTAAAGAGGGGGGGTTGAATAAACACTCACGATTTTATTATCTTTTCGAATGAAGTGTCAGTTCTGTGACAAACTGAAACATAGGAATCTCGTCGGTCAATGACAATCATTTTAATTGATAATAGTTGCGGAAGTAAACTGACTAAAAGATAGAATAAATAACTGAAATAAGAACACACAAAGATTTATGGATGTTCAGAGAATTTGAATGCTCCTACGTCACCCCTTCTATCACAAAGATAGGATATGCACTAAAAGACTTTGATCGATACAAAACTTGTACAGACCCACTTCAGTTTGGACTTAACACTGCCAAAACTGAAACTCTTATATTACGAAATATCTCACAGTTCTTCGATTGTTCTTAGCACAACTGACCTAGTTAAAGATCAAATAAACAACAAAACTGTTTGTGCTTATAAGATCGAACGGTAGCCTCAAATGCTACAAATATAACTGATAAGCGTGAGCTTTTTGATTGTTGAATAAGAGCGATAAATTCAGCAGGGTAACAACAAGCTTGAGAGAATAGATAGATCGATTAGATGTGTGTTTCTCAACTGCTCTTCTCACCAATTTATAGGCTTCTCTTCATCGGTAACATTAAATATAATTTGAATCTTTATATCCGTTGACTGCCACGTCAAAATTCCTCTGACATTCGTACACTGTAATCTCTGAAATGCGGCGTTCCACTATGATTTGAAGTCTGCCTTATACTGTTGTCGGTTGTGTGTCTTTTTCTACAACTGATGACGTGTACAGCTGAATGATCAGCTGATAAGTAATCGCTGGTAAGCTCATAACTGAATATATCAACTGATCAGCCAGTTGACTTCGTAGGTTCAGTTCAGCTGATTTCAGTTGCCTTCGATAAACTGCGCATTAATCTTCAGTTAGGCAACTGTCAGTTGATTTATGTGGTTCAGTTACTTGATCAGTTTTTGTCTAATTAAGTACTTAGTTTGTCAAACAACCGAAATTAAGTTTCAAACAGGAGAGTAGTGAAACGCCACAGAAAGAGCAATGAATAACGTCAGTGAATTAATAAAGAACTCAGACGAAGACATATTGAAGTTTCGTCGTGAAGTGTTGAGAACATTCAAATCACAACAACTAATCATTGTTTTGATTAGTGCGTCGTCTATTTTAGAACTTCGGCTTCACATTTGTTGCATCCGTAGTTTTGGTTATATGGTTTGATATATATTTGGATGCACTTTGCTCCATCACTTATTAAGGGAGTTAGGTTTTATTTTTTCACTAGTACTATTTTTGTAAACTGATAAGTTTTCTAGTGAATCATTTTGCCCTGAAGCACCGTACAAGTGCATGATTTATTCTGTCTTATTTTATTTATTAAAATTTATTTGTGTGTTTAATTAATATATTCCATTGTATGTTGTCAATATGAGTTATAACATCTGCACACAACACCTAAATCTGATACACACAATCTTAGTATTTTTGTACTTTTATGTTAAACAATTCTTTCAATTGATATTAGAGCCTATTCTTGATATACTAAGTGTGATTATGTCTATTTATGTTGAAACATGTAAAAGTACAATGGACGTGTTATCTGTCAACACTGCTTTTCAACCACCGATTTTGGATTGATCCAATTATACTCTTTGGAAAGTCAAGGTGAGGGTTTACATCAAAACCATTAATGAATGAGCATGGCAACATGTTTTAGATGGTTGGTCCCAACCAAGAGTTGTGGATGCGGACGGTGACATTCACATAAAACCAGAGAGTGTAAGGACAATTGACGAAGTCCAAACTTCGAATTTCAACTCAAAAGCACTCAATGCAAGTTTCACTTCGGTTGACATCAACATGTTTAGTTTGATCACCAATTCATCTCTGCCAAAGATGCATAGAAAATTCTTCAAAAACACTGTAAGGATCTAGGAGTATACGTAGAAACAAGCTAAGGATGTTAACCTCTAATTTGAAAGCTTGAGGGTGGAAGAAAATGAGACAATCATTGAATATGATCATAGATTGCATGATATTGCAAATGAAGCCTTCAGTCTCGGCGATCCAATGTCAAATGAAAGACTAGTCAGCAAGGTCTTAAGATCTATTCCAAAACGGTTCAACGCAACATTTAAAATATCAAGTGCATAAAATCCCTAAATCGTTAATTAACAAAAAGCTTACGTCAACTATTAACATGATCGACCTTAACTTCAAAATAAAACATGAAAATCCATAATTAAATCATTAACAAAATCTTTAAAACTTTAACTACAAAATCTTTAAAAAATTTAACTATCAAACTAATGCGGAGAATAATGTCCCTCAAGAGTGTACTAGTAGACACGATCTACTCCAACGTCAGTGCCTCCCTCAATCATCCTCACCTGCAACATTCAAATCTAGTGAGTCTAATGACTCAGCACGTTCTAAACATTAGTAACAAATAATACATATACAAGCACATGCATTAAAATAATATTTTTTAATTGAAAATAAGCTTGTAATCATAAATCATTTAATCGTAAAAATTTCCATCATCATATATCATTTTGGGTGAAGTTTGATCCTTGAAAGTGAATAGATGTATCATATGGTCGACTGATCAGTCTTAGCTCACCATTACGCATGGAGACTGGCATTAGGCACCGACGTAAAATGAAAATACGATCGTTGGGCTCCCTCTGAAGCCTTCTCCCGTAAACGGGCTCCCTCTAGGCAATCCAATGTCAAATGAAAGACTAGTCAGCAAGGTCTTAAGATCTATTCCAGAACAATTCAACGCCAAGATCAATGGAACGTCCACTACTTTCACTAAATTTTTTTTTTGTAAAATTTTGAAACTTGCTATTTAAAATAATCAACATTTCCATAATCCAAAATAATTTAACATTTAAAATCTCAAGTGCATAAAATCCCTAAATCGTTAATTAATAAAAAGCTTACGTCACCTATTAACATGATTACCTTAACTTCAAAATAAAGCATTAAAATCCATTATTAAATCATTAACAAAATCTTTAAAACTTTAACTACAAAATCTTTAAAAATTTAACTATCAAACTAATGCGGAGAATAATGTCCCTCGAGAGTGTACTAGTAGACACGATCCACTCAAACGTCAGTGCCTCGCTCAATCATCCTCACCTGCAACATTCAAATATAGTGAGTCTAATGACTCAGCACGTTCTAAACATGAGTAACAAATAATACATATTCAAGCACATGCATTAAAATTATATTTTTTTAATTGAAAATAAGCTTGTAATAATAAATCATTTAATCGTAAAAATTTCCATCATTATATATCATTTTGGGTGAAGTTTGATCCTTGAAAGAGACTAGATATATCCTATGGTTTACTGATCAGTCTTAGCTCACCATTGCGCATGGAGACGGGCAATAGGCACCGACGTAAAATGAAAATACGATCGTTGGGCTCCCTCTGAAGCCTTCTCCCGTAAACGGGCTCCCTCTAGGGCTTTCTCCCTCACGATAATCCCAAAAATCATATATCATATTCTTTATATCACAGTCAATTCACAACTTTCAACATGTTTTTCTTTTTCTTTTTAATTATAAAATATCGTGTCCTTTACACATTTGAAAAATAACAATTTAACAGTAAAAATTTCACAGCTTTATCATAAATTATAAAATCTCATATTTTCATTGTAAACATTTTAAAATATCATTTAGCATGCATTAAGATTCTTCGGGACACTGTCAGACCTTTCGTACTACTCGAGACGTAAAATGACCATTTTGCCCTTGGACTAAATAATTCCCGATTTTTACTTTTTCCTAATTTATCAACTCGAGCCTATTCCAAACCATCATATAAGCTTAAAATTAATTTTTTATATTTTTTTTAGACGTAAACCCGAGCTTTTAGATTTATTTCCTTAATTACTAAACCATGAAGCGTTTTAATCTCGAATTAATTCAAAATTTAATATTTTCTTCCCAAACTTTAAACATAAGCTTTTCACACCTAAAATACTCCCGTGAGCCATGAACCAACCCCCGTGAACCATGGTTCGAGCCATCTCCTTTATTCTTAGCAATTTCGAACCCTAGGCCCTAATTCACGTTTTTATCCCAAAACCTTCGAAACATCCTCGAGCCACCTAGGACCAGAGCACGTCCAGCCCCTCCTATACCACCCTGAACCATCCTGGACCAGCGCACCTGTAAGGCCCGAGATTATATCATTTTAATCCGAGATTATTTAATTTACGAATTTTTGAATGATAAATTAGATTCCACGGTTTTTGTAATTAATTAGGATTGAAATGGAATTAAAAGATTGAGCGGGGACCGTTTTGAAAATAGTGAAAAGTTGAGGGGCTAAAGTGCAATTATGGAATTGGGTTGTACACTTGTCCTCACCATGCAATATATGTTGAAATCCTTGTTTCTTCCCTTCGAGAATTCCAGAGAAAAGCTTCAAAAATCCCTCAAGCTTTTATTTTCTTTACAATTGCGATCCGGCAAGATCTGTCTATAAGAAATTGAATCTGAACACAGTACCGTACTCCTCTCGTCAACAGCTAAAACTGGACGTAAGTTTTATTGAGTTCTGCTATCATTTGAAATTATGATATTGGAGAAATTATTATTTGATTATTATTATGTGTTCTGGGAATACTAGACATCGTAGAATCGAAGTCAGATCGAAGAACAGATTGATTATGGAATTGTTATGAGTTTTCAGATTATATTGATTGAAATTGAATAGATTTGGATTATGGATTGATTACAGATTGTAACGGATATGGGTTATGGTTTGTAATTGATATATGTTGTTATTGTATTGACGGGGATATCGGGATTGTGCCGTTATGCCGTTTATTTGAATTAAATTCAGATTGATCAGATTCGGTATTGAATTGTGAATGGAATGTTGATATTGCTATCCTCGATATGTCATTTCAGATTTACAGAGACAGTCTTGAGTTCAGCACTTATATTGCTTTAGACCGAGACTACGAAAGAAAGGTATAAGTCAATGTCGAACCCGGGAGAATGACTCGAGTTAGATATAACTTGAGTTTCCCTAAACCACATACTTATTGTTATTATATGCATTGATTTGAATTGATATGCTTGTTCTATTGATTTATAGAAAGCGTGATTAGACGATTGGTCTTGTGACAGAGGTGTCAGACGGTGATAGAGTAGTCACTGGCCCATTGCACATTGTCACAGAGGAGTTATTGGCGGAGGTGCCAAAGTCTTTGACGGATAGGTCAAGACACTAGATGTTTGGTTTATATCGATGTTTGATTAGGAGTGGATTTACTTCTATTACTGAGATTCGATATAGTATGCCAACGTCTGGAAACCGGGATCCCTAGACTAGGAATGAGTCTAGTCTGAGCTGTAGAGTCACGAGTTATTTACAGTTTTATATCGATTTATGTTTTCAGATTTAATACATGTGATTGATATTTGTTTCATGCTTTTATATCGATTATATGATTGCATGTTTTATTGACTTATACTGGGATGTATTTCTCACCGGAATTATCCGGCTGTTATCGTGTTTGTATGTGTGCATGGCAACAGGTGGGACAGGATCAGGGGCCAAGAGATGAGGAGAGATCGTGATTAGAGTGGAGACTACGGACTTCGATGTAAATAGGGTTTGAACACTTGATAATTAGTTGTTGAACCTTATATTTAGATGAATGTATGTTGTACAAGACTTGTACCTTTATACTGATATGTATAATTAGATTGAATACCATTACGTTCCGCAATAAAATAAAAAAAAATAAAAATTTAGACCCTGTTTCTTATAATTGATTAAATTGTCCCAATGATGATTAAGAACATGATTAGCGTCCGGGTCCCCACAGCACCTATCCCCTAGCCCATCCATCACCGAATTCGAGCCCGAACTTCCCTAAAACCCTTCGCCTCCCTAAAACCTCGAGTCACCACCGAACCACCCTGGACCTAATGTAAGGTCCAAAAATAAGTCGACGTAATCCAACTGCGTGCGAATCTAGGGAAAATGGAAATGGCTAATTAAATGATTTTAATTACTTAAATTAATTATGTTAGATATGTTTATATGGTTTTGGGGTAGTTTTCTACTTGGATGCTTAAAACTGTAATTTTAAAGGTTATTCGAAATGCGATCGAGGAAGGAGACCGATGGCTGAAAAAATAGAAAATATTTTTATTAAATATTTATTTTTAATTATTTAAAATAAGGTTAATGCTTTATGATATTTTTAAGATTAAGGAATTTTGAGGTGATTTTATACGTCGAGACGTAATTTTTAACGGTATTCGATTTTCGACTAAAATATGAATTTTTCGAGAACTCGGTTAATATTTTCACGAACTTTCCTAAACAAATTTTTTTAAATATGCACTAATGGACTTAATGAGCCTATTTAATCTTGTTAACGGGCCTAGTCTTGTGCACTCACCTATTAGCAATTATTTAAAGCACAAATCCTCCCCATTAATTCTTAAACACACGCCCCCATCCCCTAAACACTAAGGAGACTCCACTTCCCTCAAAACACACGCACGCACGTATTATTAGCAAAGGGAAAGCAATGGTTTTTGAAGGAATTCAGCAAGAGTCCTTCGTTCGTCGCCGTTCTTCGCATCTCAACGTATTTTCGTGCGTAATATATGCAAAGGCATGCCTTAACTATCTTTTCCTCATCTATCACATTCTATTATTGTTTTGAATTATGTTTGCATAAAACACGATTTCCTTATTAATATTTTCGTTTTTATGCTTGTGGTGTTATGAAAGCATGATTTTATGTTTCAAAAACTTGATATATTATTGCATGGGGGGTTGCCATGTTAGGGGATCAAGAAGGGACATTTTTCCATGAGTTTAAGGGTCATAAGGTGCACAGTTAAGGGCTGCACATGCTAGGAACCAAGTTAAACGAAATTGTTGCATGTTTGTGAATTAGGGTCTTGGTTAAGGGGAACCATTGCATGGATCGGCTAGGACTGGGCTGGGACGTGGTTGGGTGTGTGGAAGAGTCCTAGCCACACTAGGACTCAGGCACAATGGCTAGGGAAGAGTCCAAGCGAGCTAGGACTCTTCCCAAGCCAACCGAGAATAATAGCGGGTGCAAGGGGGGATCGCGGCTGGGCTAGGGGTCCAGGCTTGGTCGGTTAGGGTCCAGTGAGGGTCCAGAGGGTGAGGGCTCGGTGGTGTGTGGAGGATTATGCTACAAGTTTCGCGCGGCTTCTGTGCATCGTGCATGGAGATGCTGCGGGTTAGGTCGAGTCCAAGGGGTTCGAGAGGGTTCATAGATGGGCTGGGTAAGGGCTGCCTCAGGGTGGCTCAGGCTCGGCTCGAAGAAATCCCAAGTTGGCTTGAGGGTTTCCTTGTATGGTTCGATTTTTAGGTTTAAATGGCTAAGGGTTGAACCGTTGGTACATGGGGGTGGTTCATAGCTCACAAGGATAAATTAGGCAATAAAAAGTCTCTGTTTAAAATTCGAGAATTTAATATTAAAGTTTGAATTAATTCGGGATTAAAACGCTCTACGAATTACTAAATATGAAATTAATTAAAAAACAAAAATATATAAGAAATTTTATTTAAGCTTAAATATTTATTTACGATGGTCGAGAGTCAATTAAAGCAAAAAAAAAAAAAAAAATCAAACTTGAGAAATTTTACGTCTAGGGGTAAAACGGTCATTTGACACTGAAAAATGGGTAGACATCATGGCAGTGTCCCGAATGCTGTAATATTTGATAAAATGCTTATTTTGAATGTTTAAGGAATTTTATGATAAAATGTTAAAGCTAAAAGATATGTTGCACGCTTGGTTTAAAAAGAAAAATGATAATTATATGCATGATTTCTTATAAGTGATGAAAATATGAAACGTTAGAGGAGGTGAAGTAATTGTGACTATTGTGATGTTATGATGATATGATTAGGGATATCATGAGGGAAAAGACCTTAGAGGGAGCCCATTTACGGGAGAAAGCCATAGAGGGAGTCGATTTATGGGAGAAGAACCCAAAGAGAGCCCATCTATGGGAGAAGGCACCAGAGGGAGCCCGACGATCGTATTGGACCAGCGCTAGATTTTCCGCATTATGATTTTGATTATGATTTACGTTTAAGTTTATGTTAAAGATTTTTTTTACGATTTTTATATGATTTTGAGTTGTTTTGGAGATTAGAGTTAGGTTGATTTTGAAATATTTCTAAGTTGAGGTTCGGTTGTAACGTCTACTAATTTTAAAATGCTGCTAAATTTTTTTTTACAAGCTCATTTTTTCGAAAATAAACATTTAAATATTTTGCATGCATGCAACCCTATTGAAAATATGCCGTTTAAAATAATCGTGAACAATCGATCAATAAAATAATGTTGTTTAAAATTTGCCAACTCAGCCCTTAACCATGCATGAACGAAATTAAAACGAGTAAAATACTGAAAATCAACATCATAACATAATAACTTATAAATTGATCATGTCTACTCAAAGCTCATAAAATCGTGATGTGCGGAAAAGTGTGGTACTCGGGTCGTGCGCGCACAACCAGAGAGTTAGGCACCTCCAGTCTCCTCATCCAAATGATCACCTGCATCACACACGCCTAGAAAGTCTAAAGACTCAATACACTTGTACCGTGATAACGAATACATATACATAGCACGAAACAGTGAAAAATACTATAATCAAAATCGTGTAGTATAAAATCATAACGTGTCAAAACATGTCTCAACATATCATCATATACGTATACATTTTCTTTTATTTAGTTCAGTTCATTTGTTGTGATTTTCGTATCAACTCTTTTCGATGGATCCATCTAATATAACCGCGGTACCCGGCGACGGGGACATCACCGACAGCATTACCTGTCCACTGAGCCTTGGCCTCAGCTCATAATATCTCATATAATCTTTTTAGTCATAACCAACTCCCATCCTTCAAAAAGTGTCATCGTGTTCATCACTTAATATAAACATGCATATACATAAATTTTCCTTAAAACCAAGCATGCACCGTATTTTTCATAATGACATAAAAATCATATACATGATGCATACACATTTAAAACATGATAAATTTGTGCTCAGGGCGCTACCAGGACTAAAATCTCGATTCAGGTGCAAAATGACCATGTTGCCCCTCAAAACCCAAAATGACCCTTTTACCCCTGAACCTCTAAATTTCGACTCGAAACTTACCAAACTCCTTAAAACATACCAAAACATATTTTTAAGCCTTTCTTAGACGTAAACTTGAAACCTTTTTAAAACTTAAATGGTTCGTTTTTTAAACTTGGACCGGGGTCCTGGTTTTAACCCGAATCAACCGGAAAACTAATCAAATTTCTCCCAACTTTTTACCACACATTATACGCATCCTAAACGCCTTTAAACCATCAAAACCAGTACTCTTAAGCCTCTCGATCAGCCCCTGAAAGTTGCTGGACTTTCGGCGCTTTGAAGTTTCTACAAACCCTAATGCACCAAACCTCGCGTTTGTCGATTCTAGCCAAAAGCCGACATATCCAGCACCTAACCAGCTACACTGAGACCATGACTGAACCCAAGAGACTCTCTTGGACCAACCCTAGTTAAACCTGCTACCTAAAATACCAGCCCCGTGTGCTACTCTCGCAACCGCACCGCACAAGACTAAGGAACCAACCCTCGATCTAACCACTCCTCGGCCGACTCGTAGACCACGCCTAACCATTCATGACCCTCTCCAAGCCCTGTCATGACCCAAGAGGGTCAGATCCATGGCTGGAATCAAGCCGTGCATGACAACACCACCCAAAACCCTCGAGCAAAACCGATTATTTCTCAACGATACAACGCACGACCCCTTGCTTACCTCGATTAAAACTAGGCACCGGACACATGACACAATATTAACACCTTGAAGAGCCCTTAGATGCACCAAAAACAGCAGCCCCTTGCAACCATACAAGAAAACATGAGATGGAGTCAAAACGATGCAAGGTTTTCATGTCAAACTCATTCAAAACGCAAGCATGATGTAAATCATAAAATTTTAATACAAATACGTAAAATTCAGCATACTTATGACGTGCATGAGGAGAAAACAAAAATACAAGCGTGCCTTAGCGTTTATACACTCGAAAACTTGAAGGCATTTGCGAAGAACGGGAACCGGAGGAGCGGTAAAGGATTTTTTTCCTGAAAGTTTGAGAGAACCTTGAAGTGGCTGCTATATTGTTTTCGAAAATGTTGCTGATGGAATGAGGGAGTGGCGGCCACTTCAATATAATAGGGTTAGGGTTTAGTTTATCAGCTTTATTTCAAAATATAATGCACTAATGGGTCCTTAATTAAAAATTAAAGGGTTAAAAGGGTTTTGGGCTCAGTAAGCACTAAAATAAACCCATCAAGCCCAAAAACACCCTCGAAAATTATTTCGTTTTGGTACGTTTTTGAAAATATTGCCCGAGCCCTCAAAAAGTCATCCGCAACGTTAAAATTTGCGTACTGAGTAAAAATACGACCCGGAGAGTAAAAGTACCAAAACCAAGGCCCATTTTAAAAATATACATAAAAACACCTCATATTAAATAATTATACAATAAAATATTTTTCCTGAATATCCTCGGTCTCCGTTCCTCGTTCGAGCGCGAAGTGCAACTTAAACCCTATTGCGTGAAACCTTGAAATAATCGTGAATTAAATTCTAACTATGCAATAATTATACACTAAATGCATAAAAATAAATAAACATATGATTTAAATAAAACCCTAGATTTCATGCATTTAGGTTGCGTAAACGTAAATTTCCTGGACCTTACAGCTCTCCCCCCCTTAAAATAAAATTTCGTCCTCGAAATTTAAAACATACCGAATAACTCCGGGTAGCGACTCCTCATCTCGGCCTCAGTCTCCCAAGTAGCCTCCACCTCGGAATGATTTAGCCACTTGACTTTGACCATGTGGATCACATTGTTCCAGAGCCTCCTCTCTTGTCTATAAAAAATCTGAGTGGGTCTCTCCTCGAATGAAAGGTGCGGTGTCAGCTGAAGGGGCTCATAGTTCAGCACATGCGAAGAATTCAACATGTACTTCCACATCATAGAGACGTGGAACACATTATGCACTGTCGCCAGATTCGTCGGCAATGCAACTCTGTATGCGATTGTCCCAACTCTCTCTATGATCTCGAAAGTTCCGATGAATCTAGGGCTGAGCTTGCCCTTCTTCCCAAATCTCATCACACCCTTCATCGGTGCAACTTTCACAAGAACTTGATCCCCTACTGCGAAATTGGGATCTTTGCATCTCTGATCTGCATAAAAATTTTTGATGGCTCTTAGCGGTCCTCATCGTGTCTCGAATCCTGACCACTAACTCTGAAGTCTGCCTGAAAATATCCGGACCCAACTCTGCTCTCTCTCCTACCTCATCCCAATACACTGGCGACCTACACTTCCTCCCATACAGTGCCTCGTATTCCTGATAACTGTTGTTGTATGTGAACTCCACGAGAGGTAATTTCGGCTCCCAGCTGCCCTGGAAGTCGATTATGCAAGCTCGGAGTAGGTCCTCCAGAATCTGAATCACCCTCTCTGATTGTCCGTCAGTCTGAGGATGAAAGGCAGTAATGAACAACAGCTTAGTACCCAATGCCTCCTGTAGACTATTCAAGACCGCAGACGTGAACCTCGGATCCCTGTCTTACATGATGGACACTGGAATCCTGTGCAGTGTGACTATCTCTCTGATGTATAGCTCTGCGTACTGAGTCATGGTGAAAGTCTTCTTGATCGGTAGGAAATGAGCTGATTTAGTGAGCCGATCAACTATCACCCAGATGACATTATATCCTCTAGTAGTCCTCGGAAGCCCTGTCACAAAGTCCATGGTGATGTTCTCCCATTTCCATTCGGAAATAGGGAGTGGTCTCAGCTTCCTTGCAGGTCTCTGATGTTCTGCCTTGACCTGCTGACAAGTCAAACACTCGGAAACGAATCGTGGAATATCCCGCTTCATGCCCGGCCACCAGTAAAGAGTCTGAGTCTGCAGATTCTTATACATCTTTGTACTCCCTGGATGGATGGAGTACCGGGTGTAGTGGGCCTCGCTCAAGATATCTGCTCCAAGGGAATTACTGTCAGGGTCCCATAGACGGTCCCTATATCTGACTATGCCGTCCACAACTGTATACAGTCTCTGGCCCTTAGCCTTGTCCCTCTGTTTCCACTTCTGCAACTGCTCGTCAGAAGTCTGCCCTGTCCAAATTCTTTCTCTCAATGTCTGGGACGAGGTTGGTGAAAGAGAAAAATTTGGTCCGGACTTGATCAAGCAAACAGCAGAGCTAGCAGTCAAAATCCGAGATAAGATGAAGACTGTACAAAGCCGACAGAAAACTATGCTGATAAGCGACAAAGGGAGCTAGAGTTTGCAGTGGGTAACCACGTATTTGTGAAAGTAGCACCTATGAAGGGTGTTATGAGATTTGGCGAAAAAGGCAAACTCAGTCCGATGTTCATAGGACCGTTTTAGATTTTAGAGAAGATTGGAACATTAGCTTATAGAGTGGCGTTGCCACCGACGCTAGCTGGAGTGCATAATGTGTTCCATATATCGATGCTACGACATGTACTGAATTATGAGCCTTTGCAGTTGACTGCAAATATGTCATACGAAAAAGTACCTATACAAATACTGGATAAGCAAGAAAAAAGGCTCCGAAATAAGGTTATACAAATGGTCAAAGTCAAGTGGCTCAATCATTTGGAGGAGGAAATTACTTGGAAAACTGATAGGGACATGAGGAGTCGCTACCCGGAGTTATTCGGTAAGTTTTAGTTTCAAGGACGAAATTTCAATTAAGGGAGGGAAGAATTGTAAGGTCCAAAATGCGATAACGTAATCCAACTGCATGCAAATCTAGTAAAAATGAAAAATGCCTAATTTAATTATTTTAATTACATTTATTGAATATGGTAGGCATGTTTACATGTTTGAAATATGGTTTATATTAGAATGCATAAAACTATGTTTTAAAAGTTATTCGAGATGCGATCGAAAACGGAGACCGGAGATCGTAAAGGGAAAATATTTTTATTAAATGATTATTTTTAATTATTTAATATATGGTATATTTTAAATGGTATTTTCGAAAATGAAAACTTTTAAGTTGTTTTGAACCAGTATTCGATTTTTGATGAAAATAAGGACTTTTTAGGAACTCGGCTAATATTTTCGATAATTTTTCTAAACAAAATAATTTTCCTACTATCTAATGGCCCCAATGGGCCTATTATACCTAGGTTATTAGTCCTAAACTTGTACCATGTATTTTATATATCAAACAAGTCCTAAACCCTACTCTAAACAACATAAACTCACACACGCCACCTCCCAAAGCACTTGGACTCTTAGGACAGCAACCATACACAAACATACACGCCACTTCAAGTTTTTCAAGTAGATTTGAAAGGAAACGCAGCAAGTCCCGTCCCTCTCCGTCGACGTTCTTCGCATCACAAATTGTTTTTGTGCGTGATATACGTAAAGACACGCCTTAATATTACTTCACTCATCGTTCATACCAGATTATATGTATTGATACATGTTTGCATGAAAAATATGATACATTATCTTATATTTTCATTTTTATTGCAAAACATGAACAAAACTAGAGTTTTAATATTTTTAAATTCATGCTGAGTCACAAAAGGGCTGTCATGGTAGGGTTATGGGAAGGGATGAATTTCAATGTGTTTAATGGTGGTTAAAGGCCACAGTTAAGGGCTGTACATGTGAGGCAAAGTATTGAACGAAAACTTGGTTGTAAGGAGGCTATGGTTTCAATTTGAGGGCTAGGAAGTAATAGGCCATGGGCTGCTGTGGGGGCACGTCCAGGAGTCCTAGATGGTCGTCTTGTGGTCATATTTGGGAGGATGTAGACCTGGTATGGTTCAGGAAGGAGGGCTGTTCGATTTGGGGGCGCATAGTGCTAGGGCTTGCGTTTTTGTTGGAAAAAAAGGAAAGGGCCATGTGGGGTACTCTCTAGGCAAGGGGCGAGGCTCATGAGGATCCTAGCATCGAGCCATAGTGGTTCACACAATGTTGGCGAGGCTAGGAGTAGCGGGCTCACGGCTAGGACACAACCTAGCCGTAGTCACGAGTTTGTACGGAGAACCTTGCACGTCCTCGTGTATGGATCACTAGGGCTGGTCTAAGTAGGTCTAAGGGGCTCGGTCATGGTCCTAGGAAGGTTGGATAGGGGCTGGTTGGGTCGGCCAAGTGCTAGAAACGAAGGGACGTAAGGTTTGATCAAGCTAGGGTTTCGAAAAATAAGTGCAAAATTTCTTGCAAGGTCCTAGGCTTGTTCAAATGTTTCAATTGACTTGATTTGGGTTGTATAGGGTATGGTTAGGTGTTATTAATATATGGTTTGAGTTTGGTTAAGTTTTGAGTCGATTCGAATTAAAATCGAGACGTACATTTAAGTTGTAAAACGAACTGGGAAATTAGTCGAGGAGCGTAATTTTATGTCTAAGAAATATTTATGGGTGTATTTAAGGTGTTATGTTAAGTTTGGATAGATTTGGGTCGTCGTTTTAAGGTCTAAGGATAAATTGGGAAAGTTAGGGTTTCAGGGGCAAAACGGTCATTTTACGCCTGAAATATGTTAGACGTCCTGGCAGTGCCCTAAACGCTAAAAGTTTTTTTTATGAAATTTTTTGGAATTTTATGATGAAATACGATAATTCTAAATTACCTGGTGTATACTTTGTTTAAAAAAAGATGATATATATGCATGAAATTTTATAAGGGATAAAAATAATGAAAGGTTGAAGGAGGTGACTTGATTGTGACTAATACGATGTTATGATGATATGTAAGACCAAGGCTCAGTTGACAGGTGAGAGTGTCGCTGATGTCCCCGTCGCCTGGTACCATGGTTATACATAGATGGATCCATCGAACTACAGCTGATACGGATGTCACAATTAACGATTTGAATTCAATAAAAGATAAACGTATACGTATATGATGAAAGGAAAAAGGATATGATAAAAGGATAAAGGATTTTAAGTTATGTATGTTCATGAAAACTATGTTATTAAAAGTATCTTTCACTGTTGCTCGTGAATATATATGTATTACTCGTTATTATGGTTAAGGGTTGCTGAGTCAATAGACTCACTAGGTGTGATCGATGCAGGTAAGCATGATGTTGTTGATGATGGAAGACTTTATGGTTGAACTAGCTGGACTGATGGTGCATATAATCTGAGGACCTTTCCTAGTTTTTCGCATTAAGATTACTTTAAAGAATTTATGATGTTTATGATTTTTGATGCTTTTGAGTGGTTTTGAGAGATTTAAGAGTTTATGTTTTATTTTGAAAAATACTAGTTTTAGGTTTTGGTTTGACGATTTATAATTTTATGTTAACTGAGGTCTTTTGGATTTTCAAATAATAGGTTAGTTGGTTTATTTCAAATGGTGCAAAGGTATTTTAAAAATTATATTATATATGTTAGTATATTCGGCCGAATGGAATGGTAGGAAAAATATTTCAAGTACATTTTACAGAAAAACGAGTAGTGGACGTTTCATGATCATACTCCAAAGTTGCAAGAAACATTAATAACATAATCAATTATACTTAAACCAAATTCAATCTTTAAAAAGAATTCACAACATAAATATTTGGGGATGTGATCCCCTTAATCCTAACTAAAGAAAAGAAAAAAAATAAGAAAAACGCTTATTAAGTTCTTGTTCTTCGGTTGAGTTCTCTTGCTCTCCTCCGTCTCCTTGTTTCCCGCTACTTCTTGTGTGCCTCCTCGCTCAATCCTAAAAATCCACCTTGCAAAATGAGTAATAGGGATGCTATCATTTATTTCGGGTCCAAAAATCCACCACAAAAGGAAATAAATCGTCCAGGATATTGTTTCCATATTGCGAAACGCTAGCGCGACCTCCTTGCATTTTCTTTCAGTAATGTTGGTGCAAGTCTCCTTTTTATACACCCCTTCTCCACTAGTTAATAACCACAACACACAAATCATTAGGACTTCTCAAGTGTAAACTACAGCTCAAATGGGGATTACCAAAGGCAATATTAGATAAACAAACGTAGAGAGTACAATGGTGGATTAATTTGCGTACATTCAGATTTTTCATCTGATTTCCGTCAACTTCATGCATTCTCCTCTTTTTAGCCTATGAATATGATTGAATTCCTTATTTGGCTCCCCCTCACCTTACATATCATTTTTCAAAAGTTATTTTTTGCAAGAAACTTTTCTTTCATAATTGCAAATTTTTTTCTTTTTATGTACTCCCTTAGAGCATGAATATTTGGCTTTGGTAAGTGCTCCATTTTAAAGGACATCTGTTCAAGTTCAACTATCACCTTAGGCTTCTTAAATTTCCCACAAAAATTTTGAATTTCACTAATATTCACAAAATTCACTAGCTACAACATACATGCTTAAAAGTAATCAACATTCACGTAAAAAATTCATGCTACAACAACAGTGATGTCCGACACAAATGAAAAAACAAATTAATGAGAATGTCTATCATAAATTCGTAATTTTCATCGGCCAAATCACCATCCTATCATTCTGAACTAATTTTTTTACATTGCCAAACCCAACTAAATGCGTGATTTTTTGGTATGACAAAAAATAAAAGAAAATAACTACTCTAAAAGAAAAAAGTACCCCTAATGAGTGATATTTTTTGTATGACAATAAATAAATAATAACCACCCAAAAAGAAAAGAACTATCCCTCCCTATACTAAAGTCATGCATTGTCCCAAATGCGTTAGATGACACACTATATACAAAACCTATTAAACACATAATTAAATGCAAGAATACCGAATGTAAAAAAAAGAAAAAAAAGACAAGAAGAGAACTCCCCTGGTTGATTGTAAATCAGTTGCTTTAAGTTCTTCAGATGTACATCAATATTCTTATGCTGCATAAATTTCTTAGGTCGCCCATCTTGCACTTTCTCCAATGTGCACACCTTGCATGAAAATTTAATGGATTAAGCAATATCAACTCACAAAAAAACGAGAACTCAATGGAAAAACTAAAATTAATTTAAATAAATAAAACATAAATAAAAATCTTGGGTTTTCTCCCAAGTAGCGTCTGATTTTTAATCGTTGGTTTGACCCTTAAAAACACTTATCAGAGAGTGGTTGAAGCCTAAAGTAACATCTGGGTCTGGATTCCATATGCCCTCAAGTATGGCTTGATATAAACTCTGTAAGCTCGTCACCTCAACAAAACACGGCTTTGAATAATAGGCACGAGATAAGAAAATCAGTGTTGTCACATCTTTCTCAGATAATTCTTTAAAAATCTCTTCTGGCTAAGGCTCAACATCAATCACAGGTTCAAACATCCCAAGATTTCTGGTCTGTTCCAAATTACTCTCACAACTTTGGTTGTTTGAGTCATCAACATCAAACCAAACTGGTTTGATCACCGTTTAAGTATCTCGATTCACTTAACATTTTTATAGACTCTCGAAAGCTGATGTTGTGAGATCTTCTTCAAACTATACTTCTTCAAACACTTTTCCCGACTAAGTCTGATCCTCTATCGATTCCCCAGTCTATGTCATGTATTTGTCTACCATAACCTCAAGTTGATCCATAATTAATTCTAATCTATCTTCATACCCATCTTTATAATCGAATGGTTGGTTCATAAAGTCCTGGTTACTAATTTTGGGAACGTATCGGTGGTTACAGCTCTGCATCGAAGGATACCAATGCTAATGGTAGTCAAAATCTGTCACATCATTTAACAAATGTATCATCATCTAAGCTAAATATGGGACTATCAGTTGCCAAAGATCCATTGGTCACCCATCTTCGTGTTTCTGTATCCAAACCGCTAAAGAAAATTTGGTTAAAAAAATATTTGGAACAATCACGATACCTAGTGTTTGCTAAACTATTGAATATGTCACATGCTGGGTAAATTGATTATAAGTGTTGTTGGACAAAACTTGTGAATAATTTTTTATAGAACATTTCGAAGTATTTTACAAGAAAAATTCCTTCAAAGATATACTAGAAAACGGGAAATCACACATGAATGAAATATAATAAATACATAAATAAAATTAACTAAAAAAATTAAGTAAAAGAAAATATTCCAATTTTAATCCCCGACAGTGGCGCCAAAAACTTGATCGAGCTTTTCTTGCACGGTAAATCCCCAATAAAAATAAAATAAAATTTTATGTTCGAATGAATCGCGAAAGTCAAGTTATAATATAGTGTACGAAGTATGACTATTATTCCCACAGAGATTGATCAGACAAATTTAACTTAAACACAATTATTTGGTTAACTAAAACAAAAATTGGATTAACTAATAATTAAATTGAAGGTCAAATAAAATAATTTACTAACACGATATAAATAATATAAATCAAATTAATAAACAAACAATTGTTAGGATCTTGGTTCTTCTACCCATGAATCATTGCTCATGATTGAATTTCAATTATTATGTCATGCATTTGACGAAATTCCCTACTCTATTAATATATTCGGTTGAGCTATATTAATCTAATTAACAAAATGCAGTAACCAAGTGTCTAACAATTGCAAACACATTAACGAACCGTGAAATAATCTAGTTTTCGACCTATTGGACTATAGCTATCAACATATATCCAACCTTATATGTTTATGCAAGTTGTAGATCCATGAATTATGTTATTATATCATGTTATAAAATCTCCTCTCGGATTCAATTATAACACATAAAATCTCTTTGAAGTTAACCATACTCAAAAGCTGCAAGAAACATCAATAACATAATAAAGTATACTAACCAAATTCAATCTTCAAAAAGAATTTCCAACATAAATGTTTGGGAATAGGATCCCCTTAATCCCAGCTAAAGGAAAGAGAAAAAAGAAAAACTCTTATTAAGTTCTTGTTCTTCGGTTGAGTTCTCTTGCTATCCTCCGTCTCCTTGTTTCCCGCGCTTCTTGTGTGCTTCCTTGCTCAATCCTCAAAATCCATCATGAAAAACGTGTATTAGTGCTGCTGTAATTTATTTCATATCCAAAAATCCACTACATAAGGAAATAAATCGTCTAGGCTATGGTTTCCATATTGAGTCGCACTGGGGCGGGCGACCTCGTCGCATTTTCTTTCAGTCAGACACGCTGGGCAAAAACGCATGTCCTAGCGCGAGCGAGGAGCTAGGGCTGGTAAAAACACCAGCACTAGCCAAGGTCCTCGCAGATCTCTCTCTTGCGCACTTAGGCGGGTAAAAACACCCGCCCTAGCGCGCCCTGCTCATAATTTTGCCAACAATTTCCTTTTTTTAGCAAGTCCACATACAAATCAACCAAAACATGTGAGGGGCAAACAATATGCATAAATTATGACTAAAACAGATAAAAATTCAAAATCAATACCCTAAAATTATGCTAATAAATTAATAATAACATAATAAAATATGAAAAACGACCTTATCAACCCAATCGTATTTTTTATGTGAAAGAAAGCAAAGATACTTCAAACTTTCTAAGAAACACTCCTTCTGTCAAAGCTTCACCATTCAAGAAGCAAGATTATGCACATAGACCAAAACAGAAAAAGCGACATGTCATTTTCCACTATCGTTCTAATCCAAACACATCAAATCTTTTTGCTTCAAGTTGAGAGATGAATATATGAGCTATGAAGCAACCCGGATTTTGCACTAGGTGTTGCCCAATACCAAGCGCAACACAATCAACAAGAAACCTCCAGCAAAGAAAGTTTGGGTGCCTAAAGCCGAAATTCGATGCACTGTTATTTATACATCCTTGAAAACTAACATTGTAGGTTGATACCCCCCGAAGATATCTGGGTCATCCCAGGGGTACCCAGGACATCTCGAACCCGGATTCTAGGAAAGCCAGGGAAGCAAGGGAAGGAGCCAGCCCACATGCACATTTGGATATCACAAGGACAAGGGAAGTGGAGCAAACTGTCCAATGCTCGAGAGGGGTCGGGCTCTCAGCCGAACCCGGGCAGTGTGAGCTCGGGTAGTATGAATTAGTAGGCGGCGCTCCACGTTGCGATCATCCACCCGAGAACCTCGGAACATGTGTCACTTCTGGGTCCACAGGTATGAGGCACCATTTCTCGGTAATCATTGGCTGGTAATTTCAGTGCACGTGTGAGTGATATGACTAGGATAGAAGTAGCATGAGCTTTCAGATTTTGAAGTTTCAGGGAACAGGGCATGGGCGACCATCTCGCCATGAGTAACAACTGGGCACCGAAAATAAGGTCATCATTGACTTTTCTCCTATAAATACCAGGTTCGTTTGACATTAATGCATTAAAATATTCTTACACAAAAGAACATACACTATCGTTATACTTTCCTTCGCGTAAACACTATACTTACTTGAGCGTCAGAATGGCCACTTCGTAAAGCCATCCAGCTCCCACTAATGTTGTTTTCTTTCTTAAATGTGCAGATTTTTCGCCCCGAGTACTTTTCATCACAACTCTAGTGTACCTGAGCCAAAATTTAGTTGCTCCAGTGTAATTGCTTACCAATCTCAACATGATTACTCAGATCGACATCATTGGCACCGTATGTGGGAACAAAATTTGCCAAAGACCATTAAATAAATTCGCTCATTTTTAGGACATGCTAGAATTTCTAGGAGGTTTATAAAGAAATTTATCTTAATCTCTAAACCCATTTGTAATCTCTTAACAAAAAACACTGCATTTGAATGGACTCAAGAATGTCAAAATGCTTTAGATAAAATCAGTAGATATTTAACATCAGCTCCTATCATGCAACCTTCTGATTGGTATTTAATATTTGAAATCATGCGTGATGCAAGTGATTTTGCAATCGGTACAGTATTGGGTCAAAGAAGAAATGGTAAGTCTTAAAAATATTATGCAATGAGAACTTTAAACAATGCTTAAACGAATTATTCCACAACTGAAATAAACTCCTTGTTGTAATATTTGTATTAGATAAATTTTGTTCTTATTTGATTGGATGAACGACAATTGTATTTATTAATCATTCTACTGTTTGATATTTATTAACTAAACATGATGCAAAGCCATGACTGATCTGATGGACTTTTTTGCCCCAAGAATTCGACATTTCTATCAAAGATTAAAAAAAAACTGAAATTGTTATAGCTGATCACTTATCGAGACTAGTAACATGATTATCTTGTGAAACCACATCAATCAATGATAATTTTCCCGATGAACAATAATTTTTTATTGCTATTACACATTAGTTTGCTAACATAATAAATTTTCTTCTAACAGAAAAAATGTCATCGCAATGGAATTCCCAAGATAAAAGAAAATTTATGAATAAGGTAAAAAACTTTTATTTGGATGATCCGCATTTATTCAAGTATTGTTGAAACATCTACTACAAAAATACTACTAATTTTTTTTAAGTACAACATGGCTTGGCCGAAATGCATACACATATATTTACGTACAATTCGGACCATGTACTAACAATCACATTTCTGTATAAAATTGACTACAGACTTCTGCATTTCAAATCTAGAAAATGTGACTAATGGAAACGTTTACTATTTAAAATAAACCATCAAAAAAATATTAAAATCTACGAATCCTCAAAACGTAAAATTATAAAAGTTTAAAATAAAATGTTTTAACCAATATCCTCATAAAATTCATAATTTATGGAAAATTGCAAGGTCCTCGGGTTTGATGTGCACCCCCTGCCCAGTCCAGTCAATCCTCATCACCTCCAGTCTCCTCATCAACCAGCATCAATCACACCTAGTGAGTCTAAAAACTCAACACACCTGAACCGTAATAACAAGTCACATATACATATAAGCAATAGTGAAAAGTACTGTCATTAAAGTAACTTACATGATCTTCAAAAGCATGAACGTAAACATAAACATATTCATATTCATATCATGTCATCGTAAACGTATATATTTCTTTAATTGAATTCAGATCATTAGTTTGACTTTCGCATCAGCTGTTGTCTGATGGATCCATCTACGTATAACCATGGTATCAGGCGGTGGGGACATCAGCGACACTCTCACCCGTCAACTGAGCCTTGGCATTACATGTTTCGTGTTCGTATTCGTTTAGTCACAACCAACTCACCTCCTTCAAAACATGTCGTCATATTCATCACTTATAAAATTTCATGCATATATATATATTTTCTTGAAACCAAGCATGCAGCATATTTTCAGCATTTTCATAAAAATTCCATATTCATAAAAGATAAACATTTGAAACATGCATTTTCAGTTTTCAATGCACTGCAAGGACTGATAACTCGATTCAGTGCAAAATGACCATTTTACCCCTGAAACCCTAATTTGACCATTTTACCAATGGACCTTAAAATTTTGACCCGAAGCCATCCAAAATTTTTAAAACACCTTAAAACATACTTATAATCATTTCTTAGAAGTAAACTCTAGTTCATGCATTAAAATCTATAATTCGTTTTAAAACTTGGATCGGAGTCCCGATTTTAACCCGAATTATCCTGAAACGCAACCAAACTTTCTCAAACTTAAATCATGACCTAACCACACATGACCAGCCGTTGGACAGCCTAGTTAAGACCATTTAGGACCCTCGAAATGCCCCTTGCAAGGTGCTGGAAAATCTCACCAAAACCCGAAACCTAACTACATGTTCAAGCCAAGAACTCGACCCTACACCAATCTAGCTTGGACCAAACCCAAACAAGACAATCCTAGACCACGACTGGACTCTCATGGACCGAACTAATTATGGTCCTTAGCCCCATGCACGCGGATGTACGAGATTCACCTGAAACACCCCAAAACCGAGCCACAACTACACCTATCTCCCTCGATTTGTCCCTAGACACCAGCTATGCACGAGCCACTCTAGGACATGTCTCAGACCCACCAGGGTCTGATCCAAGGCCAGGAACATCCCTTGCACCGCTGCTCTCCTCCTACACCCGATCGAGCCAACCAAAGCCAAAGCCGTTAAGATCCAATCGGTCATTTACAAAGATATGTTCCAGATCTGATGTTTCCACTTAAACCCTCTCTAAACCTCCTATAGGTTATCCCTTAACCATAAAAACTTAGCAGCCCTTCATCCATGTCAAAAATGTGAGATGCATGAATAAGAATTCCATATTTTTCATGTAAAAACCAAATAAAATCGATTCATATTAGTAGATCTATTAAATGGCATGCAAGATCAATCAAAATACATAATAGGATGTGATCAACGAGAAATAGAAGGTATAGGGCGTGCCTTTGCGTCTAAATGCTCGAAAATTCACACCAACGAAGCGAGAGATGAACTCCGGAGAGACGAGACGTTACTCTTATTGAATTTTTTCTTGCCAAAAAATGAGCCAAAACCTACTGGGGTGTGTGCGTGTGAGTGCGGCCGAGAGTGAGTAGGGAGGGGCTAGGGTTTGAGTGTGAGTTTTGATAATAAAATGATTGAATATTGAGCCTAGGTTTTTAAATAATGAAGTGTAGTGGGCTTGGGCTAAAAATCTACTATTACAAGCCCATTAGGCAAAATAACACGCACGCAAAATATTTCGTTTTTGTATGTTTTCAAAATATTACCTGAACCTTCAAAAAGTCCTTTGTTTTGCTAAAAATCGACCACCGGTTTAAAATATGATTCTACATGTAAAAATACCACAAAGGGACCATTTTCGAAAATCACCTATTAATAAAAAAAATTTCCTTGAACTGTCCCCGGTCTCCGTTCCTCGTTCGTGCAATGAATACTGCAAAAAGCCCTAGTTTGTGCAATTCTTGTAAACCATACCATAGCATCATAACATCATGTCATGAACATGCATTTAAAATATTTAATTAATCATTTTTAAAAATATCCTAGATTTAAGTGCAGTCAACTTACGTAGCTTGAATTTTTAGATCTTAAAATTGTCCATATCAAATTTTTCGACGTCGCATTCCCGACAATGAAGTAAGTAGTGTCATTAAATTTTTTCATTCAGTAGCATGTGGAGGACGCTTTTCTTCAAAGATAACGGCTGCAAAATCTTGCAGTGTGGACTTTATTGGCCCACTTTATTTAAAGACACTCACGAAATCTACAAAATCTGTGAAAATTATCAAAAATTGGGTATGATTTCAAAAGAAACATGTTGTATTTGAATCATATCATTGAAATTGAAATATTTGATTGCTGAGGAATTGATTTTATGGGACTTTGTCCACTGTCGTTTGGATACTCGTATATTTTAGTTGCAATTGATTATGTTTCAAATGGATAAAGGCAATTCTATGTCGAGCAAATGATCATAAAATAGTCATAAAATTTTTGAAAAAAAACTTTTTCAGTAGATTTGGAATTCTTAGAGCCATGATAAGTGATGGGGTATCTCACTTTGTTAATAAATCATTTTCTTCGTTAATGAAAAAATATGTTATTACTCACTAAGTTACTATTCCTTATCATTCTCAAATAAATAGATAAATTGAAATAGCTAACAGGGAGATAAAGCAAATTTTGGAAAAAAATTGTTAACTCGAATAAAAAAGGTTGATCTATGTGGCTTAATGATGCACATTGGGCATATCGATCATGTTTTAAAAAATCATTGAATATGTCTCCCTATAGGTTGGTTTATAGAAAACATTGTCATTTTTCTATGGAAATGGAACATAAAACTTATTGGGCAATCAAAACTCTGAATTCAAACATGGATGATACCAACAAATTTTGCAAATTACAACTTAATGAACTTGATGAACTCAAAAATGAAGCGTATGGGAACTTGAAAATTTATAAAGCAAAAATAAAATCATTTTATGATAAAACAATCCTTAGAAAATCATTTGAGATTGGTCAAAAGCTTTTACTTTATAATTCTCGACTTCTTATTTTTGCTGGAAAATTACGATCGAGGTGGACATGACCATATGTTGTAAAACATGTGTACCCTTATGGAGATTTGGACATTGAAAATCTAAGAAATGCTGATATTTTTAAAGTAAATTAACAAAGACTTAAACATTTTCTAGAAAATGAGATCTTTGAAGACGAATTTATTCCACTTTCCGATCCTTGATATTTTTTTGTTTCATTTAATTTATTTTAATTTTTTTCAGGTTTCCTTAAGTTTTTATTTTTCCGATTAAGTGGTGGACAATGGTACTCCTTGGCTCGTACTATCGATTAAATCAATTTCCCACAATAGCTGGTACAAAAATAATATAAAAAACTTCCTTTCAAAATGAAAGAAATTCTCTCAAAAATTTGTAAATATCTTCCTTCTGTTTATAAACATGTTCTAAAAAAATTTATGGAGCCAGGTGTAAAAGATTGAGAATGCTTATGCAAAAAAGAATTCCATAAGATATTCTTCTTGTAATTGAAGTCAAGGTCCGATTAAGAGGAGAAGTTCCACAATCATTACTCACTCGCTATATGTCTGGATTAGAAAAAAGCACATATGCTAAAAAGTGAAGGGCAAAAAAGTTAGAGGTTTGTCATAAGTGTGTAATAGAAAATTGTGACAAACGATGTAGATATTTGGGATATGTTTCCAAAAGTAGAGAAGATAAAATTTATTTCATCAATAACAGACTGAGTAAGGAGTCTTTAGATGACCTTTTATTGACTCTTGAGATGTGCTACTACTTAAATTATAATTCACCCAAGTGTAGGTTGTCTGCAAGTAATATATTTCGTAAGTACGAGATCGATCCACAGAGAGGTTATTTTAAGTTTAAATTTATTAGTTTATAGATTACCAAATGCAAGAACGAAGTTTACAAATTATAAATTTTGTCAAGGCTCGAGGATTTATTCTTGGTTTATGCAATATTGTTTAACAAAAAGTAAAACAACGGAAACCACCATAATTAATGGTTCCAAGAAAATTAAATATTTAAACACACACCTAATATAATATAGTTCCCACTATAGAAAATACCGAATTCAACGATATTTTATATATGGTACCTATGATTATATATATAACTATATAAATATATAACTGCATAAAATAAATGTTAAATTAAATCATTATATTACATTTAGAACAACCGGCAGAGCCACGAGATTGCCTAAAAGAAATATATGATTTAATAAGTTAGTTGCAGGAAAGTAAAAGTTAGTTGCGATAAAATAAATGTTAGATGTGGTAAGTAAAAGTTAATTGCGATAAAGTAACTGTTATATTGTTAGATATTAGTATTAAATCATAATATTTCATTTAGAACAACCGGCAGAGCCACGAGATTGCCTAAAAGAAATATATGATTTAATAAATTAGTTGCAGGAAAGTAAAAGTTAGTTGCGATAAAATAAATGTTAGATGCGGAAAGTAAAAGTTGCGATAAAATAAATGTTAGATGTGGAAAGTAAAAGTTAATTGCGATAAAGTAACTGTTATATTGTTAGATATTAGTATTAAATCATAATATTTCATTTAGAACAACCGGCAGAGCCACGCTATTGCCTAAATGAAATATATGATTTAATAAGTTAGTTGCGGGAAAGTAAAAGTTAGNTTGTCTCCTCCAACTTCAATTCCATTTCCCTTCTTTCAATGCTTTGTTCCACGACTTTCATCACCGAATTTGACTCTGCTCAAAACAGCAAACATGTGGGGAATTGTCTTTAGATGAATTTGGCCACTTGGTTCACCTCATTTGGTTAAATATTGAAATAGTTATGATTTTTTTTACTATATGCTGGTCATGGTGAAAGTAAATTTGTCCTCCTTTTGATATTTTCACAATTTGATCATCTTAACCAACTTTTTAGGCAATTATGTCTTCTGCAAAGTTGTATATAATTTTTCAAGGATTCCAAACATGTTTGAATCACATATATTTGAATTTTCTAGCTTGAGTTATCATTATTTTACCAACACGTATAAAACTTGAAAATAAAACATATTTAGTAAGACATTTAAATATAAAAAAACAATACTAAAATAACATAATTTTATAATTTTAATGAAACTTAAATTTTAAAATATAGGTTTTACATATAATAAATTATCAATTTTAAGTTTCATCACACCCCAACACTATCTTATTACTAGTCCCTTAGTAATAAAATTTATCGGAAAATCACAACCTAGATTCTTTATTCCTTTTATATATTCAAATATACAAACATATTCATTTTAAAAACAAACTCATATACCGATTTATATATATATATTCATTTAATATAATAATATATAATTAGATGTGCTTTTATTATTATTTTCACATAATATATAAAGTAACAACATATATATATATTTTTAATTTCTAAATTTTTTTATGATAACATAGTCAAAAAGATAATTCACACCACCAACCATAACATGTATAATATCAAGAATTTTTTTGTAAAAGCCTCAACTCCATATTCTTTCAGGTCAAAATATTTAATGGATAGCTGATTTACGCTCATGGAGTTGGAATGAATATTAACTCTCATTGAAAAAGGCTAATTATTAAAGCAGACAATTAAATAAACTAATGTTGAAAACAAAATAAAAAAATAAAATCCCCTTTTTTTCTTTTTTTTTCTTTTTTTTATTAACGTGATTGCAAAGTTTTACAATGACATAAATTTTTTTTTCCAAACATTATATCATAAATGTCTATATATATAAACATTTATATAACGGATACATTCGACTACCTTTGAAACTTATCCAACACAAACAAATATTTTTTTTAGAACATATTGATTTATGGTTTTTTTTTTCAGAACACATTTATAGTACATCAATCAAATCTAGAAAAAAAAAACAATTACAATGAACAAAGAACTTTTCAGTCCGTTATTTATCTTCTATTTTTTTTAATAATATATTTTTTTATTGGGGAGTTATATTCTTGTAATTAACCATTTTTTAATAATCAATAAAAGTTTATTAATTGTTTTCTCATTTCTCAACACTTACTCACAAAAGATGTGTGAGTATATATTATACCTTTACAATAAGAATTCTTTCAATTATACATGTTAACAACCATACAAACTGTAGAAGCCTCTAAATACGTACTTGAAAATTTGCTGAAAATTTAAAAATTTTCTTCTTAATAGATTAAAATGCCTCATTCATAAATAAATAACTGATAAAAGTTTAATCATTCAAAATAAAAGCGGAAGTAATTGTTTGTTTGCTGAATAATAAATAAAAAAATTAATTCAACAACGATGCAAATGTTTGAGCCGAAATAGTAAATGCTAAAAATGAGGTCCTCGGGTTCCACTACTGCCGACCCAAGCTAGCTCACTGGTCTCCACCCTCGGCCCCGACATCATCGGTACCTACAACAATCAATTCTAGTGAGTCTAAAGACTCAGCATGCATATATCGTAAATAACAAGTAATAGATAATAATAAAATTTCATGCGAAGTGAAAATATCATGTCATGAGGAATTATAGTACTTGCAAAACTGAACTTCAAATATCTTATCATGGATAATTATAAATACGTGCATAAATGAACTGAAAATCATAAGTGAACTCTTTACTCAATAGAGCTCTGTAATAAAATAGCCTGTCATAATTTTGTTGAGATTATGTTCTACGAAAGTGGCCCCATGAAATGCACTGAACTGAACTGACCGGTAACTGACGACCGGGTGAAATACTAATCGTCTGATCAAACTAATGCCACAGTATACTGGATGGTACAAAACTTAATTGACCGGTAAATGGTGACCGGGTGAAGTAATAATCCCACAATAGTACAATGGCCACAAGCAATATCACATAAATCTCAAAAATGAAAATTTCTATTTTTATGCACGTAACATAATTAAATAACGTAATTAAATGTCCTGTATTAATTTTACCAAATGGATTGATGGATCGTTCCTAGGCTCGCTGCGACTTAAATCTAACATGAAAAATATGCAATTGATTTTTCTTGACCAAACTTTGTAATTGAATCCAAAAACGAGACACTTACGCCCACTGTCTTAGTATTTAATCATGACTCCGAACCAACCCGAATCAACACCGAACCAACATTTAGTCATGATTAAAATACTCTTAAAAAAATGATGAAATAATGCTCCTAAATTTACTGTACTCGAAATTTAGTGAATGGAGGCCAAAAACGTGAAACGCTCTTTCGAGAGGCACTTTGGCACATTGCACCGTAAATTCTTGTACGACCTCTAAAATGATCCGAATCACAAACAAACAAAAACATGACCTTCCTAACTTGGTGAGGCACTGTCCAGTCCAAGGCCATAGGCTAAAAGCCAACCAAGAACTCGAAACACACCTCTGAACCGCAGCACAACTTGCTGTCACAAAAATACAGCAGCTGTGTTAGCGTTTCCTTGCGTCGTTGGCGAGGCTAATGGCCATTGGGGCTTGAACCATCGACCAGAGCCTCTTCCCAACATCCCAAAGTGTGGTTTGGACCATGGCTAAGGGCCCTAGGCCAGCCACAATCCAAGCAACACCATAAACGTTACCCTGCTGCCACCAGAGGGCCAAGCTGCACGCGTGGGGGCACCTCGCTTGTTTGCTGTCACACGCCGGATCCAATGGCTATGAGGTTAACCACGGTCCATGCTAGACATGCTAAGGTGTTGTATGAGTGATGGCTAAGGGCTAGAAGCCAACCAAAACCCATCCAAACCCTCAAAACCAAAACTCAACTCATGCAGAAAATAAAGCGATCGAGGGGTTGTTCTTGTTTTTGTTTTGAAAACTGATGCAACCATGGACCAAGCCTTGAAAGGCCAACTTGGTCACGACTTAGACATAACAAAGAGATGTTATAACCATGGCTAAAGCCCCCAGGGCAGCCAAGATCAGAAACATCACCCTTGGACAAGAAGCATGCACATCGGGACACACAAATGGCATAATGGGGAGTTGCTGTCATTTCGGAATTTCCAGCGGGTATGGGGCTTCAACGAATGGACCAATATGATCCTAATATATCCTAGTACATGTCTAAATGCAGCCTTGGGATCCTAGGGTCGAGCCAACCACCTGAAACCATGAAACAAACAGAAACGTGAAGCATGAAGGAAAACAGAAAATTCTGCACATGCATTTTCGAAAATGTCCCTCATGTATTTCGGTTTTCTTTCGATAAATTCATGTACATGCTATGTTTAAAAATATCTATATGGCTTGATTGAAGAGTGAAAGAAATATAGACATGCCTTGGATTTTTGTTTTGAAAGAAAACAAACGATTACGACGACGCTGCAAGGAGGAGACGGAGTGCTTTGCTTCTTGTTTTTCTCTCTTGTTTTCTCTCAAGCCTCACACAATTTTCTTGTCTGAAAATGCTCTGAAATTTCAAGAATGGTGAGGGAGAAGGTGTCTAGGAAATGAATGAGAAGTTTACTAATTAAATAGGGTGGTAGAATGGCAATGTAATTCATTCCATCCTAGGTGCTAGTGAGATATGGAATGGGGTATGATATTATTGGATTGAGGGGTGATTTAGGGGGAGTGATGGTCGAGATTTTCAATAAAAAACAAGGCAAGGATATTGCTTATTTATTTATTTATTTGGTGATTAAAAGAAGGGATTATCATATCAAGAAAAAGATTAAGGAATTGAATCAAGGTGGTGAGTTGTCAATCCATATCAAATCTTCAATGAGGTGGCCGATTTTCTTGTTATTAGATGGAGGGAAAATTGCTTAAATCTTGTACTTTAAATATTTTAAAGTTTTATCGACCTATTAAGTATTTTAGTGAATTAATTAATTGGTTTAGTTTAGTAATTATTTTGCATGCATGCCAAAATATTTAAATCTTAAAGATAAATTTACTATCATGTTAAATTATAATTTCTTAATTAAAATAAGTCTAGATTAACTTATCTCAATTGGTCACATATTTTATTTTAGGCTTTTAATTAAATTATTGGACATAAATAATTTATTTACTACTTATCTCAAGTTAATTAAATAAATCCCTAAACCTTCTTTTATTTTAAAATGACTTATTATTTATCTTAAATAAATTCTAAGAATGTTTTCTTAATATTAAATTTTATCTCAATACTCCAACTCCAGTCCGGCCTCACTTATTAACTGAAAAGGTAGTAATTAAACTACTGCATGAAATAAATAATTTAAAGAAAAGGTTTTAAATACTCATGAAATAAAATCATTTTATATTTAAATACTGCAATTATGCATGGCTTATACGTAATCTGATTTACGGGTTCTACAACCCTTCCCCCCTTAAAAGAAATTTCGTCCTCGAAATTCGAAATTAAAATTCACCGAATAACTCTGGGTACCGGCTCCTCATCTCTGGCTCAGACTCCCACGTAGCTTCCTCCTCTGAATGGTTAAGCCACTTGACTTTAACTCGCCTAACCATCTTGTTCCGAAGCTTCTTTTCCTGTCTGTCTAGGATCTGCTCCGTTCGCTCCTCATAAGACAGGTTCGGAGTAAGCTGCAACGGCTCAAAGTTCAGGACATGCGAAGGATTTGCCATATACTTCCTCAGCATATAGATGTGGAACACATTGTGTACTCCGGCCAGATTCGGCGGAAGAGCAACACGATAAGCTAGCGTCCCAACTCTGTCGAGGATCTCAAATGGTCCAATGAATCTCGGACTGAGCTTCCCTTTCTTCCCAAATCGCATGACACCCTTCATAGGTGCCACTTTCACAAAGACATGGTCGCCCACGGCGAACTCTAAATCTCTCCTCCGCTGGTTCGCATAACCTTTCTGTCGACTCTGAGCAGTCCTCATCCTGTCACGGATCTGGGCTACGACATCGACAGTCTGCTGAATAATATCTGGGCCGAACTCTGCTCTTTCTCATACCTCATCCCAATGAACAGGAGATCTACACTTGCGACCATACAATGCTTCATACGGAGCCATCCCTATAGACGACTGAAAGCTGATGTTATAGGTGAACTCCACTAATGGCAAGTTCGACTCCCAACTCCCGGAGAAATTGATAACACAAGCAGGGAGAAGATCCTCCAAAATCTGAATAACTCGCTCTGACTGCCCGTCTGTCTGAGGGTGGAAGGCTGTGCTAAATAACAACTTCGTACCCATCGTCGAATGCAAACTCTTCCAAAATGAGGAAGTGAATCTGGGGTCTCTGTCAGACACGATAGAAACGGGAATACCATGAAGTCGGACTATCTCCCGGATATACAACTCTGCATACTGACTCATGGTGAAAGTCGTCTTAATAGGCAAGAAGTGCGCTGATTTGGTGAGACGATCTACAATCACCCAGATAGCATTTGATCCTCTGACTGACTTCGGCAAACCGGTAACAAAGTCCATGGTAACATTCTCCTACTTCCACTCGGGAATAGGAAGAGGCTTGAGAAAAGCTGCTGGTCTCTGATGCTCCGCCTTCACTAACTGACAAGTCAGACACGCGGAGACAAAACGTCTGATATCCTTCTTCATTCCTGGCCACCAGTACAATAACTGCAGGTCTTTGTACATCTTCGTACTCCTTGGATGAATAGAGTACGGCGACATATGGGCCTCTGATAGAATATCTGCTCGGATAGAATCACTGCTAGGAACCCATATCCTGTCTCGATATCTGACAATGCCGTCACTAACTGTATACAAGACACTGTCCTTGGCCTCATCTCACTACTTCCACTTTGCCTACTGCTCATCTGCTGGCTGACCAATGCGAATACGGTCAATGAGAGAAGACTGGATCATCAAGGTGGATAGACGGGGAATTCTACCTTGAGGATATGCCTCTAGATCGAACCTCTGCATCTCAGCCTGAAGAGGTCTCTGAATCGTCAGATGGGCCATCACTGCAACTTTCCTACTCAACGCATCCGCGACTACATTCGCCTTACCCGGGTGGTAGCTAATGTCACAATCATAATCTTGCACAAGCTCCAACCATCGCCTCTGACGCATATTCAGCTCTTTCTGCGTAAAGAAGTACTTGAGGCTCTTATGGTTGGTAAAGATCTGACACTTCTCTCCGTACAAATAATGCCTCCAGATCTTCAAAGCAAATACAACGGCTGCCAACACTAGATCATGGGTAGGGTAATTCTTCTCATGAGTCTTCAACTGACGAGAAGCATATGCGATCACCTTCCCATACTGCATCAATACTGCGCCTAGACCGAGCTTCGAAGCATCGGTATATAGAACAAACTCACCGGGCCCTGATGGCATGGCCAAAACTGGTGCTGTGATAAGAGCTTGCTTCAAAGTATCGAAGCTCTTCTGACAATCATCGCTCCACACAAATTTCACATTCTTCTAGGTCAAAGCTATGAGTGGAACTGCGATAGATGAGAATCCCTTAATAAACTTCCGGTAATATCCTGCTAAGCCAAGAAAACTGCGAATCTCAGATGCATTCTGTGGTACAACCCAATCTCTGACTGTTGCAACTTTTGCTGGGTCTACTTCGATACCACTGCTAGAAACAATGTGGCCTAAGAACGCCACCTTCTCCAACCAGAATTCTCATTTACTGAACTTTGCGAATAACTTATGCTTCTGCAAGGTCTGCAACACTGTGGTCAGATGTCTGCCGTGATCCTCTTGATTCTTCGAGTAGACGAGAATGTCGCCTATGAACACTATCACAAAATGATCAAGATACGGCTGAAATATGCGATTCGTGAGATCCATGAAGATCGCTGGCGCATTCATCAAACCGAACGGCATCGCAAGGAACTCGTAGTGACCATAACGAGTCCTGAAGGCAGTCTTGGAAACATCAGTATCTTTCACCCTCAACTGGTGATAACCGGAACGCAGATCAATCGTGGAGAATACCGAAGCTCCCTGCAACTGGTCAAATAGATCTTCAATCCTCAGAAGTGGGTATTTATTCTTCATTGTAACCCTGTTCAACTCCCGGTAATCGATGCAAAGTCTCATAGATCCATCATTCTTCTTCACAAACAAGACTGGCGCACTCCATGGTGAAAAGCTCGAGCGAATGAACTCCTTGTCAAGAAGTTCCTGAATCTGCTTCTTAAGCCCTGCCATCTCTGTCGGTGCTAGTCGGTACGGTGCTTTTGAGATCGGTACTGTACCTGACATAAGTTCAATAGAAAACTCCACCTCTCTCTCGGGTGGCATACCGAGATGTCCTCAGGAAAAACGTCTAAGAAATCTCTAACAATCGGAACATCTGCGGCTGACTGACTGGGTGTCTCGGGGACAGATATAAAAGTTGCTAAAAACGCTCGACACCCTCTACGCATGAGCTTCCTAGCCTGGACATAAGGAATAACGCGCGGTAAGAGAAAGTACCTGTCCGGCTCAAATAAGAACTGTGTCATCCTAGGCGGTCGGACTAGAACAGATCTCCGCTGGAAGTCTATCAACACTCTGTTCCGCAATAGCCAATCAATGCCTAATATGATGTCAAACTCTGGCATCGGCAAGACAATCAGATCCGCATAAACAAGGTTGCAATGAAGCTCCAGATCTATGTCTCGGATCACATTGGTGGCTGCCATCTCCTCTCCCAAAGGCAGTACCACTGAGTAGGCTACATCTAGCCCAACGGTCTTAACTTTGAGAAAATTCGCAAAGACCTCAGAAATAAATGAGTGAGTAGCCCCTGAATCTATCAAGGCTTTTGTAGCTGACCAGCTATGAAAATTCTCCCTGAAAGGTTAGAACAATAGGCTGAACCCAATAATCACAAAACTAACTTATAGACATGCAAAGGCCAAAGTTCTTCTAACATAAATTCTCCAAAAATAATACTGAGTAGAGCATGCAATCCTATCGCAATACTAGGTTCAAAACCTCCCCCATAACATTAAATCCCAAATATAAATTTAAAGCTTAAAGGTACCTGTCATAAGCATGGTATTGGGGTTCGTCTCCACTGCATGGAGAGCAAATACCCTACCTTGGGTAGGAAGATTCCTCTGATGGCACTATGGTAGCACGTGGTCTGGGCTACCGTACTTATAACACTTCCCAGAGCCATACATACATACTCCAGGATGGCGGCGTGAGCATTTAGGACAGATCGGATGCTCAATAGACTTAGGGACTGCACGTCCCCGCTGCTGCTGCTGCCGGTGGCCTCTGTTTCTGGGCGGGCCATGGAAATGCCTCTTATTCTGCTGCTGATGCTGCTGAGGAGGAGGGCGGTAGGGTACATGGACTGGGCGCTTGCCCTGGCGGTCTCTCTCAATATCACGCTGATCCTGCTCTGCAGTTAGAGCTCTGGAGACAGCGACCTCATAAGTAGTAAGGTCAGACACCCTAACATCACGGCGCAAGATTGGCCGTAGCCCCATCAAGAAGTGCATCAACTTTGCTTTAGCATCGTTCGCGATCAGGGGTATAAAATGACAACCCCTCTCAAACTTACGGATGAACTCCGTAACAGTCAGATCTCCCTACCTCAGGCTCATGAATTCCGTGGTCAACCTGGTGCGTACTTCACTAGTAAAATATGTGGAGTAGAATACCTCCGTAAAGCGCGCCCAACTCAGTGTAGCCAAGTTCAGGGCTACTGATGCTCCTTCCCACCATAAGCGGGCATCTCCTCCGAATAAATAGGTGGCACAACGAACTCTGTCTGCATCTCCAAGCTCCATAAACTCGTAGATAACCTCGAGGGACTTGATTCAGCCCTCGGCAATCATGGGATCCGTCGTCCCTGAAAACTCCTTAGGACGCATCTTCATGAATCGTTCGTAGACAGCCTCAGGCCCTGTCGGCCTTGTCACCACAGCATCGTTCCCCGCAAACTGGGCGAAGAACCGAGTCATCTAAGCTAGCATCTGGGCATTCATATCTGGTGGAGAGGGTGGAGGTCCGTGCCTCTCTTGCCTCTGATCATCACCGTCCTCATGACGGTGCTCAACATCACCTCTCGGGCGTCCAACCTGGAGTCTAGGAGGCGTACTGTTCCATATATAACCCATGCGTAACCAACATGCATAATTCCATAATTTATTTAAATGTAAATAAATACTGAACACTTAAAATATGAACGTTAAAATACTTAATGAGAACATGCAGATAAAATAATTCCGGCTTTAAATAAAATGCATGAATGTAAAACTTACAGACCGAAGACGTGACTTTATGAGCTTCTCGAGGTCAGTAGTAATGCAACCCTTTACAAGAACATAGGCTCTGATACCACCTGTAGAGGCCTCTAAATACATACTTGAAAATTTGCGGAAAATTTAAAAATTTTCTTTTTAATAGATTAAAATGCCTCATTCATAAATAAATAACTGATAAAAGTTTAATCATTCAAAATAACAGCGGAAGTAATTTTTTGTTTGCTGAATAATAAATAAAAAATTAATTCAACAACGATGCAAATGTTTGAGCCAAAATAGTAAATGCTAAAAATGAGGTCCTCGGGCTCCACTACTGCCGACCCAAGCTAGCTCACTGGTCTCCGCCCTCGGCCCCGACATCATCGGTACCTACAACAATCAAGTCTAGTGAGTCTAAAGACTCAGCGTGCATATATCGTAAAAACAAGTAATAGATAATAATAAAATTTCATGCGAAGTGAAAATATCATATCATGAGGAATTATAGTACTTGCAAAACCGAACTGCAAATATCTAATCATGGATAATTATAAATACGTGCATAACTGAACTGAGAATCATAAGTGACTGTTTGCTCAATAGAGCTCTGTAATAAAATAGCCTGTCATAATTTTGTTGAGATTATGTTCTACGCAAGTGGCCCCATGAACTGCACTGAACTGAATTGACCGGTAACTGACGATCGGGACCAGTAACTGACGACCGGGTGAAATACTAATCGTCTGATCAGACTAATGCCACAGTATACTGGGTGGTACAAAATTGAACTGACCGGTAACTGGCGACCGGGTGAATTAATAATCCCACAATAGTACAATGGTCACAAGCAATATCACATAAATCTCAAAATGAAAATTTCTATTTTTATGCACGTAATATAATTAAATAACGTAATTAAATATCCTGTATTAATTTTACCAAATGGGTTGGATCGTTCCCAGGCTCGCTGCGACTTAAATCTAACATGAAAAATATGCAATTGATTTTTCTTGACCAAACTTTGTAATTGAATCCAAAAACGAGACAATTATGCCCACTGTTTTAGTATTTAATCATGACTCCGAGCCAACCCGAACCAACACCGAACCAACGTTTAGTCATGATTAAAATACTCTTAAAAAATGATGACATAATGCTCCTAAATTTACAGTACTCGAAATTTAGTGAATGGAGGCCAAAAACGTGAAACGCTCTTTCGAGAGTCACTTTGCACATTGCACCGTAAATTCTCGTACGGCCTCTAAAATGATCCGAATCACAAACGACCAAAAACATGACCTTCTAACTTGGTGAGGCACTGTCCAGTCCAAGGCCATAGGCTAAAATCCAACCAAGAACTCGAAACACACCTATGAACCGCAGCACAACTTGCTGTTACAAAAATACAGCAACTGTGTTAGCGTTTCCTTGCGTCGTTGGCGAGGCTAATGGCCATTGGGGCTTGAACCACCAACCAGAGCCTCTTCCCAACATCCCAAAGTGTGGTTTGGACCATGGCTAAGGGCCCTAGGCCAGCCACAATCCAAGCAACACCATAAACGTTACCCTGCTGCCACCAGAGGGCCAAGCTGCACGCGTGGGGGCACCTCGCTTGTTTGCTGTCACACGCCGGATCCAATAGCTATGAGCTTAACCACGGTCAGTGCTAGACATGCTAAGGTGTTGTATGAGTCATCGCTAAGGGCTATAAGCCAACCAAAACCCATCCAAACCCTCAAAACCGAAACTCAACTCATGTAGAAAATAAAGGGATCGAGGGGCTGTTCTTGTTTTTGTTTTAAAAACTGATGCAACCATGGACCATGCCTTGAAAGGCCGACTTGTTCACGACTTAGACATAACAACAAGATGTTCTAACCATGGCTACTGCCCCTAGGGCAGCCAAGATCAGAAACATCACCCTTGGACAAGAAGCATGCACATCGGGACACACAAATGGCATAATGGGGAGTTGCTGTCATTTCAGAATTTCCAGCGGGTATGGGGCTTCAAAGAATGGACCAATATGATCCTAATATATCCTAGTACATGTCTAGATGCAGCCTTGGGATCCTAGGGTCGAGGCAACCACCTGAAACCATCAAACAAATAGAAACATGAAGCATGAAGGAAAACAGAAAATTCTGCACATGCATTTTTGAAAATGTCCCTCGTGTATTTCGGTTTTCTTGCCATAAATTCATGTACGTGCTATGTTTAAAAATATCTATATGGTTTGATTGAAGAGTGAAAGAAATATAGACATGCCTTGGATTTTTGTTTTGAAAGAAAACAAACGATTACGATGACGCGGTGCGGAGGAGACGGAGTGCTTTGCTTCTTGTTTTTCTCTCTTGTTTTCTCTCAAGCCTCACACAATTTTCTTGTCTGAAAATGCTCTGAAATTTTGAGAATAGTGAGGGAGAAGGTGTCTAGGAAATGAATGAGAAGTTTACTAATTAAATGGGGTGGTAGAATGGCAATGCAATTCATTCCATCCTAGGTGCTAGTGAGATATGGAATGGGGTATGATATTATTGGATTGAGGGGTGATTTAGGGGGAGTGATGGCCAAGATTTTCAATCAAAAACAAGGCAAGGATATTGCTTATTTATTTATTTATTTGGTGATTAAAAGAAGGGATTATCATATCAAGAAAAAGATTAAGGAATTGAATCAAGGTGGTGAGTTGTCAATCCATATCAAATCTTCAATGAGGTGGCCGATTTTCTTGTTATTAGATGGAGGGAAAATTGCTTAAATCTTGTACTTTAAATATTTTAAAATTTTATCTACCCATTAAGTATTTTAGTGAATTAATTAATTGGTTTAGTTTAGTAATTATTTTGCATGCATGGCTAAATATTTAAATCTTAATGGTAAATTTACTATCATGTTAAATTATAATTTCTCAATTAAAATAAGTCTAGATTAACTTATCTCAATTGGTCACATATTTTATTTTAGGCTTTTAATTAAATTATTGGATATAAATAATTTATTTACTACTTATCTCAAGTTAATTAAATAAATCCTTAAACCTTCTTTTATTTTAAAATGACTTATTATTTATCTTAAATAAATTCTAAGAATATTTTTTTAATATTAAATTTTATCTCAATACTCCAACTCCAGTCTGGCCTCACTTATTTAACTGAAAAGATAAACTGGTACATATGAAAAACTAATTTTTCTTGTAATCTGTAATTTGAATATAATGAATATTAAAATCTAGCGTATTGTGATTTTCCAATAATTATTAACCAATGCGTCTCAGGTGCATTTTACTGACACTTTACTCGACATTGAACTAAAAATTATTATTATTATTATTACTATATATATCTATATATTTTATTTTCATATAATAAAAAAACTAAGAGAAAAATGAAGAGGAGATTATTCATACCTTAAAAAAAACATTAAAACATACCATTGAATCACAAGTTTAACATCACATGAATTTTCTTTTCTTACTCTTGGATGTTGGCCAATTAAGTTGAGATAAGAATGGATCTGGTTCATGACTAAATCCTTGCAGTAAATAAATATGTTCACCTTCATTTGTAGCAGAAACTAACATCCTTCGCGAAGCTAATGAAATAAATCTCTGTTCTACAACATCATCAAGAAACGATAGCAGTTTATCATAATAATTGTTAACATTTAAAAAAACCAATTGGCTTATTGTGGATATTTAATTGTGACCAACAAACAGTATGAAATATTTCTTCCAAAGTACCGAAACCTCCTGGCAAAGCAATGAAAGCATCTGAATGTTCAATCACTTGAGTATCTTCTCCTATTGTTAGTCCAGTAAGACTGGCTAAGGTAATCGGAATAATGCTTAAGACTTCACTTTCACCTGCATGCGCAGCTTTTGCAACTTTTCCCATGAGGCCAACTTCACCACCATCATATACCAAACGAATCTTTTTTTTAGCAAGTGTTATCCTAAGCTTTTCTGCTACTTGTTCTTAAATAGAATCTTTTCATGCACTAGATTCACAAAATACACAAATATTTTTTATTTTACTTACCGTGGACGTTGACATGCTGAGAAATATGTTTTCTGTAATTGTTAGATCACAGGATATGAATTTATAAGCGTAACATGCCAAAAGTCAATATTTGAACAGGAAATTATTATTATTAAAAGAAAATAAAAACGACATAAATTAAAACACATATTGTAACGACCCATTACAGGCCCAGTGGACCGCCCATACGGCCCACTGCCCCGATCGACCCAAGGCTATCCCGATCTTGAGCTCCCTCAAGGGGCCTTTTCCCTCACGGGCTTTCCATAGGCGTCGTACGGTTACTCATAGAACTCTCCAGCCCATGCACTGGAGCTTGTGCCTTCCCAGACTCGAACCTGAGATCACATGGATATATAGATACTCAGCACAAGTCTGGTACCAATTGAGCTCAATTGGTACCAGACTTGTGCTGAGTATCTATATATCCATGTGATCTCAGGTTCGAGTCTGGGAAGGCACAAGCTCCAGTGCATGGGCTGGAGAGTTCTATGAGTAACCGTACGACGCCTATGGAAAGCCCGTGAGGGAAAAGGCCCCTTGAGGGAGCTCAAGATCGGGATAGCCTTGGGTCGATCGGGGCAGTGGGCCGTATGGGCGGTCCACTGGGCCTGTAATGGGTCGTTACAATATGTGTTTTAATTTATGTCGTTTTTATTTTCTTTTAATAATAATAATTTCCTGTTCAAATATTGACTTTTGGCATGTTACGCTTATAAATTCATATCCTGTGATCTAACAATTACAGAAAACATATTTCTCAGCATGTCAACGTCCACGGTAAGTAAAATAAAAAATATTTGTGTATTTTGTGAATCTAGTGCATGAAAAGATTCTATTTAAGAACAAGTAGCAGAAAAGCTTAGGATAACACTTGCTAAAAAAAAGATTCGTTTGGTATATGATGGTGGTGAAGTTGGCCTCATGGGAAAAGTTGCAAAAGCTGCGCATGCAGGTGAAAGTGAAGTCTTAAGCATTATTCCGATTACCTTAGCCAGTCTTACTGGACTAACAATAGGAGAAGATACTCAAGTGATTGAACATTCAGATGCTTTCATTGCTTTGCCAGGAGGTTTCGGTACTTTGGAGGAAATATTTCATACTGTTTGTTGGGCACAATTAAATATCCACAATAAGCCAATTGGTTTGTTAAATGTTAACAATTATTATGATAAACTGTTATCGTTTTTTGATGATGTTGTGGAACATGGATTTATTTCATTAGCTTCGCGAAGGATGTTAGTTTCTGCTACAAATGAAGGTGAACATATTTATTTACTGCAAGGATTTAGTCATGAACCAGATCCATTCTTATCTCAACTTAATTGGCCAACATCCAAGAGTAAGAAAAGAAAATTCATGTGATGTTAAACTTGTGATTCAATGGTATGTTTTAATGTTTTTTTTAAGGTATGAATAATCTCCTCTTCATTTTTCTCTTAGTTTTTTTATTATATGAAAATAAAATATATAGATATATATAGTAATAATAATAATAATAATTTTTAGTTCAATGTCGAGTAAAGNGCTAGAATATGCAAAAACAAAATGAAAATATCAAACAACTATTGTGGATCATATAAAGGCATAAAATCATCATTAAGAATTTCATTTTCTATAAAAGGCTTAAGTCTTTGCCCATTAATTTTAAAAACGTCATTATTTTTAGGATTTTCAATATCAACAGCACCATGAGGATAAACAAATTTAACTATAAATGGTCATGACCATCTCGATCTTAGTTTTCCTGGAAATAAATGCAAACGAGAATTATAGAGTAAAACTTTTTGTCCAATTTCAAATGACTTTCTCATAATATTTTTATCATGAAAAGTTTTAGTTTTATCTTTATAAATCTTTGAATTTTCATATGCATCATTTCTTAATTTTTCAAGTTCATTTAATTGCAATTTTCTTAATTTAGATGAATCATCTAAATTAATATTAAATGCTTTAATTACCCAATAAGCTTTATGTTCAAGTTCAACAGGTAAATGACAATGCTTACCAAAACTAATCTATATGGTGACATCCCTAATGATGTCTTAAATGCAGTTTTATATGCCTATAATGCATCAGTTAATCTTAAAGATCAATCTTTTCGGTTTGGATTATCTGTTTTTTGTAAAATTTGTTTTATTTCTCTATTTGCAAGTTCAACTTGATCATTACTTTGAGGATAATATGGGGCAAAAACTTTAAGCGTAATGCCATATTTTCTTAAAAAAGAAGAAAATGATTTATTTATAAAATGACTGCCCCCATCACTAATTATTGCTCTAGGTATTCCAAATCGGCTAAAAATATTTTCTTTTAAAAATTTTTTAACAACTTTATGATCATTAGTTCTATATGTAATTGCTTCAATCCATTTTGAAACATAATCAACAGCGACTAAAATGTACGTATATCCAAAAGATAATGGAAATGGACCCATAAAATCGATCCCCCAACTATCGAATATTTCAATAATTATAATTGGATTTAAAGGAATCATGTTTCGTTTTGAAATTGATCCCATCTTCTGACAGTTTTCACAAGATTTGCAAAATAAATGCGCATCTTTGAATAAAGACGACCAATAAAATCCACATTGTAAGATTTTTGCAGCTGTTTTATTGGATGAAAAATGACCTCCACATGCTTCAGAATGACAAAATTTAATAACATTACTTACTTCATTGTCGGGTATGCATCGTCGAACAATTTGGTCAGGACAATACTTAAACAAGTAAGGATCATCCCAATAAAATTTTTTAACTTCTATCAAGAATTTATTCTTATCTCGTGAATTCCAATGACAAGGTATTTTATTTGTCACAATAAAATTTACAATGTTAGCAAACCAGGGCATAATAGTAGCATAAAACAACTGATCATCTGGAAAATTTTCATTTATTGGTATTTCATTATGAGATGATCCAGTCATTATTCTAGATAAATGACCGGCTACGACATTTTCTTTTCCTTTTTTATATTTAATTATAATATCAAATTCTTGTAACAATAAAATCCACCGTATTAATCTTGGCTTAGCATCTTAGTTATTTGATAAATATTTTACGGCAGAATGATCAGTGTACACAATAGTAGTAGAACCAATTAAATAAGATCGAAACTTATCTAATGCAAATACTACTGAAAGTAATTCTTTTTTAGTAGTTGAATAATTTATTTGGGCACTATTTAAGGTTCTACTAGCATAATAGATGCATACAGTTTTCCTTCTTTTCTTTGTCCTAACACAGCTCTTATAGCATAATCACTTGCATCACACATTAATACAAATGGTAAAAACTAATCTGGAGGTTGTAAAATAGGTGATGTAATTAAAAGATTAATTATTTTTTAAAAAACATTTTCACATTTCTTAGTCCATTCAAATTGTGTATCTTTTGTTAAAAGATTCGAAATTGGTTTAGATAATATGCTGAAATTTTTTATAAACCTTCTATAAAAACCTGCATGATCCAAGAATGATCGAACTTCTTTGACCGTTTTTGGTGATGTTAAATTAGCAATAACATCAACTTTGGCTTTATAAACTTCAATCCCTTTTTCAGATATCACATGACCTAACACAATCCCATATTTAACCATATAATGACATTTTTTCCAATTTAAAATAAGATTTTTTTCTTCACATCGTTTTAATAATTCTTCTAGGTTTTTAAGACAATTTTCAAATGATTTTCCAAAAACTGTTATATCATCCATAAAAATTTCTACAAATTCTTCAATCATATCACTGAAAATACTTAACATGCATCTTTGAAAAGTAGCCGGAGCATTACATAAACCAAATGGCATTCTTTTAAATGCAAAAGTTCCGAAAGGACAAGTTAAAATAGTTTTCTCTTGATCTTCTAATGATATAGGTATTTGATAATACCCCGAATACCCATCAAGAAAACAGTAATAAGAATTTCCAGCTACTTTTTCTAGAATTTGATTTAAAAATGGTAGTGGGAAATGATCTTTTCTAGTTGAATCATTTAATTTTCTATAATCAATACACATACGCCAACTAGATGGAATCCTAGCTTTTAATAACTCTCTCTTTTCATTTTTTATAACAGTGATGCCTGACTTTTTAGGTACTACTTGTGTTGGACTTACCCATTTACTATCTGAGATTGGATAGATAATTCCAGCGTCTAATAGTTTTAATACTTCATTTTTAACAACTTTCTTCATATGTGGATTTAACCTTCTTTGTGGTTGTTGATATGTTTTAGCATTTTCTTCCAAATGAATTTTATGTGTGCAAATTAAAGGATTTATACCTTTTATATCTTTCAAAGTCCATCCAATTGCATTTTTATAATTTTTAAGTAATTTAATTAAATCTTCTTCTTGATTTGGTAGAAGAGTGGAAGAAATTACAACAGGAAATGTTTTATTTTCACCAAGAAATACATATTTCAATTCGAATGGTAAAACTTTTAATTCAAGTTTTGTATTATCATCTTCTTTAAAATTATTTTCAAACTCAAAACTTTCTATTGAAAAAACTTCAGATTGTTGATTTAAGTTTTTTTCTTGTATATTTTCTTCCACAATTGTTTCAATTTCATTATCATATTCATTTTCATTAATACTTGGTTGTTTACATAAATTGAACACATTAAGTTCTAGAGTCATATTTCCAAAAGACAATTTCATTATTCCATTTCGACAATTAATTAAAGCATTTGAAGTTGCTAGAAATGGTCGTCCCAATATTACGGGAATTTCATTATGTACTTCTATTGGTTGTGTATCCAAAACAATAAAATCTACAGGATATATGAATTTATCAACTTGAACCAACACATCTTCTACAATACCTCTAGGTATTTTGATTGACCTATCCTCCAGTAAGAGAGTAACAGAAGTGGGTTTTAATTCTCCTAAATTAAGTTTTTCATAAACTGAATAAGGAAGTAAATTCACACTTGCTTCCAAATCTAACAAAGCTTTTTTAATTTTATTTTCTCCAATAATATATGAAATTGTTGGACAACCAGAATCTTTATATTTTAAACTAGAATTATTTTGAAGAGTAGAACTTACTTGTTCAGCCAAGAATGTTTTCTTCCTCACATGCAATTTTCTCTTCACAGTACATTAGTCTTTTAAAAATTTTGCATACGAAGGTACTTGTTTAATAGCATCTAATAATGGAATATTTATCTTTACTTGTTTAAAAACTTTATAGATATCAGAATCATTTTTTTGTTTTTTATGATTTGTTAATGCATGAGGAAATGATGGAGGTTTATTTGATTCATTTACTATTTCAGATGATTTATCATTCATCATATTATTTTTAGAATTTAAGGTATCATCATTCTCAAAAGTATCAGGTTTTTCATCCTTACTCTTTGATTTTAAATTATCCTTGTTTTCATTACAATATGGATCATTAACTATTTTACCAATTCTAAGAGTAGTAACAGATTTTCTTTGATCAATTTTTTCATTTTTTAATTCTTGATTTTGATTTTTAGGGTTAGGTTGAGGTTGAGATGGAAATTTTCCTTTTTCATAAATATTAAGTGCAGATGCAAATTTTGCAAGAGTTTCTTTCAAATCACTCATAGATTGACTGTTTTGAATATTGATAGACTCTTGCTTTTGGATAAATGCATGAATTACATCTTCAAAGTTTTTTCTTGGAGGTGTAACATAAGGAATATAACCTTGATGATTTTGATTATTTTGAAAATATTGTTGTGAGGGTTGTGCATTATTATCATTCCTCCAACTAAAATTAGGATGATTTTTCCATCCAGGATTATATGATG
>NC_133309.1:18518797-18532329 GCF_012295235.1 Primulina huaijiensis | reverse complement strand
TACTACTTAAATTATAATTCACCCAAGTGTAGGTTGTCTGCAAGTAATATATTTCGTAAGTACGAGATCGATCCACAGAGAGGTTATTTTAAGTTTAAATTTATTAATTTATAGATTACCAAATGCAAGAACGAAGTTTACAAATTATAAATTTTGTCAAGGCTCGAGGATTTATTCTTGGTTTATGCAATATTGTTTAACTAAAAGTAAAACAAAGGAAACCACCATAAATAATGGTTCCAAGAAAATTAAATATTTAAACACACCTAATATAATATAGTTCCCACTATAGAAAATACCGAATTCACCGATATTTTGTATATGGTACCTATGATTATATATATAATATAACTATATAAATATATAACTGTATAAAGTAAATGTTAAATTAAATCATTATATTTCATTTAGAACAACCAGCAGAGCCACGCTATTGCCTAAATGAAATATATGATTTAATAAATTAGTTGCGGGAAAATAAAAGTTTGTTGCAAAAAGTAAAAGTTAGTTGCGATAAAATAAATGTTAGATGCGGAAATTAAAAGTTAGTTGCNATGTAAATTGATAACAACAAATAATTCATTTTTATACCTACAATAAAAAGAAATTAGCAAAATGAAAAGAAATTAAGAAAGAATATACAAAATATAAACAATCTTACTTCACCAAGAATTCATCCTCTTCACTTTGACATAATAGATTTAGCTTTCCATGAGCTTTTTTTTTATCAACACTAAAAACATCCCTCATAATTGGGAAAATGAAAAATATATTGGAACTTAGAACTTTTATACACACACACACTATATTTTACAATGAGATAGAATGATTCTCAATCTAGCACAAGGCTTTTATTTATAGGCCAAATGAGAGAAAGGGTCAAAAATTTTATTAATGCCATGTAGTTGTAATAGTAGTCTTTGTCTCCTCCAACTTCAATTCCATGTCCCTTCTTTCAATGCTTTGTTCCACGACTTTAATCGCCGAATTTGACTCTGCTCAAAACAGCAAACATGTGGGGAATTGTCTTTAGATGAATTTGGCCACTTGGTTCACCTCATTTGGTTAAATATTGAAATAGTTATGATTTTTTTTACTATATGCTGGTCATGGTGAAAGTAAATTTGTCCTCCTTTTGATATTTTCACAATTTGATCATCTTAACCAACTTTTTATTCAATTATGTCTTCTGCAAAGTTGTAGATAATTTTTCAAGGATTCCAAACATGTTTGAATCACATCTATTTGAATTTTCTAGCTTGAGTTATCATTATTTTACCAACACTTAGAAAACTTGAAAATAAAACATATTTAGTAAGACATTTAAATATAAAAAAACAATACTAAAATAACATAATTTTATAATTTTAATGAAACTAAAATTTTAAAATATAGGTTTTAACATATAATAAATTATTAATTTTAAGTTTCATCAAGATGCATTCTAGTGGACATGTGCATTTCGAACTTCTCAGTTTATGGAAAAAAAATTCCAAGACGAGCGCCATCGTAATAGCCTTGGAAATCTTACTAAAAAAGACCATGTTTTCCAATATATGATGGGAAACATATCCTCGACACATTGAAGGCGTTGAAGTCATTTCTGGACATAAAACCAGAGGAAAATTGTGAGTAACAATCACATCATTGTATATATATGCATGTGTGTGCCATTATTTATTCTACTCTCAGCTAGGACCCATAATTTTGTCATGATAACATCTTATTACCGCTATAAAATATCTCATCTTTCTTTCCATTTTTGCAGACCAAAAAAAAAGTAAAAACATGGCTGGATCCTCTACACAAACTTTGAAAATGTTTGTGTATTTTGTGGGTCTAGTTCTGTAAAAAATGAAGTGTTTGTAGAATAAGCAAATAATCTTTGTAAGGTATTAGGTGAGTAAAAATCCACTTAGTATATGGGAGAGGTAATATTGGGTTAATGAAATTTGTTTCAACAGCAGCTCATCTTGGAGGTAGTCAATTTGGGTATTATTCATACATCTTTAGCTTAAGATATTATCACAGGAGTCACGAAAGGGGAAGAATTGAGAGTTTCATCTATTTATGATAGAAATGATCGAAAATTCTGATGCTTTTATTGCATTACCAGGTGGTTTTGGTACTTTGGAAAAAAAATTTCACGCTGTTTCTTGGGTACAACTTAATATCTGTAAGATCGGTTAAGTGTTTAGAAAGGGGGTTGAATAAACACTTTAACACAATATGTAAGTTTATTCGATTAGTTTAGATAGATTCGCAACTAAACTGATTATTCTCGAGTATCTATGTCGGTTTGCTAACATATAAGTATGGAAAGAAGCTAGACTGAAAGATTCGAACAAATCAAGAATGAATGAGAATGGGTAAGCTAAAGTGTAAAAAAGACAGATATGTTTCAAGCTATTCAGATAAATGAAGCTCCGATGTCACCCTTTCTTCTTTTAGGAAGGTTCACACTAGAAGACTTTGGATAATACAAGTAGTTTGCAAGATCCCGATTCAATTTGATCTTAAACACTGTCAAATTGAAACTCCTAGTATATAATCCGATTAATTGATATTCTGCAAGCTGCTATATAAATGTAATACACAATGATACTAACTTAGCACGAAATGATCAAATAAGATTCTTTTAAGGTGTGCTGAACCGATTCAGTTTCTCTCAGGTATATGAAGGATTTTGAAGAGTTAATCTAGTCAGTGAAAATTGATCGTTGTCTTCTTGAAGTCAACTCTTCCTCTATTTATACTCTCAGAAATAGATCCGTTTAATAAAAAAAATGTATGTTGGTTGTATAGTCGATGTCAAAGATTTTCTGACAGTTCGTACACTGTTGCGATTAGATTTGACTAATACACTTTTGCAATCAGTTTGTTTAGACTGCTAGATGTGGACATCAGTTAAGTGTTCTGACGTAGACTGATTCTGGGTAAACTGAGATTTGATAAACTAAAATTATTTAGACTTATTTATTCGATTTAGAAGCGTATCAATTTTTATTTAATTGTACCAGTTTCTCAAAATTTTGTCTTAAATTTTTTTTTTTAACCACCAAAATATACTAAATTCTTGATCCAAAAAATCCCCCCTTTCATTTTTGATAAAATAATGCAAAAACTCCAATGTAGAGAACTTAAATTGAAAAGCAACTGATGAAAGTTTATTATCCAAAACTGATGCACAAAATTCACTCTTGTTCTACATTTCTGTTCTCAGATACTGAACCAAACCGTTCTTCATTCTGTTTCTTCTTTCCCCTTTTCGTCAACACCAGGATTAGCTGCATACCATCGTAGAATATGCACAACTGAAGCCATTTGGGTTGTCATATTGTTGATATTAAATAAAAGCTAGGTGTGAGCTGAATCAATTTTGGAGGATAGGTTGGTGTGAACCAAATCCATTTTTTGTGAAAAAACATCATGAGAACTTGATAGTTGAGAAGTGGATGCGCAGTTCTTTCTCATAGAGTCCAGTTGAGTGAACATAGAGTGGACATCTTTGGATAAATACTTAGGATCCTTGACCACTTTGTCTTTTAGAATTGCAATGTCGGTATCAGTTAGTATCTGTCCAGTCTTGACATGAGAAAGAAGAGAGGATATGGCAATCAGATTTGTAAGAATGTCATCCATTTGAAAATCTTCTCCTATTTCCATCTCTGGTGATTCAGCAGGTTTGGGTGAAGAAAATAAGATCAACTAGTTGCTTGGTTCAGCATTGTCCAATATTCAACCAGTTGAGCAGATTCAGTCTCTGGTTTTGTTGAAAGGGAAGGGACTTCTGTAATAACTGAATTTTTGTTAACTGAAGATATTTGAAACGTCTGCTTAATCGTTTTCTTAAAAAGCAATATAAATTTTTTTTTTCAAAAGCTCTTCATAATTTCGGCCATTACATATACATATACATAACATACTATTGCACCATTTTAAAATAAAACATCCAACTAGTATTTGAAAATCCAAAGGAAATAGTCAAAACATGAGATCGTAAACATTTTACCAAACCTAAAAAGCAATAAATATGAAAAATGTAGCACATACTAAACCTCTCAAAAATCTCTCAAAACATAAATAAATAGTCGTAAAATCATAAACTTAAATGCGGAAAATAGAAGCGATGGTCCTCGGGTTATGTGCACCTCCAATTAAAACAAACTGAACGAAGATGGTTCAGTTGTGCGCAACAAAGCAAGGCTTGTAGCAAAAGGATATAGGCAAGAAGAAGAAATAGACTATGATGAAATTTATGCAACAGTTGCAAGACTACAAGCAATCAGAATGTTCCTTGCCTATGCATCTTTCAAAAACTTTAAAGTCTATCATATGGACGTGAACAGTGCATTTCTGAATGGTCAGTTGCAGGAAGAAGTATATGTTGAACAACCACCAGGTTTTATCAATCACACTCTTCCTGATCATGTTTATCATTTGAACAAAGCCTTGTATGGTCTTAAACTGTAACGCCCCGAAAATTTAAACGTACATGCAAACCACATGCATGCAATTATTAAATTCTTTTGTGTTTTAATTAAATGTTTTAATTGCATTAATTAATTATGTTGTGCATATTTACATGTTTAAAAGATATTTTTCTACATGGTTACATTAAAAATGTATTTTTAAATGTTATTCGAGTTGCGATCGAGGAACGGAGATCGAGGGCTGAAAAATAGAAAATGTTTTTATTAAATAATTGTTTCTAATTATTTAAATTAAGGGTGATGATTTTTCTTATTTTTGAAAATATGGGGTTTTGAGGTGATTTTATACGCCGAGACGTAAATTTTATCGGTGTTGGTTTTTCAACAAAAATACAAACTTTTTGGCAACACGGCTAATAAATTCACAAACTTATTTAAGTAACATTATTTTTAATATTTTAATTAATCTCTAATGAGCTTTAATGGGCCTACTTAATATCTTAATGGGCCAAGGCTTAATTAGTATTTAATTAACTATATAATATGTAATTAACCTACCCCAAACCCTTTACACTACATGCCCCACTCCCCTTTTTCAATCAAAACTCTTCTCTTAAATTACAATTCACGTCACACACAAGCAAAGGAAAAGAGAGCTTTGAAAATTCAAGGGAAAAATAAGTCATCATCTCGTCGTCGTCGTTCTTCAATCGCCAACGTTTTCTTGCGTTTAAAACGCAAAGGCGCGCAATATTCTTTCCTTCAAACATCTATCACACCATAGTATTTATTTAATTGTGTTTTGCATGAAAATTAAGGGAACCTTGGTAATATTTTTGTTTTTGCATCAAGAAGGGTTTTTAAATCATGCATGTTGATCCAAAATCTATGTTTAACATGATCCTAAGGGGCTGCCAATTTAGGCAAGGTTTAAGGGTGGTTTCTACATGTTTTAAAGAGACCTAATCACACAAATAAGCTGTACATGAAAACAAACACAAGCTGGAACAAACGTGGGTTAAGGGAAGAGGGCCGAGAGTTTGTGTTGTCTTCATGGGTTCGATTTCCTTGCATGGGGCTTGGGGCTTTGGCCAGGGCTGGATGGGTCTCGAGGAGGTGTCAGGTGTGAGGGCCTACTAGAGTCCTAGGGGGCTAGGGCTCGCGCTAGGTGGGCTGGAAGAGTCCTTGCATGAGGGGACTCTTCACGCGCAGATTTCAGGAGGGGGCCGAGAGTTCCAGGGGCTATGGCTCGGTTAGGGGCTGGGCCAGGTGGTCCATCAGGGTGCAAGGAGGATGGGCAGGGGTCGGGCCATGGGCTGGAGTGGCAAGGCTGGCCGCTGGTTCGAGTTGACATGAAGAAGCACACATAGATTTTTCTAAGAAATTACTGATGATTTATGGTTACTAGTTGAATTAATTTTTGGGAATTACTCATAAGTAATAATGATTCGAGGACTGCGATTATCTTTGTAAGTAATAAAATATCTAAATTGGGATTTTAAGTTTGATGAAAGGTAAGATTGATTATAGGGATTGATTTTGGGTAAATAAGCTTAAAAAATTTGAAAATTATGTCATGGGAAACCTGTAGAAGGGTATTAAGAATACTAAGAACTTATGGGTTCATCATAGGATTTTTGAAGTAAAGGATCAATCGGATAATTTTTGAGGAAATTAAGAAATAATTTTGCAATTGTTAAGGAATTTGGGAACTAGTTTAGAAATAAGTGAGAATTGAATGTGTAAGGTCCAAAATTAATATGACGTAATCCAACCGCATGCGAATCTAGGAAATATGAAAAATGGCTAATTAATTTATTTAAATTGCTTAATTAATTATGTGACATACATGACTACATGTTAAATAGGATTTTATTATCATTATGCATTAAACTAAATTTTTTTAAGGGTTATTCAAGTTGCGATCGAGGAACGGGGACCGAGGGCAAAAAAATGTAAAATGTTTTTATTAATTAATGATTTTTAATTGTTTAAAATATGGTTGATGGTTTTTCATATTTTGAAAACAAGGAGTTTTGAGGTGATTTTATACGCTGAGACGTAAATTTTATCGGTTGATTTTTCTACAAAAATACGAATTTTTTGGCAACCCGGCTAATAAATTCACAAACTATCCTAATCAAGATAATTTTTATTATTTAACTAAAGATAATTGGGCCTAATTTGAGGGATTATTAGGTTTAAGCCTTGATTAGTAAATAAAAGAGTATATAATATATTAAATCCTTTCACCCAACTCTCATATCTCACGCCCCAAATTCATAAATCGGCCACACACTTTCATCCAAATTAAAACTCTCTCCATCACACCAACACACGACAACACACACCTTGTGGAAGAGGAAAATCGAAGCTTCAAGAATTTGGCAAAACCTAGGCCCTCTTCGTCGTCGTTCTCCGTCGTCGCCTTATATCTTCTTTTCTCGTCTATCACATCGTATTAACGTTTTAAATTATGATTGTATGAAAACATGGTGTTCTTAGTGTTATTTTTGGATTTATTCTTATGCATGCTATAAACTATTGGTTTATGCTACAATTCAAGTTTTTCAAGTACTAAGGGGCTGCCATGATGTTAAGACATAATCAAGTGACGTTTTTTTTCACGTTAAAAGAGGTCCTAAACACCCACAACCAAGTCAAAATTAACGATCTGAATTCAACAAAGGAAAAGGAAAATGTTATGATCATGATAAAAGGTTTTATGTTATGTTGGAGGAAAAGGAAAAAGGTTAAGGTTTATGATATGCATGTCATGAAAATGTTATTTTTACGTAAAAGTATTTTCACTGTTGCATGTAGTTTTATGCATATTATTTGATATCAAGATGATGGTGTGTTGAGTCTTTAGACTCACTAGGTGTGATGGATGCAGGTAATGATGATGTTAATATTACTGGAGGTCTTGATGTTAATATTACTGGAGGTCTTGATGGTTGATTTTGCTGGACTGTCGGTGCACATAACCCAAGGACCAGCGCTTCTACTTTTCCGCACTCATGACTTACGATTTATGTTTTACGCTTTACGTTAAAGATTTTACGACTTACTTATGTTTTGAGTGGTTTTTTGAGAGGATGGTACTTTTCACGGTTATTGCTTATTAGGTTTGGTAACACATTTGACGTTTATATGTTTTAACTATTTCACTTGATTTTTCAAATAATAATTGGTTGGTTTATTTTTAAAATGGAGTAAAATATTTTATGAAAATATTTTTATGTAGTATGGGTGATCGACCGAAGTAAGGTAAGTTTCAATAAATAAAAAAAAATTCTAGTACTTTTTAAGCAAAATAAAGACAGACGTTTCAGTTGGTATCAGAGCAAAGGTCCTGTAAAGGGTTGTGCCACCATCAGCGCCGGAAAGATCTGTCTTCAAGCCTCAATTTGTAAGTTTTACATACTTTATATGATTTTATGATGTTATCTGAATGATGGCGTGAATATTATGTTTACTTTACATTTTTACGAGTTTTTTGAGTATTTATGCTTTGCATGCTTAATTTGCTAAAAAGAATAAGGATATGACACATGATTAGAAAACTTAGATTTAAATGCATGTTGGTTATGTTAGAATTTGAAAAACATTCAGATAAAATGCTTCCTAGACGTGCCCCTGTAAATGAGAACCAAGCCGAGAACAGTGTGAACCATCAAGGGAATGCACCACCACCACCACCACCTCATCCAGGGGATGCTGCTACTCGTGCGTTCGAGGGGATGTCCCATCTCTTCGAGCAACAGTTACAGCAGCAACAGTTACAACAACAGCAGTTACAGCAACAGTTACAGCAGATGCAGCAAGCACCGAGGCCAGAGCATGATATATATGATCAGTTCCGCATGCTAGGGCCGAAGGAATTTTCTGGCACTGCCGATCCTTTTGCTACTGAGAGTATGATTCCTTCACTCGAGGTACACTTTCGCTATCTGGAGATGGGAGATGCTGACCGTGTGAGGTGTACTACTTATCTGTTTAGGGATGACGCTTCTTTGTGGTGGGAAGGAGCCGAGCATGGTGTTAACCTTGCTACACTTACATGGACTCAATTCAAGACAATGTTCTACGAGAAATATTTTACGGCTGATGTTAGAATCCGTTTAAAGAGGGAATTTATGACTCTCCGTCTGGGAGACGTTACTGTTGCTGAATTTGTGAAGAAGTTCGACAGGGGTTGTCATTTTGTACCCCTTATTGCCAGGGATGCCGAAGAAAAATTTAGACACTTCATGGATGGTCTACGACCTACTGAACGGAATAATGTTATGATGATGTGTCCTTTGGATTATACTACTGCAGTTACTTATGCATACCAGTCTGAGCAATCCTTGAAGGACATCGAGTTTGAGTTACAGCGAAAGAGGCAACAGTATCAGAACAATAATCAACCAAATAAAAAGCCATATAGGGGCCTCCTAGACCTCAAGGGCCTCAAGAGCCCCAAGGTCAAGTTAAGAAACAAGCACCACAAAAGCCACGAAATCCTGGAGCACCAAAACCTGCGGTGTAGAACCCGTAAATTAGACTACGTATAAGTCATGCATAATTCATAGTATTTAAATTAAAATTATTTTTATTGCTTGAGTATTTAAATTCTTTTCTTTAAATTTATTTTATGCAGTAGTTTAATTGTTAGCTTTTCAGTTCATTAAGTGAGGCCGGACCGGAGTTGGAATAAAGAGATAAAAATTTAAAATAAAGAAAACATTCCTAGAATTTATTCAAGATAAATAATAAGTTAATTTAATGTAAAAGAATGTTTAAGAAAAGTTTAAGAATTTAATTAATTAATTAGAGATAAGTAGTAAATAAATTCTTTTGGGTTCAATAATTAGTTAAAAAGCCTAAATTAAAATATGTGACCAATTGAGATAAGTTAATCTAGATTTATTTTAATTAAGAAATTTCAACTCAACATGTTAGTAATTTAATTTAAAGATTTAGCCATGTATGCAAGATAATGTAATTCCTTAATTAATTTATTAATTCACTAAAATATTTAACGGGTAGATAAAACTCTAAAGAATTAAAATACAAGATTTAAGAAATATTTTCCCTACCATTAATTTTCGGCCACTACACTTTAAAAGGTTTAAAAATATTTTAGCAACTCCATCTTTGATATCTTTCCCTATGTCTTCATGGTAGAATAATTCCCACAATTTTAATCCCCCAATAATTAATGATTTAGCAATATTCCCTACCCTCATTCCTATAAAAAAATCGGCCACTTCATGTTTAAAAGATTTAATTTTTGGCAACTCACCATTCTAATAACTTTCCTTATCCTTTTTCTTGGTAGGTAATTCCCTAAATTTTATTCACCATTAATTAATATTTAAGCAATATTTCTATCATGATTATCGAGCAATATTTCCCCTCCATTTTTATTTGCAATTTTAGGCCACCTTATTTTAAAAGATTTAGTTGTTGATTTACAACTCACCATTATTTGATCCCTTTCCTTATCCTTCCTTGTTAAACAATTCCTTCAATTTTTAAATCCTCCTTAATTATTAAATAAGCAATTTTTCCTACCCCTTTTTAATAAGCAAAAATCGGCCCCTCCTTAGTAGACTTGAAAATATTTGACAACTCATTCCCTTGATTTTCTTCCTTATCCATTCTTGGTAAATAATTCACTCACCATTTAATCCTCAATAATTAAACAATTAAGCTATTTTCCAACCTTAATTGTTAGCTAATAATCGGCCATCTCACCCCATTTATCCCTCAAAAAAAAAAATCTTTTGATACCATATCATTTCCTATCTAGCAAATAACTCAAAGATAGAAAGATTTGATCTAGCCATTCTACCCCATTTTATTTGTAGACTTTCCCTTCATTTCCTAAACACTTTTTCCCTCCCCATTTTCGAAAATTCAGAGCCTAAACTTCAGTAAAAATCGTGACTTGCAAGAAGGGAAAAAAAAACAAGAGAGAAAAGTAGAAACAAAAGAAGAACGCTCCGTCTCCTCCGCGCCGCGTCGTCGTAATCGTTTGTTTTCTTTCAAAACAAAAAATCCAAGGCATGTCTATGTCTTTCTTTGCTCTTCAATCAAGTTATATTAACATTTTTAAACATTACGTGATCATGATTTTATGGCAAAACCTAAATCAAGACAATATTACTTTTGAAAACATGTACAGATTTTTGGCTCTTCACTTGTGCACCTCACGGTTTTGGCTTGTTTTGTTGTTTCATGGTTGGTTCGATTTCCAGGGGCTCAAGGCTACTTTTAGATATGATATATGGTGTGTTAGGAAGGGAGATGTCCACTGGTTTCAGCCCTTTCCCCCCTTTGCATCACGTTTGACAGCAACTCCCCAAGCATGTCATTTGGTGTCTCGAAATTTCTCGTTTTCGGTTTGTACAAGGAGGTTCGAATCGTGGTTCGCTCTTGGGCCTGTAACCATGGTTGGAACCCTTCCTTGACATGTCTAGGACGTGACCGAGACGCCCTTTCATGGCTTGGTTCACGTTCCCAATAGTTTTTAAAATAAAAAAGAACAGCCCCCACCGGTCTTCGAAAATTCTGGATGTTGTTGTGTGAGTTTGGGTTCGAATTCTAGAGGGTTGTGTGGATCTTGGTTGGCTTCTAGCCCTTAGCCACGGTTCACACAATACCTCATGATGTCTAGATCGTGCCATGGTCAATCAAATGGCCATTGGAAAGGTCCATGACAGCAAACAAAGCAAATCTACCCACGCGTGCAGGTTGGCCTCTCGGGTGGGAATTTTCGAATGATTCATGGTGTGGTTTGGATTGTGGCTAGCCTAGGGCCCTTAGCCATGGTTCAAACCATACCCTAGGATGTTGGTAAGAGGCTCTGGTCGGTTGTTCAAGCCCCAATGGCCGGTAGTCTAAAAAACGACTCAAGGAAACGAAAGCGCTACTGCTATATTTTATTGACAGCAAGTGGTGCCTCGGTTCAGAGACTCGTTTGAGTTCTTGGTTGGCTTTTAGCCTATGGCCATGGACTGGACAGTACCTCATCATGTTGGGAAGGTCATGTTTTTGGCCTTACATGATTCGGATCATTTTAGAGGTCGTACAAAAATTTACGGTGCAATGTGCCAAAGTGACTCTCGAAAGAGCGTTTCACGTTTTTGGCCTCCATTCACTAAGTTTCGAGTACTGTAAATTTAGGAGCATTATTTCATCATTTTTAAGAGTATTTTAATCATGACTAAACGTTGGTTCGGTGTTGGTTCGGGTTGGCTCGGAGTCATAATTAAATACTAAGTCAGTGGGCGTAATTGTCTCGTTTTTGGGATTCAATTACAAAGTTTGGTCAAGAAAAATCAATTGCATATTTTTCATGTTAAATTTAAGTCGCAGCGAGCGTGGGAACGATCCAACCCATTTGGTAAAATTAATACAGGATATTTAATTACGTTATTTAATTATATTACGTACATAAAAATAGAAATTATTCATTTTTTAGATTTATGTGATATTGCTTGTGGCCGTTGTACCATTGTGGGATTATTACTTCACCCGGTCGTCAGTTACCGGTCAGTTCAGTTTTGTACCACCTAGTATACTGTGGTGTTGTCACTTTGATTGTTGCACTCCCAAGAGCAGGTTGTCCACAAGTAGTATAATTCGGTGAGTCCGATATCGTATCCACAGAGAAGCTAAGGTAATTACAAGTCTACTACAATGTCTTTTTGTTTTGTTTTTGTTTTTGTTTCTTTTTAATTTTAATTGTTTGAATCTTTAATGGGTAAATTTTAATTGTTCAAATTTTAATTTAAGTAGTTGAGATTAAAGGATCCACTCTTGGTATTTTAATAAAGTTAACATTAACGAACAATATTGGAATCCACTTAATAAAATGGTTTCAATATATTAAATAATCATATTTATATTATATTATAAATTATTATCTTATAAGTATATAATATATACCAAAACTTATAAATGTGGTCAAGTATTTATTGTGCTATATATATTTGTAAAAACTAAATCAAGGTTCCACTTTAAATGGTTGGTAAAACTAAACAAACATTTAAATGGTACCAATAAATTAATACTATGATATATTCATATATAATACCAAACTAACATTTAAATGGTTCCAAGAATTTAGTGTAACATATAGTAACAATAAATCAAAACTCCAACTTATAAGTAGGGTATAAAAATGTTTAGAGAAATAAATATAACATAAACAGTAAATAATGATTAAATAATATAAAAAATAGATTCTCACCTTTTAATAACCTTATTATCATGCCAAGAGTTTCACCTTATCATCTCAACTGTAAGAAGTTAGCTATTCATTATTCAAAGTGTAAAACTTTGAATATTAAATTAACATGCTAATTGTATTTAAATGAAGAAATAAAGGAAAAATATAGAGAGAAATATTATGAGCTCAAAGGTTTGTTCATAGAATGAGGGATATCTCAATACATTACAATGCACCCCTATTTATAGCCAAATTTTGGGAGACAACCACAAATAAAATATTATTTTTTTTACACATAAGTCTTCATTGATGTTCCAAGATATTATATTATATTACACATCACTTTTGAAAATCTTCTTCTCCGAATTTGCTTCTTCACATAAAAAAACATGTGGATAATTGAGTTGTCTAGTTGTGGTATTTTTTTCAAACCATTTGACCAAGTAATTTGAGAGATATGGTCAAAATTCTAGAGCATGGTAAAACTGCCACTCCTTTGGTAACTTTATTTGTTGCTTAATTTGATCCCAATTATGAGAGGATTTTTATCTCATACTTGTCAACAATATTGTAGATATTATAATCAACTTTCTACAGGTCCAAGAATCATCTTAATCCCATTTGCAACGCCAAGTTTATTCTTGTTTTATCGAACCTGTAAAAAATAGTAAAAACTTGTAATTACACAACAACTTATATTTCATACAATTTATTATAAAACATATAATATTTAAACATTTAATAAAACAAAACCTATATATTTATATTATAAAACATTTAATTAATGTATAATTTTTATGTTTATCACACCTCCCAACCAGCTTATTGTTGTCCCTAGCAATTTAAGCATTAATAGCAATACAAAACATATTGAT
>NC_133309.1:18512902-18518697 GCF_012295235.1 Primulina huaijiensis | reverse complement strand
TAATCAAAAGATAGAAAATCCATTGATTCTAAATCTAGTTGTTCTTATTATATAACTTTTTTCCTGATTTTTTTTTTATAACATCATGAAATCAGACTAAGTTTATGCTTCTTGACCACATATTTATTTAATTTGTACAATAAATTTCTCTCTTTCTCTCTTTTTTTTTATGAGAGATATATGGGTCATAGCATATAACTTAAAAATTACATAGATTTTCAATATCTTTTTTTTTTGTATTTTTCTCCTTTTTTTTTTTTTCAGGAAATATCATTTTTTTTTTCAAAATAAGAACTCAAGATCTAAACAATAGATAGTCTCTCTCATGATCAATAAAGGCTCGAAAGCTGTTTTCTCAGTCCTTTCCACTCACTCACAAAATATGTGTGAGTTTAAAATTTTAGGCACTCTTATAAGGTATATCTTGGGCCATATACTTTAATACCTGATTTTATCACAATGGTTAATCACTCAAAAAGATTTCATAAATCATATTTTTATATTGATCAGAATATTAAATTTAACTTTTTTTTTTCAAATAAAAATTTAAACATTCTTAAATAGATTAATGCATGTTCTAATTTAAATCTTTCAAACATGTAATGTATGACATTTTTGCAAAAATTACTAAGATACAAACAATAAACATGATTTTATTTTAAAATAATATATATATATTTTTTTTTTTTATTTTTAATTTTTTTTAAGATACAAACAATAAACATGATTTTATTTTAAAATAATATATATATATTTTTATTTTTTATTTTTTAATTTTTTTTTATAAGTTTCTTCTCCCCCAATCAGAATATGACATTGTCCCTAATGTCAAAATAACTATTAATAAAGAGTACATAATGAAAGAGATATCACCTGGAATTTTATTGAAGATAACAAACTGAAACAAACGCAAACCAATCCACGACTTTTGAATCAATGATCCAACTTCCTTTTCTTATTGCTTGATTGCGACCAATTGATCTTTGTTATCATCGGATCAGGCTTATGAACAAAAGCTTCCAAATCATCAATTAATTGGTCGGCAGTCGAAGCACAGATGAGCATCCGTCGTGAATTTTCTGAAATGAAATTCTGTTCCACAGCTTTATCAAGAAATGTCAACAAACTGTCATAATAATTATTGATATTCAACAAGCCCACAGGTTTATTATGGATATTAAGTTGTGCCCAAGAAACAGTGTGAAAAATTTCTTCTAATGTACCAAAACCACCTGGTAGTGCGATAAAAGCATCAGAATTTTCAATCATTTTTGTGATTCTTTCATACATAGAAGAAACTTTTAATTCCTCACCAATCGTAACACCTGTAATATTTCCTTCAGCTAAAGCTGTAGGAATAATACCCAGAACCTGACTACCTCCAAGATGAGCAGATGTTGAAACAGATCCCATTAACCCAATATTACTTCCCCCATATACCAAGTGAATTTTTCTCTCAGCCAATATCTTTCCAAGATTATTCGCTGCTTCTACAAACACTTCATTTTTTCCAGGACTCGACCCACAAAATACACAAATATTTTTCACTGATTGTGCAGAGGTTCCAGCCATGTTTTTTTTACTTTCTTCTTTTTTTTCTGCAAAAATAGATAGAAAGATGAGAGATTTTATAGGACTAATATGTTATCAGGACAAAACTATGGGTCACAGTTGTAAATAGAATAAACAGTAAAAACAATAATGACACACATGCATGTAAACAGTAGTGTGATTGTGGCTCACAATTTTCCTCCGGTTTTACGTCCAGAAACGGCTTCAACGCCTTCTATGAGTCGAGGATATGCTTCCCATCCAATTTTCTTATAAATTGGCAAATAGGGTTTTTTTTTGTCGGATTCCCAAGACTATGACGCTCATCTTGGAATTTTTTCCATAAACGAAGAAGTTCAATATGCACATGTCCACTAGAATGCGTCTCAAGAGTCAATAAGATGTTATCTAAAGACTCCTTACTCAGCGCATTCTTAATGAAACTAATTTTATCTTCTCTGTTATTGGAAACACATCCCAAAGATCTGCATCGTTTGTCACAAGTCCATCTTGCACACTTATGACAAACTCCTAAACTTTTGGCCCTTCGTTTTTTTGCATAAGTGCTTTTTCCTAATCCAGGCAAATACCGAATGAGCAATGATTGAGGAACTTCTCCTCCTAATCGGACTTTAGCTTCTATTACAAGACGAATATCTTCTGGAATTCCTTTTTGCATTAGCAATCTCAATCTTTCACACCTTCCTGCATAAATTTTTCTTAGAACATTTTCAGAAACAGAGGGAAAATATTTACAAATTTTTGAGAGAATTTCATCCATTTTGAAAAGAAAAGAAATGATTTTTTTTATTTTTGTATCAGCAATTATGGGAAACTGATTAAACCGACTATGAGAGTTACGGAGTACCGTTATCAGCCATTTAACCGGGAAAATAAAAAGATTAAGGAAACCTGAAATAAAAACAAACAAAATTAAATGCAACACAAAAAAAAATCAAGGATCAGAAAGGGAAATAAACTCTTCTTGAAAGATTTCATTTTCCAAAAATGGTTTAAGCCTTTGTCCATTCACTTTAAAAACATCACCATTTTTAGGATTTTCAATATCCACAGCTCCATAAGTATACACATACTTTACAACATATGGACCTATCCATCTTGATCCTAATTTTCCTGGGAATATGTGAAGTCGAGAATTATAAAGCAAACTTTTTTACCAATCTCAAAAGATTTTCTAAGAATTGTTTTATCATGAAATGATTTGATTTTTGCTTTATAAATCCTTGAATTCTCATACGCGTCATTTCTGAGTTCATCAAGTTCATTAAGTTGCTATTTACGCAATTTGTTGGCATCATCCATGCTTGAATTTAAAGTTTTGATCGCCCAATAAGCTTTATGTTTCAATTCCACAGGCAAATGACAATGTTTTCCGTAAACCAACCTATAGGGAGACATATTCAATGATGTTTTAAAAGCTGTTCGATATGCCCATAGTGCATCATTAAGTCGCAGAGACCAATCTTTTCTATTTGAGTTAACAGTTTTTTCCAAAATTTGCTTTATCTCCCTATTAGCTAATTCAACTTGTCCATTTGTTTAAAGATGATAAGGAGTATTTACTTTGTGAGTAATACCATATTTTTTCATTAATGAAGCAAATGGTTTATTAACAAAGTGAGTTCCCCCATCACTTATCATGGCTCGAGGAATTCCAAATCTACTAAAAATATTTTCTTTTAAAAATTTGATGACGATTTTCTGATCATTTGTTCGACATGGAATTGCCTCTATCCATTTGAAAACATAATCAACTGCAACTAAAATATACAAGTATCCAAACGACGGTGAAAAAGGACCCATAAAATCTATTCCCCAACAATCAAAGATTTCAATTTCAATAATAGGATTCAAAGGCATCATGTTTTTTTTTGAAACCGCACCCAATGTTTGACAATTTTCACAGATCTTGCAGATTTCGTGGTTGTCTTTAAACAAAGTGGGCCAATAAAATACACACTGCAAGATTTTTGCAGCTGTTTTCTTTGAAGAAAAATGTCCTCCGCATGCTTCTGAATGACAAAATTTAATGACACTACTTACCTCATTGTCGGGTATGCAACGTCGAAAAATTTGATCCGGACAATACTTGAACAGATACTGATCATCCCAATAAAAGTTTTTTACCTAATTCAAAAATTTTCTTTTATCTTGAGAACTCCATTGCGGTGTCATTTTTCCTGTCACAAGAAAATTTACTATGTAAGCAAACCAAGGTGTAGTAGTAGCTGAAAAAAGATGTTCATCAGGAAAATTATCGTTAATTGGTGTCATTTCACAAGATGATCCTGTTACTAGTCTCGATAAATGATCGGCTACGACATTCTCGGTTCCTTTTTTATCTTTGATCACAATGTCAAATTCTTGGAGCAACAAAATCCATCGTATTAGTCGTGGCTTTGCATCCTGTTTGGTCAACAAATATCTAATAGCAGAATGATCAGTAAACACGATAGTTGTTGATCCAATCAAATAAGAACGAAATTTATCTAATGCAAATATTACAGCAAGTAGTTCTTTTTCAGTTGTGGAGTAATTCATTTGAGCATTGTTTAAAGTTCTACTTGCATAATATATCACATAAGGCTTACCGTTTCTTCTTTGACCCAATACTGCACCGACTGCATAATCACTCGCATCGCACATGATTTCAAATGGTAAAGACCAATCAGGAGGTTGCATGATAGGAGCTGATGTTAAATGTCGAATGATTTTATCAAAAGCATTTTGACATTCTTGAGTCCACTCAAATGCAGTGTCTTTTGTTAAGAGGTTACAAATGGGTTTAGAGATTAAACTAAAGTCCTTTATAAACCTCCTATAAAATCCAGCATGTCCCAAAAATGAGCGAATTTCTTTAATGGTTTTTGGAGGGGGTAAATTGGCAATGACATCAACTTTTGCTTTATCAACTTCAATTCCATGAGATGACACGACATGTCCCAAAACAATTCCAGAAGTAATCATGTAATGACATTTTTCCCAATTTAAAATAAGACCTTTTTCCTCGCATCTTTTTAAAACTTTTTCCAAATTTTCAAGACAATTATCAAATGTATTCCCAAAGACAGTTAAATCATCCATGAAAATTTCCAAACAATTTTCAACCATGTCGCAAAAAATGCTTAGCATACATCTTTGAAATGTTGCTGGGGCATTGCATAATCCAAATGGCATCCTTCTAAATGCAAATGTTCCAAAAGGACATGTGAATGTAGTTTTATCTTGATCTTCGAGTGCAATGGGAATTTGATAATAACCTGAATATCCATCAAGAAAACAGTAGTATGGATGACCTGCTACTCTTTCTAAAATTTGATCCAAAAATGGTAATGGAAAATGATCTTTTCTAGTGGCGTCATTTAATTTTCTATAATCAATACACATCCGCCAACTAGATGGGACTCGACTTGTTAACAATTCACCTTTTTCATTTTTTATCACTGTGATGCCAGATTTTTTCGGAACTACTTGTGTTGGGCTTACCCACTTACTATCAGAAATAGGGTAGATAATCCCAACATCAAGTAGTTTGAGAACTTCAGTTTTCACAACATCTTTCATGTGTGGATTTAATCTCCTTTGTGGTTGTTGAGATGTTTTTGCATTTTCTTCTAAGTGAATTTTGTGAGTGCAAATTAGTGGATTAATGCCCTTGAGATCTTTTAGTGTCCAACCAATTGCATTTTTATGTCTTTTAAGCATATCAACTAATTTACCTTCTTCATCACTTGCTAGTTTGGAAGAAATTACCACCGGATATGTTTCATCTTCTCCAAGAAATGCATACTTCAATTCTTCTGGCAAGGGTTTTAACTCCAATATGGGTGGTTCATCTCTGTTCTCATATTTTGCATCAAATTCTTTCTCTGATCCTGGTAACGAGTGATACCTGATAAAATCATCAAGATCAATTTCAATATTTTCTTTAACAGTTTCAATTGAACAAATATCTAATTGATCACGAGTACTCCCTTCTTGAATATTTTCTTTCACAAGAGTTTCAATAAGATTTTCATCTTCACTTTCATCTCCTTTGTCATGTGGTTGCTTACAAAGATTAAACACATTAAGCTCCAAGGTCATGTTACCAAATGACAACTTCATTATTCCATTCCTGCAATTTATAAGAGCATTAGAAGTTGCTAAAAATGGACGACCTAAAATTACAGGAATTGCATTACAAGCTTCGATAGGTTGTGTATCTAAAACTATGAAATCGA
>NC_133309.1:18427493-18510199 GCF_012295235.1 Primulina huaijiensis | reverse complement strand
AATTTAATATTATAATATATTTATATATAATAAATCAAGGCATCCACTTTAAATGGTTGGTAATACCAAACTAACATTTAAATGGTTCCAAGAATTTATTGTAACATATAGCAACAATAAATCAAAACTCCAACTTATAAGTAGGGTATAAAAATGCTTAGAGAAATAAATATTACATAAACAGTAAATAATGATTAAATAATATAAAACATAGATTCTTACCTTTTAATAACCTTATTATCATGCCAAGAGTTTCACCTTATCATCTCAACTTTAAGAAGTTAGCTATTCATTATTCAAAGTGTAAAACTTTGAATATGAAATTAACATGCTAATTGTATTTAAATGAAGAAATAAAGGAAAAATATAGAGAGAAATATTATGAGCTCAAAGGTTTGTTCATAGAATGAGGGATATCTCAATACATTACAATACACCTCTATTTATAGCCAAATTTGGGGAGACAACCACAAATAAAATATTATCTTTTTACACATAAGTCTTCATTGGTGTTCCAAGATTATCTATTATATTACACATCACTTTTGAAAATCTTCTTCTCCGAATTTGCTTCTTCACATAAAAAAAACCATGTGGATAATTGAGTTGTCTAGTTGTGGTATTTTTTTCAAACCATTTGACCAAGTAATTTGAGAGATATGGTCAAAATACTAGAGCATGGTAAAACTGTCACTCCTTTGGTAACTTTATTTGTTGCTTAATTTGATCCCAATTGTGAGAAGATTTTTATCTCATGCTTGTCAACAATATTGTAGATATTATAATCAACTTTCTACAGGTCCAAGAATCATCTTAATCCCATTTGCAACGCCAAGTTTATTCTTGTTTTATCGAACCTGTAAAAAATAGTAAAAACTTGTAATTACATAACAACTTATATTTTATACAATTTATTATAAAACATATAATATTTAAACATTTAATAAAACAAAACCTATATATTTATATTATAAAACATTTAATTAATGTACAATTTTTATGTTTATCATGTGGCATTAGTCTGATCAGACGATTAGTATTTCACCCGGTCGTCATTTACCGGTCAGTTCAGTTCATTGCAGTTCATGGGGCCACTTGCGTAGAACATAAACTCAACAAAATTATGACAGGCTATTTTATTACAGAGCTCTATTGAGCAAACAGTCACTTATGATTCTCAGTTCAGTTATGCACGTATTTATAATTATACATGATAAGATATTTACAGTTCAGTTATGCAAGTGCTATAATTCCTCATGACATGATATTTTCACTTCGCATGCCATTTTATTATTATCTATTTACTTGTTATTTACGATATATGCATGCTGAGTCTTTAGACTCACTAGACTTGATTGTTGTAGGTACTGATAATGTCAGAACCGAGGGCTGGGACCAATGAGCCAGCTCGAGTCGGCAGTAGTGGGACCCGAGGACCTCATTTATCAGTTTATTTATTATTTTTGCGAAAACTCAGTTTATTACAATGAATTATTTTAAGTTGTCGTTTTGAAACATTATTTACTTCCGCTGCTATTTTTGAACATTAAACTTTATTTATCAGTTTATTTATGAACGAGGCATTTTAATTAATGAAAAAGAAAATTTTTAAATTTTTTCGCAAATTTTCAAGTACGAATTTAGAGGTCTCTACATGCGGAGAGGCAACCATGCAAAGAGTGAAACCGCTTTCATCTTGGCAAGTGCGAACGGGGGACATTCAAGTGTTTATACTGCAAGGAGAATGGGCGCAAAGCGGCTGATTGCCCAAAGAGGAAAGCATCTACTACAGCACGAGCTTATGTCATGCATGCAGAAGAAGTAGAGAAGGAACCGGGCACTACTCTCATCACGGGTAACCTAGTCATTTAACATTTTTATATTGCTTATTATTGCATGAAATGTTAAATTGTTTATTAGAAGGAAATTGGAATCAAGATTAACCTAGTGAAAAATAGGTTGTATGTTCTACCTTAGTTGGAAATTAAGATATGATTTTAGAAACCATAGAAATGGTATATATGTTGTGCCTTAACTTATGAGAAGAATGCGATAACTCAAAATAAAAAGTTTTATGGCCAAGAAATTAAAAGAAAACCACAATCAAGGGTTGTTAGGGGGTTTTGAATTTTATAAGGGGTCAATGAGAAATTTTCAAAATCATAAGAATCTAAAATGTAATTTTCGAAAATTAAGGGACCGGAATGCAATTAACCGAAAGATAAGGGACCTAAGTGCAAATTTCGAAATTCTTAAGTGTCAAAACGTAATTTTCAAAATTTAAGGGATTAAAATCAGAATTTTCGAAAAAGATAAAGGATTAAATTGCTAATATTCGAAAATTAGGGGACTAAAATGCAAGTTTCGAAAAATTGAAGGGCCAAATTGCAATTTTTCAAGAAATGCTTAAGTTCAACACGAAATCTTCACCTAACGTTGGGAAATTAATGATAGTAATTCCTTAGCTTCAACACGAAAAGATTATAAGACGTTTTTACCGCAGGGAGGATTATCATTCAAGGTGTGGCAACCTATGCACTTTTAGACTTGGGAGCTACACATTCATTCATATCTGAAACCTTCATCAAAAGATTGAATATTTTTCCTCAAGATATGGGATTGGGTTTCAAAGCTTCTATTCCTTCCGGTGATCAAATGCTCACGTCTAAAATCGTCAAGAATCTGGAGCTTCGTTTATGCAAAGATATAGTTCGGGCAGATCTTATCGTACATCCTATGTCTGAATTTGATATTTTTCTCGGGATGAATTGGTTATCAGCGAATGGAGCTTCGATTGATTTTCGTCAGCGATCAGTATCTATCAGACCACCTGGCAGTAAATCTTGTCTTTGATGTGGCGAGAAACAAACAAATGCCGCACATTATCTCATGTCTGTGTGCGAGGAAGCTTATTAAACACGGATGCCAATCTTTTGTAGCATGTGTAACTACCACACATGCTCCTATCAGTCAGAAATTAGAAGATGTTGATATCGTCAGAGATTTTCCCAGCGTCTTTCCCGAAGACGTTTCTGGCATTCTACCCGATCGTGAAGTGGAATTCTCTATTGATCTAATTCCGGGAACTATTCTTATATCTAAAGCACCTTATCGTCTAGCAACCGCTGAAATGAATGAATTAAAAGATCAAATTCAGGAATTGCTAGACAAGGGTTTAATTCGCCCGAGTTATTCTCCATGGGGCGCACCGGTATTATTTGTGAAAAGGAAATATGGTAGTATGCGTCTATTCATTGATTATCGAGAACTTAATAGGGCCAGTATCAAAAATAAATATCCACTGCCAAGAATTGAAGATTTATTTGATCAGTTGCAAGGAGCATCGGTATTTTCTAAAATCGATATGCGATCTGGATACCATCAATTAAAAGTGAAAGAGTCTACTGTGCACAAGACAGCTTTTCGTACTAGATATGGGCACTACGAGTTTATGGTCATGCCATTCGGTCTAACTAATGTGCCAGCAATCTTCATGGATCTCATGAATCGTGTATTTCAGCCGTGTCTGGATCAATTTATTATAGTCTTAATTGATGATATATTGATCTATTCGAGGAACAAATAGGAGCATTGTCGTCATTTGAGGACAGCACTGCAAGTACTACTAGACAGAAAGCTTTATGCAAAATTCAGCAAGTGCAAGTTTTGGCTTGATAGAGTGGCATTCTTAGGCCACATCATTTTTAGCGATGGCGTTGAAGTTGATCCAAGCAAGGTTGAGGCAGTGAAAGAGTGGCCAGTACCGAAGAGTGTTATCGAGATTCGCAGTTTCTTGGGACTGGCTAGCTATTATCGCAAGTTTATTCAGGGGTTCTCATCTATAGTTGTACCCACAACCGCTTTGACAAAGAAGAATGCAAAGTTTTTTTGGGGACCCGAGTGTCAAGACAGTTTTGACAAGTTGAAGCAAGCCTTGATATCGACACCAGTTTTATCTATGCCATCGGGGTAAGGGGAGTATGTTTTTTATACCGACGCTTCTAAACTTGGTTTGGGCACAGTTCTGATGCATAATGACCGAGTTATAGCTTATGCGTCGAGACAGTTGAAAATTCACGAGAAAAACTAACCTACTCATGATCTAGATCTGGCAGCAGTAGTTTTTGCATTGAAGATTTGGAGACACTACCTTTATGGGGAGAAGTGCAAAATATTTACCCATCACAGAAGTTTGAAATACTTCTTCATCCAGAAGGAGCTGAATATGAGACAACGCAAATGGCTTGAGTTAGTAAAGGACTACGACTGTGAGATTAGCTATCATCCGGGGAAAGCTAATGTGGTGGCAGACGCATTGAGTAGAAAAGCAGCAGTTATCACTCAATTATCACTTCAAAGACCGTTGTAGTCCGAGATACAGCGGTTTGAGCTTGAAGTTTATGCTAGGGCCGAGGCCCCTAATCTAGCCACATTATTATTACAGTCGACTTCGAGAGATAAAATTCGTGATGGACAGTCTACCGATGAGAAATTGCAAAAGTGAAGAGCCAAAGATGAAGCCAAGGGTCAGAAATTATATTCAGAGGTTGATGGTATAGTTCGTTTCGAGATCGGTTATGAGTTCCTAGTGACGATTCTTTGAGAGATCTTATTATGAAAGAAGCTCATGACACAACTTATGTCATTCACCCGGGAAGAACGAAGATGTACAAAGATTTGTAGGTGTTATATTGGTGGCCAGACATGAAGAGAGATATTCTGAGATTTGTATCCGAATGTTTGACGTGTCAACAAGTTAAAGCAGAGAATCAAAGACCAGCTGGAAAACTTAAGCCACTCCCTATTCCCGAGTAGAAATGGAAAACATCACTATGGACTTTGTTGTGGGATTGCCAAAGACCGTTAAAGGATTCAATGCTATATGGGTGATAGTAGATTGTCTTAAGAAGTCAGCGCATTTTATACCTATTAAGATCAGGACATTCACCATGATCAGTAGGCAGAGTTATACATGCGAGAGATAGTTCGTCTGAATGGGATTCCGGTGTCTGTTGTTTCTGACAGAGATCCGAGATTCACGTCATCTTTTTGGAAAAGTTTGCATGCAGCGATGGGGACCAAATTATTATTCAGTACAACATTTCATCCTCGAACCGATGGTCAGTCAGAAAAAGTTATTCAAATTTTGGAAAATCTACTGCGAGCATGTGTTATTGACTTCCAAGGCAGTTGGGAACCGAAATTACCTCTAGTGTAGTTACCTACAACAATAGCTATCAATCATCAATTGGGATGGCTCCTTTTGAGGCCCTTTATGGAAAGAAGTGTAGATCTTATATTCATTGGGACGTGGTTGGAGAAAGAAGAGAAATTGGTCCGGATGTAATTGAAGAGACTACCGAGCTTATAGTCAAAATTCGTGAGAGAATGAAAAGTGCACAAATTCGACAAAAGAGTTATGCTGACAAGAGACGAAGAGACTTAGAGTTTGCAGTGGGCGACCATGTATTTGTTAAGATAGCGCCTATGAAAGGTATTATGCGTTTTGGTAAGAAAGGCAAGCTTAGTTCAAGATTTATTGGTCCGTTTAAGATTTTGGAGAGGATTGGGACTCTAGCTTATAGAGTGGTATTGCCACCAATGCTATCAGGAGTTCACAATGTGTTCCATATTTCGATGCTACGGAAGTACATGTCGAACCCATCACATGTACTAAATTATGAACCTCTACAATTGACTCCAAATATGGCATATGAAGAAAGACTGTCCAAATCTTGGCAAGGCAGGAAAGAAGACTCCGAAACAAAGTCATTCCAATGGTCAAGGTCAAGTGGCTGAATCACTCGGAAGAAAAAGCTACTTGAGAAACCGAGAGGGACTTGAAGAATCGTTATTCAGATCTATTTGGTAAGTTCTAATTTTGAGAACGAAATTTTATTTAGAGGGGGGGAGGAATTGTAAGGTCTAAAACTAAGACGACGTAATCCAATCGCATGCGAATCTAGGAAACATGGAAAATGGCTAATTAATTGATTTTAATTGCTTAATTGATTATGTGACATACATTATTACATGTTAAATAGGATTTTATTATCATTATGCATTAAACTATATTTTTTAAGGGTTATTCAAGTTGCGATCGAGGAACGGGGACCGAGGGCAGAAAAACGTAAAATGTTTTTCTTAATTAATGATTTTTAATTGTTTAAAATATGGTTGATGGTTTTTCATATTTTGAAAACAAGGAGTTTTGAGGTGATTTTATACGCTGGGACGTAAATTTTATCGTTGTTGGTTTTTCAACAAAAATACGACCTTTTTGGCTGCCCGACTAATAAATTCACAAACTATCCTAATCAAAATATTTTTAATATTTAACTAAAGATAATTGGGCCTAATTTGAGGGCTTATTAGGCCTAAGCCTTGATTAGTAAATAAAAGAGTATATAATATATTAAATCCTTTCCCCCAACTCTCATATCTCACGCCCCAATTCAGAAACCGGCCACACACTTTCATCCAAATTAAAACTCTCTCCATCACACCAACACACGACAACACACACCTTGTGGAAGAAGAAAAACGAAGCTTCAAGAATTTTGCAAAACCTAGGCCCTCTTTGTCGTCGTTCTTCGTCGTCAACAGATAATCGTGCATTTAAAACGCAAAGGCACGTCTTATATCTCCTTTTCTCATCTATCACATCGTATTAACGTTTTAAATTATGATTGTATGAAAACATGGTGTTCTTAGTGTTATTTTCGGATTTATTCCTATGCATGCTATAAACTATTGGTTTTATGCTACGATTCATGTTTTTCAAGTACTAAGGGGCTGCCATGATGTTAAGACATAATCAAGTGATGTTTTTTTTTTTCACGTTAAAAGAGGTCCTAAACACCCACAACCATGCTGCACCACAAGCACGCTGGAAGTCGGTTTCTGTCTTGGGGTTTGGGGCGATCGGGTTGCATGGTGTAGGGGGCTGGAGGGTCATGGATTGGGGCCAGGGGGTGTTTTAGTCTGATAAGGGGTCCTAACCACGTAAGTGTTTGATTTAAGAGTGCTGGGAGGAGTCCTAACCCACTAGGACTCCTACCCGAGAACGTGTGCAGAATAGCGCAGGGGTTGCGCGGCTTGCAGGGTAGTTAAGGCTCGGTCCAAGGCTCAAGGGCTGGGCTAGGGCAAGTCTTTAGGGTCCTAGGTGGGTGCACTAGAGGTTGGTTTGGGGGCTGTGGCGTTGGCTAGGTTCCTAAGTTCACAAACTTAGAGTCCATGCAAAGTGATTCGCTCGGCCACTTCTGGGTCTTGATTTGGGGCTCACGTTTTTAGGTTGGGGATGGTTCCTTAGGGTTCCAAGGGTCCATTAGGGTGTCTAAGGGTGTTGGTCAGGGTTTGGATCAACATGGTTCGAGGACGGGTCGAGAAAATCGGAAGATGGCTCGGGGTCAAAGTTTATAGGTCACTTTAGGGTTTTCTAAACTAAAATAAATTGAAACACGGCTCATGGGGTCGAGTCATGTTTCACGAGGGCTAAAATAATATAAAAAGACTAAGTTTTGAATTTAAGAATTTTATATTAAAGTTTGGGATTTTTCGGGGTTAAAACACCGTCAAAACGATTAACTAATGATAAATTTAAAAGTTTAATATTTATGCTAAATAAAATTATGAGAAAATTAAATTATGCTTAAATAATTATTATGGACATGTTAGAGTCAAGAAATCAAGAAAAAAGTCAAAAAAGTAAAATGTCAAGTCTAGGGGTAAAACGGTCTTTTTACACGTAAAAATTGTAAACGTCATGGCAGTGCTCTAAATGCTGTTATTATGATATTATGATTATGTTTAAAGGTTTATGAAATTATGCATGATGAAATTATGAGTTTTAAATGTCTTGATTTTTATGATTTAAGGAAGACATTTTAAAGACATGTTGCATGCTTGGTTTCAAAAACAAAAATTATATGTTACGCGTGATTTTTATAAAGTGATGAGAATAAGAAACGTTGAAGGAAGTGAAGTAATTGTGACTATTACGTGGTTACATTGGAGATATCGTGAGTGTTATGGTCTCAGTGAGAGCCTGACGATCGTATTTCCATTGTTACCATTGAGGATATGAGGATAAAAGTGTGGATATCGTGAGGGGAGAAGGCCCCAGAAGGATCTCATTTATGGGAGAAGGCCCCAGAGGGAGCTCCGACGATCGTATTTCCTTTCGATGAGGATAGGCCAGGGCTCAGTTGACCGGTGAGAGTGTTACTGATGTCCCCCGCCGTCCAGTACTGTGGTTACATGTAGATGGATCCATCGACTTTTTGAGGATTGAGGAAAGTCACAATTAACGATCTGAATTCAACAAAAGAAAAGGAAAATGTTATGAACATGATAAAAGTTTTTATGTTATGTTGGAGGAAAAAGAAAAAGGTTAAGGTTTATGATATGCACGTCATGAAAATGTTATTTTTACGTAAAAGTATTTTCACTGTTGCATGTGGTTTTAAGCGTATTATTTGATATCAAGATGATGGTGTGTTGAGTCTTTAGACTCAGTAGGTGTGATGGATGCATGTAATGATGATGTTAATATTACTGGAGGTTTTGAAGGTTGATTTTGCTGGACTGTCGGTGCACATAACCCGAGGACCAGCGCTTCTACTTTTCCGCACTCATGACTTACGATTTATGGTTTACGATTTACGTTAAAAATTTTACGACTTTTACTTATGTTTTGAGTTGTTTTTGGAGAGGATGGTACTTTTCACGGTTATTGCTTATTAGGTTTGGTCACACATTTGACGTTTATATGTTTTAACTATTTCACTTGATTTTTCAAATACTAATTGGTTGGTTTATTTTTAAAATGGAGCAAAATATTTTATGAAAATATTTTTATGTATTATGGGTGATCGACCGAATTAAGGTAAGTTTCGATAAAAAAAAATTCTAGTACTTTTGAAGCAAAAGAAAGGCAGACGTTTCAGAATGGGTTAAATGGTAAGAATTTTGATGATTTAGACTTTTAAGAATATTCAGAACCTTGGGATATCTAGGTTATAACGTTATAAGGAATTTTAATCAAGGGATTTTAAGGATGAATCGATATTAAGCTTGAAAATCTAAGCGTTAGCGGATGGGTTTGGGATTGTAAGGTTGAAATATGATAAGTTGATGAATATTTTGGGTATAAAAGAAGGAAAATAATATACGATTAGTATGGTCATCCATCTTTTGATATTGGGAATTGTAAGAAAAATTGAAATTCAAGGTTATAATAGTAATAGCAATAAGTCATTATGTAGAGGCCCGTATTTCGTACTTGAAAATTTGCGAAAAAATTAAAAATTTTCTCTTTAATTAAATAAAAAGCCTCATTCATAAAATAAACTGGTAAAAATGGTTCAACGTTTAAAGTAGCAGCGGAAGTAAATATTTGTTTTAAAGTAACAACTAAAATAATTTCAACAAAAATAAAAACTGAGTTTGGAATAAAAATAGTAAGTGCTGAAAATGAGGTCCTCAGGTTCCTACTACTGCCGACCCACGATGGCTCACTGGTCCCCGCCATCGGTCCCGACCTCATCAGTACCTACAACAATCAAGTCTAGTGAGTCTAAAGACTCAGCTTGCATATATCGTAAATAACAAGTACATATATCATAAAATTTCATGCCATGTAAAGATATCATGTCGTAAAATGTAACGTGGGAATATCGTGTCATAAAGCGTATCATGAAAATCGTGTCATGAATAATTATAAATACGTGCATAACTGAACTGAAAATCGTAAGTGAAATGTTTGCTCCGTAGAGCCCTGTCATGGAATAGCATTTAATAATTTTCTGTTGATATTATGTTCTACGCAAGTGGTCCATGAACTGAACTGAATCGCCTGATCAGACTAAACCACAGTATACTGGGCGGTAGAGATCATCACAGCCCTTGGACTGGATAACCGTACCAATAAATGAACATGAACCGGTTAGTGACCACTGGGTGAGGTAATACTCCCATGATAAGCTGCAATCCTATGATAGTGAGGTGGCCACAAGCAATATCGCATAAATCTCAAAAATGAGTATTTTATATTTTTATGCACGTAATATAATTAAACAACATAATTAAACATCCAGTATTAATTTACCAAATAGGTTGAGTCGTTCCCAGGCTCGCTGCGCCCTAATTCTAACATGAAAAATATGCAAACGATTTAACTTGACCAAAACTTCGTAATTGAACCCAAAACGGGACAATTACGCTCAACGACTTCGTATTTAATCATGACTCCGTGTCAACCCGAACCAACACCAAACCATCATTTAGTCATGATTAAATTACGCCTAAAATGATGAAATAATGCTCCTAAAGTTGTACAAGTAAAAATTTTGGTGAATGGAGGCCAAAACATGAAACGCTCTTTCGAGAGTCACTTTGGCACATTGCACCGTAAATTCTCGTACGACCTCTAAACTTAACCAAATCATGAACGGCTAAAAACATGACCTTCCTAACTCAATAAGGTACTGTCCAGTCCCAAGCCATAGGCTAAAAGCCAACCAAGAACTTGAAACAAACCTCTGAACCGCAGGTACAGTTGCTGTCAAAAAATACAGCAGCTGCTGGTGCGTTTCCTTGCGTCGTTTTCGGGACTATCGGCCATTGGGGCTTGAACCACCGACCAGAGTCTCTTACCAGCATCCCAAGGTGTGGCTTGAACCATGGCTAAGGGCCCTAGGCCAACCACAATCCAAGCAACGCCTGACAGTACTAACAAGGTCCACCCGAGGTATTGTGTGAACCATGACTAAGGGCTAGAAGCCAACCAAGATCCACCCAAACCCCATATAATCCAAACCCACTCATGAAGAAAATAAAAAGGATCGAAGTTACAATTGTCTTGTTTTGTTTTGAAAACCGATGGGACCATGAACCAAGCCATGAAAGGGCATCTTGGTCACGTCCTAGACATGATAAGGAAGGGTTCAAACCATGGTTACAGGCCGAAAGCCAACCAAGATTCGAACCTCACTTTAAACAACAAAAACTGAAATTTCGAGACTCAAACTCGCAACTATGGAGAGTTGCTGTCAAGCCTCGCTTCCTGAGTGCATGGGGCTGAAACCAACGAACCAACATGCTCCTAACCCACTCTAGTACGTGCCTAGATGCAGCCTTGACCGCCTGGAACCGAGCCAAACCCTGAACCAACAAAAACAATCCAACCCGTGATGTACAAGGAAGGACCGAAAATATTCTGCACAGATTTTTTTGAAACATGCTGTCCTGATTTAAGTTTTGCCATTAAAATCATGAACATGTGATGTTTTAAAATGCCTATATGACTTGATTGAAGAGAAATGAATGATATAAACATGCCTGGAAATCGTTTGAAAAGAAAACGAATTAATACGACGATTCGGCGCGGCGGAGACGGAGTGTTCTTCTTTTGTTTTTCTCACGATTATTCTCTAGTGCTCTCTCGATTTTTCTTGCTGAAGAACACTGAAATTTCAAGAGAATGGGGTGGGGAGAATGGCTAGGGAAAAATGAGGGAATGTTGCAAGATAAAAGGGAGATAAATGGCAAGATCAAATCTTGCTATCTTTTGAGTTTGTGAGATAAGAAAATAATAATGATATGATTTGATTTGAGGGATAATTAGAGGAGTGCATGGCCGATTTCTAGTCTAGGTACAAGGTAGAAAATTGCTTATTTAATAATTACTTGGTGATTAAAAGGTGCGGGAATTATCTCCCAAGAAAAGAATAAGGAATGATATCAAATGGTGAGTTGTCAAACCAATAACAAATCTTTTTAAATGGGGGCCGAATTCTACTAAGTAAATGGGATGAGAATATTACTTAATTATTAATTATTGGTGATTTATCTTGAAGCGATTAATCTACCAAGAAAAGGATAAGGAAAGAGATCAATAATGGAGAGTTGCCAAATATTTAAATCCTTTAAAGGAGGTGGCCGAATTTTTTTTTAAGATAATTGGGGAAAAATATTGCTTAAATATTATATTTTAAATCTTTAGAGTTTTATCTACCCATTAGGTATTTTCTTGAATCAAATAAATTAGTTTAGGGAGATTATTTTCTTGCATGCATGGCTAAATCTTTAATTTAAATTCACTAACATGTTAAGTTACAATTTCTTAAATAAAATAATCATAGATTAACTTATCTCAATTGGTCACATATTTTATTTTAGGCTTTTAATTAAATTATTGGACATAAACTAATTTATTTACTACTTATCTCTAATTAATTAATTAAATTCTTAAACTTTTTTTTACATTAAAATAAATTATTCTTTGACTTAAATTAATTTTAGGAGTATTTTCTTATCATTAAATTTTATCTTAAAACTCCAACTCCGGTCCGGCCTCGCTTATTAAACTGAAAAGATAAAACTAAACTTATGCGATTAAAAATGAATAATCATGAACAAACAACTTTAAAATACCTTAAATAATAAATAAATCATTTTAATTTAAAATACTAGAAATTATGCATGGTTTATACGTAGTCTGGTCAAACGGGTTCTACAACTCTCCCCCCTTAAAAGAAATTTCATCCTCGAAATTAAAACTCACCGAATAACTCGGGGTAACGACTCCTCATCTCTGGCTCAGCCTCCCACGTAGCTTCCTCCTCTGAATGATTAAGCCATTTGACTTTCACTAGCTGCACTATTTTGTTCCTAAGCTTTTTCTCTTGTCTGTCTAAGATCTGCACTGGTCTTTCTTCATAAGACAGGTTTGGAGTGAGCTGCAACGGTTCGAAGTTCAAGACATGCGAAGGATTTTCCATATACTTCCTCAGCATTGAGACGTGGAACACATTGTGTACTCCGGCCAGATTCGCGGAAGAGCAATACAATAAGCTAACGTCCCAACCCTGTCGAGGATCTCAAATGGTCCAATGAATCTCGGACTGAGATTTCCTTTCTTTCCGAACCGCATGACACCCTTCATAGGTGCTACGTTCACGAAAACATGGTCGCCGACGGCAAACTCTAGATCTCTCCTCCGCTGATCCGCATAACTCTTCTGTCGGATCTGAGCAGTCCTTATCCTATCACGGATCTTGATTACTACATCCGCAGTCTGCTGAATAATCTCCGGACCCAATTCTGATCTCTCCCCTACTTCATCCCAGTGAATAGGTGATCTGCACTTGCGACCATACAGTGCTTCATACGGAGCCATACTTATAGGCGACTGAAAACTGTTGTTATAGGTGAACTCTACCAATGGCAAATTCGACTCCCAACTCCCTGAAAAATCGATAACACAAGCACGGAGAAGATCCTCTAAAATCTGGATAACTCTCTCTGACTGCCCATCTGTCTGAGGGTGGAAAGCTGTGCTAAACAACAACTTCGTACCCATAGTCGAATGCAAACTCTTCCAAAACGAGGAAGTTAATCTAGGATCTCGGTCAGACACGATAGAAACGAGAATACCATGAAGTCGGACTATCTTCCGGATATACAACTCTGCATACTAAATCAAGGTGAAAGTCGTCTTAATAGGCAAGAAGTGCGCTGATTCGGTAAGACAATCAACAATCACCCAGATAGCATTTGATCCTCTGGCTGACTTCGGCAAACCGGTCACGAAGTCCATGGTAACATTCTCCCACTTCCACTCGAGAATAGGAAGAGGCTTGAGCATACTTGCTGGTCTCTGATGCTCCGCTTTTACAAGCTGACATGTCCGGCACTCGGATACAAAATGTCTGATATCCTTCTTCATGCCGGGCCACCGATACAACAACTGCAGATCTTTGTACATCTTCGTACTCCCAGGGTGAATAGAGTACGGCGACATGTGGGCCTCTGATAAAATATCTGCTCGAATAGAATCGCTGCTAGGAACCCACATTCTGTCTCGATATCTCACAACACCATCGCTAACTGTATACAAGATACTACCATTGGCCTCATCTCTCTGCTTCCACTTTGCCAATTGTTCATCTGTTGACTGCCCACTGCGAATATGGTCTAGAAGAGAGGACTGAATAGTCAAGGTAGATAGACGGGGAACTATACCTCTAGGATAAGTCTGTAGGTCAAACCTCTGCATCTCAAACTGAAGGGGTCTCGAAATCGTCAAACGAGCCATCACTGCGACTTTCCTGCTCAGTGCATCCGCAACTACATTAGCTTTACAAGGGGGGTAGCTAATGTCACAGTCGTAGTCCTTTACTAGCTCCAACCAACGCCTCTGACGCATATTCAGCTCTTTCTGCGTAAAGAAGTACTTGAGGCTCTTATGGTCGGTAAAGATCTGGCACTTCTCCCCATACAAATAATGCCTCCAAATCTTCAAGGCAAATACTACGGCAGCCAGTTCTAGGTCGTGGGTAGGGTAGTTCTTCTCATGGGTTTTCAACTGTCGAGAAGCATACGCTATCACCTTCCCATACTGCATCAACACTGCGCCTAAACCGAGCTTCGAAGCATCGGTATACAGAACAAACTCTCCGGGCCCTGACGGCATTGCCAATACTGGCGCTGAGGTAAGAGCTTGCTTCAAAGTCTCGAAGCTCTTCTGGCACTCCTCGCTCCACACAACTTTAACATTCTTCTTTGTTAATGATGTGAGTGGAACTGCGATGGAAGAGAATCCCTGAATGAAATTCCGATAATATCCTGCTATCCCAAGAAAACTGCAGATTTCTGATGCATTCTGCGGCACAACCCAATCTCTGACTGCTGCAACTTTCGCTGGGTCTACCTCAATACCGCTGCTAGAAACAATGTGGCCTAAGAATGCCACCTTCTCTAACAGACTTCGCATTTACTGAAATTCGCGAATAGCTTATGCTTCTGCATGGTCTGCAAAACTGTGGTGAGATGTTTGCCGTGCTCCTCGTTATTCTTCGAGTAGACGAGAATGTCGTCTATGAATACTATCACAAACTGATCGAGATACGGTTGAAATACGCGATTCATGATATCCATGAAGATCGCGAGCGAATTCGTCAAACCGAACGGCATCACAAGGAACTCGTAGTGGCCATAATGAGTCCTGAAAGAAGCCTTGAATACATCAGTATCTTTCACCCACAACTTGTGATAACCGGAACGCAGATCAATCTTGGAGAATACTGAAGCTCCCTGCAACTGATCAAATAAATCCTCAATCCGCGGCAGTGGGTACTTGTTCTTCACTGTGACCCTGTTCAACACCCGGTAGTCAATACAAAGACTCATCGAACCATCTTTCTTCTTCACAAACAAAACTGGCGCGCCCTATGGTGAAAAGCTCGGGCGAATGAACTCCTTGTCAAGAAGTTTCTGGATCTGCTTCTTCAATTCTGCCATCTCCGTCGGTGCTAATCGGTACGGTGCGTTTGAGATCGGTACCGTACCTGGCATAAGCTCAATAGAAAACTCCACCTCTCGCTCGGTTGGCATACCAGAGACGTCATCAGGAAACACGTCTAGAAAATCCCTAACAATTTGGACATCGGAATCTGACTGACTGGGTGCCTCGGGGACGGATACAAAAGTCGCTAAAAATGCCCGACACCCTCTATGCATGAGCTTCCTAGCCTGGACACAAGGTATAATGTGCGGTAAAGGAAAGTACCTATCTGACTCGAATAAGAACTGCGTCATCCCAGGTGGTCAGACTAGAACAGATCTCCGCTGAAAGTCGATCAAAACTCTGTTTCTTAGTTGCCAGTCCATCCCCAGAATGATGTCAAACTCTGGCATCGGTAAGACATTCAGATCCGCATAAACGAGATTGCCATGAAGCTCGAGATCTATGTCACGGATCACATAGGTAGCTGTCATCTCTTCACCAGAAGGCAATACTACTGAATATGCTACATCTAGCCCAATGGTTTTGACCTTGAGAAAATTAGCAAAGACCTCCGAAATAAACGAGTGAGTAGCCCCTGAATCTATCAAGGCTTTTGTAGCTGAGCCAGCTACAAAAATTCTCCCTGAAAGGTTGGAACATCGAGCTCAACCCAATAATCACAAGAACTAACTTATAGACATGCAAAGGCCAAAGTTTTTCTAACTTAAATTCGCAAAAATAATGCTGAGTAGAGCATGCAATCCTAACGAAATTCTAAGTTCAATTAAAGCGTTAAGTTACCTGTCATAAGCATGGTCTCCGGGTTCGTCTCTGTCGCATAAAGGGCAAAAACTCTGCCTTGGGTAGGCAGATTCTTCTGAGGGCACTGCTGCAGCAAGTGGTCTGGGCTACCACACTTATAACACTTCTCTGAGCCATACATACATGCTCCAGGATGGCGGCGTGTGCACTTGGGACCGACTGGGTGCTCAAAGGTCATCGGGACTGCGCGTCCCTGCTACCGCTGCTGTGGTCCTCTGTTTTTGGGCAGGCTGTGATGAGGCCTCTTATGCTGCTGCTGCTGAGGAGGAGGGCGGTGTGGTACTGGAACTGGTCGCTTACCCTGGCGATCCCTCTCAATGTCAATCTGATCTTGCTCTGCAGCAAGAGCTCTGGAAACAACAACTTCAAAAGTAGTAGGGCCAGCCACCCTAACATCACGGCGCAAGACCGGCCGTAGTCCGTCTAGAAAGTGCCTCAGCTAGGCACTCGCATCATTCGCAATCAGGGGCACAAAATGGTAGCCCCTCTCAAACTTACGGATGAACTCCGTAACCGTCAGATCTCTCTGCCTCAGGGTCATGAACTCCCTGGTCAATCTAGAACGCACTTCGTCAGTAAAATATTTGGAGTAAAATACCTCCGTGAAGCGCGTCCAGCTCAAAGTATCCAAGTTCAGGCCTAATGATGCTTCTTCCCACCATAAGCGGGCATCTCCACCGAATAAATAGGTGGCGCAAAGAACTCTGTACGCATCTCCAAGCTCCATAAACTCAAAGATAACCTCGAGGGACTTGATCCAGCCCTCGGCAATCATGGGATCTGTCGTCCCTGAAAATTCCTTCGGACGCATCTTCATAAACCTCTCATAAGTAGCCTCGGGCCCTGTCAGCCCTGCTGCCACAGCATTGTTCCCCGCAAACTGTGCGAAGAACTGAGTCATCCCAGCTAGCATCTGGGCATTCATGTCTGGTAGAGGGGGTGGAGGACCGTTCCTCTCCTGCCTCTGATTCTCACCATCCTCATGACGAGACTCATCATCTCTCGCGCGCTCAAGGATACGTCTAGGAGGCATACTGTTCCATACATAATCCATACGTAACTAACATGCGTAATCTCCATTATTTCTTTAAATTTAAATAAATACTGCATAATTAAAATTTTGACGTAAAACATTTCATGGAAAGATGCTGTTAAAATATTTCATGCTTTAAGAAAAATACTTAAATGTAAAACTTACAGACCGAAGACGTGATTTCGTGAGCTTCTCAAGGTTAGTAGTAGTACAACCCTTTACAAGAACATAGGCTCTGATACCAACTGTAGAGGCACGTATTTCGTACTTGAAAATTTGCGGAAAAATTAAAAATTTTCTCTTTAATTAAATAAAAAACCTCAATCATAAAATAAACTGGTAAAAATGGTTCAACGTTTAAAGTAGCAGCGGAAGTAAATATTTGTTTCAAAGTAACAACTAAAATAATTTCAACAAAAATAAAAACTGAGTTTGGAATAAAAATAGTAAGTGCTGAAAATGAGGTCCTCGGGTTCCACTACTGCCGACCCACGATGGCGCACTGGTCCTCGCCCTCGGTCCCGACCTCATCAGTACCTACAACAGTCGGGTCTAGTGAGTCTAAAGACTCAGCATGCATATATCGTAAATAACAAGTACATATAACATAAAATTCCATGCCATGTAAAGATATCATATCGTAAAATGTAACGTGGGAATATCGTGTCATAAAGCGTATCATGAAAATCGTGTCATGAATAATTATAAATACGTGCATAACTGAACTGAAAATCGTAAGTGAAATGTTTGCTCCGTAGAGCCCTGTCGTGGAATAGCATGTAATAATTTTCTGTTGATATTATGTTCTACGCAAGTGGCCCATGAACTGAACTGAATCGCCTGATCAGACTAAACCACAGTATACTGGGCAGTAGAGATCATCACAGCCCTTGGACTGGATAACCATACTAATAAATGAACATGAACCGGTTACTGACCATCGGGTGAGGTAATACTCTCATGATAAGCTGCAATCCCATGATAGTGAGGTGGCCACAAGCAATATCGCATAAATCTCAAAAATGAGTATTTTATATTTTTATGCACGTAATATAATTAAATAACATAATTAAACATCCTGTATTAATTTACCAAATGGGTTGGATCGTTCCCAGGCTCGCTGTGCCCTAATTCTAACATGAAAAATATGCAAACGATTTAACTTGACCAAAACTTCGTAATTGAACCCAAAACGGGACAATTACGCTCAACGACTTCGTATTTAATCATGATTCCGTGTCAACCCAAACCAACACCGAACCATCATTTAGTCATGATTAAATTACACCTAAAATGATGAAATAATGCTCCTAAAGTTGTACAAGTCGAAATTTTGGTGAATGGAGGCCAAAACATGAAAAGCTCTTTCGAGAGTCACTTTGGCACATTGCACCGTAAATTCTTGTACGACCTCTAAACTTAACCAAATTACAAACGGTCAAAAACATGACCTTCCTAACTCAATAAGGTAATTTCTAGTCCAAGGACATAGGCTAAAAGCCAACCAAGAACTCGAAACACACCTCTGAACTGCAGGTACAGTTGTTGTCAAAAAATACAGCAGCTGTTGGTACGTTTCCTTGCGTCGTTTTCGGGACTATCGGCCATTGGGGCTTGAACCACCAACCAGAGTCTCTTACCAACATCCCAAGGTGTGGATTGAACCATGGCTAAGGGCCCTAGGCCAACCACAATCCAAGCAACGCCCGACACTACTAACAAGCTCCACCAGAGAACGCATCTCACATGCGTGGGGTGTCTTGTTCGTTCTTGCTATCGTATGTCATTCCATTGGCCATATGATTGACCATGGAATGATCTAGACACCATGAGGTATTGTGTGAACCATGGCTAAGGGCTAGAAGCCAACCAAGATCCACCCAAACCCCATATAATCGAAACCCACTCATGCAGAAAATAAAAAGGATCAAGGGACACTTGTCTTGTTTTTTTTTTGAAAACCGATGGGACCATGAACCAAGCCATGAAAGGGCATCTTGGTCACGTCCTAGACATGATAAGGAAGGGTTCAAACCATGGTTACAGGCCCGAAATCCAACCAAGATTCGAACCTCACCTTAAACAACAAAAACTGAAATTTCGAGACTCAAACTCGTAACTATGGAGAGTTGGTGTCAAGCCTCGCCTCCTGAGTGCATGGGGCTGAATCCAACGAATCAACATGCTCCTAACCCACTCTAGTACGTGCCTAGATGCAGCCTTGAGCGCCTGGAACCGAGCCAAACCCTGAACCAACAAAAAAAATCCAACCCGTGATGTACAAGGAAGGGCCGAAAATATTCTGCACAGATTTTTTTGAAACATGCTGTCCTGATTTCGGTTTTGCCATTAAAATCATGAACATGTGATGTTTTAAAATGCATATATGACTTGATTGAAGAGAAATGAAGGATATAAACATGCCTGAAAATCGTTTGAAAAGAAAACGAATTAATACGACGATTCGGCGCGGCGGAGACGGAGTGTTCTTCTTTTGTTTTCTCTCTTGTTTTTCTCACGATTATTCTCTAGTGCTCTCTCGATTTTTCTTGCTGATGAACACTGAAATTTTGAGAGAATGGGGTGGGGAGAACGGCTAGGGAAAAATGAGGGAATGTTGCAAGATAAAAGGGAGTTAAATGGCAAGCTCAAATCTTGCTATCTTTTGAGTTTGTGAGATAAGGAAATAATAATGATATGATTTAATTTGAGGGATAATTAGAGGAGTGCATGGCCGATTTCTAGTCTAGGTACAAGGTAGAAAATTGCTTATTTAATAATTACTTGGTGATTAAAAGGTGGGGGAATTATCTCCCAAGAAAAGAATAAGGAATGTTATCAAATGGTGAGTTGTCAAACCAATAACAAATCTTTTTAAATGGGGGCCGAATTCTACTAAGTAAATGGGGTGAGAATATTGCTTACTTATTAATTATTGGTGAATTATCTTGATGGGATTAATCTACCAAGAAAAGGATAAGGAAAGGGATCAATAATGGAGAGTTGCCAAATATTTAAATCCTTTAAAGGAAGTGGCCGATTTTTTTTTAAGATAATGGGGGGAAAAATATTGCTTAAATATTGTATTTTAAATCTTTAGAGTTTTATCTACCCATTAGGTATTTTCGTGAATCAAATAAATTAGTTTAGGGGGACTATTTTCTTGCATGCATGGCTAAATCTTTAATTTAAATTCACTAACATGTTAAGTTACAATTTCTTAAATAAAATAATCCTAGATTAACTTATCTCAATTGGTCACATATTTTATTTTAGGCTTTTAATTAAATTATTGGACATAAAAGAATTTATTTACTACTTATCTCTAATTAATTAATTAAATTCTTAAACTTTCTTTTTACATTAAAATAAATTATTCTTTGACTTAAATTAAATTTATGAGTATTTTCTTATCATTAAATTTTATCTTAAAACTCCAACTCCGGTCCGGCCTCGCTTATTTAACTGAAAAGAAAAAACTAAACTTATGCGATTAAAAATGAATAATCATGACCAAACAACTTTAAAATGGCATAAATAATAAAGAAACTGTTGAAAAATAATATTTAAAATGTGTGTATTGAATATTTGAATGTTGAATATTTGAATGTTGAAAATTAGGTAAATTTAGGTGTTGAATATTGAAATTTGTGTGTGATGATGAAGGTAATGATGTAATTTTTTTTTGGATTATTTGTAAAAATTTTCTATAAATAAATCTCTCATTTGTGAAGAAAATCACAATTGAGTTGAGAGAAAAATATTATAAAGTGTGTAGTGTGATAATTTTGAGAGTTTGAGATTTTTACTTTTTACCGTAAATTTTTACTTTTTCACAACACGTTATCAGCACGAAGCTCTAAAAGTCCTCCATATTTTTCCAAGCTCCAAAACAGAAGAAAAAGGTAACAAAAGTAATAATATTTATTTTATTGTTTATTTATTTATTGTTTATATATTTACTATATAATATAATGTTATTATAAATAATAAAAATAAATTTTTCAAAAAACTTGTTATAAATCCTGGGAGGATGTTAAGACGACATCCCACACTCCCGGTAAGGGATACGACAAGTATAAAAGTCTATAAGGTTTTTAAACAAAATATCTTATGACACCTCATTATAATATTGTGATATGATATACATAATTATTTAAAACATTACTAATATTATATACACCATATTATTACCATAAAATTATACAAATACATACATTTATTTTCTTGTACACCAACGGTCATAAACGGTAACAAAACGGCTAGTTTTTGCCCTATAAATATGATCTCACAAACACATTCAATCACTCCAACTTTCTCTTCTTCTCTAAAATTATTCTTCATCAAATTTTTGAAGAAAAAAGAAGATGGCTTTCACAAAATTATTTTTAATTATTTTGGTTATAATACTCACGAATCTTGTACTTATCGGAGAATATCCTCCTCATGTGTTTTCTTTATTTTTACGAATGCTTGTATTTGTTGTTTATCCATTACTTTATATTGCAATATTCATTAACTAATAAAATGCATCATAATTTTTTTTAGTACCACCATGTCAAACTTGACAAAGCTCGAATTTGTTGCACTCGACATTACGGGGAAAAATCATATGCCATGGACTCTCGATGTAGAAATGCATCTTGAGTCATTGGGTCTAAGCAAGACCATTAAAGAAAATGGTATATCTTCATCACAAGAAAAAGCAAAAGCTATAATATTTTTGCGTCGACATCTCGATGAAAGTTTAAAATGTGAATATCTCATCGAAAAAGATCCCATGGCTCTGTGGAAAGGATTGAAAGAAAGATTTGAACATATAAGGGAAGTTATACTTCCGACCGCCTGTGATGAATGGGATATATTAAGATTCCAAGATTTTAAGAAAGTCAATGATTACAATTCAGCGATGTATCGAATAATCTCGCAGCTAAAATTTTGTGGACATGAGGTCACAGAATCGAAAATGGTTGAAAAAACATTTTCCACGTTTCACGCATCAAATATTACTTTACAGCAACAATATAGAGTGCGTGGATTTGCGAGATATTCTGAGCTCATCGCCTGTCTTCTTGTGGCGGAAAAAACAACTAGCTACTAATGAGAAATCATCAGTCCCGAGCCACTGGATCATCAGCATTTCCAGAAGTAAATGCTGTAAGTAAAAATGAATTTAAACCTGGAAACCAAAATCAAATTCAAAGACAAGGGTTTGGTCGAGGTCGAGGTCGTGGTCGTGGACGTGGACGTGGAATTGGTTGTGGTCGTGGTTGAGGCCGTGGTTTTGAAAACAATAGAGATAGTTATTTTTATAACTCATCTCAAAAGGGCGTCACGAACCACTCACAGAAACGGCATCATGAGAACATGAGTGTTAATGAAAATCACTCAAAAAGATTTGAAAGTTCTTGTTTCAGATGCGGCACTCCAGGACATTGGTCTGGTATTTGTCGAGCCCCTGAGCACCTTTGCAAGCTCTATAAAGAATCGATAAAGGGGAAAGAAAAAGAGACCAACTTCACTGAGCGAAGTGACCGTTTGAGTGATTCAACTCATTTTGATGCTGCTGCATTTATGAATGATTTCTCTGGAAATGATCAATATGTTGGTGGGATAGAAATGAACAATATTGATGCTGCAGATTTTCTCAATGATTTCTCTGAAAATGAACAATATAGTGGTAGAATATAAATGTACAATAATTTATTTTTCATGTATTTATATGATAATGTTTTATTGTACAATTATGATATGTGTTATATTTAAATATGTATTGTCATTAATTTTTTTTCATTGCATATTTTTTGAAGTTCAAATATGGAAAATGCTATGAGCAAAGCTGAAGTTTGCATACCCGATAGTGGTACAACGCACACTATCCTCCGAGATAAAAGATATTTCTTGGAACTAAAACCAACAAAAACAACGGTGAATACAATATCAGGTCCTGTAGACTTGATTAAAGGATGTGGTAAAGCACAATTTTTGTTACCTAATGGTACAAAATTTTTGATCAATGATGCTTTATATTCACCACAATCGAAAAGAAATTTGTTGAGTTTTAATGATATATATTCCCATGGGTATGATACTCAAACAATGAATGAAGGGAATGAGAAATATATGTGTCTTACCACATATAAATCAGGAAAGAAATATGTGATTGAAAAACTACCAATGCTCCCTACTGGATTGCATTATACACATATACGTCCCATTGAATCAAACATGGTAATTGATAATTCTTCAATATTAACCAATTGGCATGATCGATTAGGACATCCTGGTTCAACAATGATGCGAAGAATTATAGAAAATACACATGGTCATCCATTGAAAGACCAGAAGATCTTTCAGAATAATAAGTTTCAATGTAAAGCATGTTCTCTTGGAAAACTTATTATAAGACCATCACCAGCCAAAATCCAAACTGAATCACCAATGTTTCTTGAACGTATTCAGGGTGATATTTGTGGACCAATCCATCCACCATGTGGACCATTCAGATACTTTATGGTATTGATTGATGCCTCCAGCAGATGGTCACATGTATGTTTATTGTCAACTCGAAATGTTGCATTTGCAAGATTACTTGCTCAAATAATAAAATTGAGGAATCAATTTCCCGATTATACAATCAAGAAAATTAGACTTGATAATGCTGGTGAATTTACTTCCCAGACTTTCAATGATTATTGTATGTCTATGGGAATCATTGTTGAGCATCCTGTTGCTCATGTACATACTCAAAATGGATTGGCTGAATCATTGATTAAACGTCTGCAAATGATTGCTAGACCAATGATTATGAAAACAAAGCTCCCTATTTCTATATGGGGACATGCAATTTTACATGCTGCTTCATTAATTCGCATCAGACCAAGTGCATATCATAAATACTCCCCATTGCAGCTTGCATTTGGTAAAGAACCAGACATTTCTCATCTGAGAATTTTTGGATGTATGGTGTATGTGCCTATTGCACCATCTCAACGAAAGAAAATGGGACCTCAAAGAAAGATTGGTATTTATATCGGTTATGATAGTCCATCAATCATTCGATATCTTGAACCTCAGACAGGCGACGTGTTCACAGCACGTTTTGCTGATTGTCATTTTAATGAGGAAATCTTCCCAATGTTAGGGGGAGACAAGAAACATACCGAAAAAGAAATTACATGGTATGTATCATCATTGTTACATCTAGATCCAAGAACACAACAATGTGAAAAAGATGTACAGCAAATTGTGCACTTGCAAAGAATAGCAAATCAAATATCAGATCCATTTACAGATACAAAAAGAGTAACTAAATCATATATAAATGCTGTAAATGCTCCTGCTCGAATTGAAATTCCAAAGAAACAAATTGAACAAAGTCATGATGTCTTAAAACGCCTGAAGCGTGGAAGGCCAGTCGGTTCCAAAGATAAAAATCCTCGAAAAAGAAAATTCATAGAGAAACACAATGATCACAAAATAGATAATGATGTTCCTGAAGAAACAAATGATGATAACAAAATAGAGAATGTTGTTCCTGAAGAAACACATGATAATGTTCTGTCAGAACCACAAACTGACGAGAATCATGAAATCTCTATTAATTATATTAATACTGAAAAAATATGGAACCGAAAAGATATAGAAGAAATTGATGATATATTTTCTTATAATGTGGCAATCGACATCATATATGATAATGAAGATCATGAACCAAAATCTTTTGGTGAATGTAAAAATCGACAGGATTGGATAAAATGGAAAGATGTCATCCAGGTTGAATTGGATTCGCTAAATAAACGTAATGTTTTTGGACCTATAGTCCTTACACCTGAAGGTGTAAAACCTGTTGGATACAAATGGGTTTTTATTCGAAAGCGAAATGAGAAAAATGAAATAGTAAGATATAAAGCTCGACTTGTTGTACAAGGTTTTTCTCAAAGGCCTGAAATTTATTATGAAGAAACGTATTCTCCCGTGATGGATGCGATTACGTTTCGGTATTTGATTAGCTTGGCAGTATCTGACAATTTAGAAATGCGACTTATGGATGTTGTTACAGCTTACATATATGGATCACTTGATAGTAATATATATATATATATGAAAATCCCTGAAGGATTTAAGATGCCTGAAGCACAAAGTTCAAAACCCAGAGAATGTTATTCTGTGAAATTACTAAGATCATTATATGGGTTGAAGCAATCCGGCAGAATGTGGTATAATAGGCTAAGTGATCACTTGATGAAAAAGGGATATGTAAATAATTCAATATGCCCTTGTGTTTTCATTAAGAAAACAACATCCGGATGCGTAATTATTGCTGTATATGTTGATGATTTAAACATCATTGGAACAAATAAGGAAATTCAAGAAGTTGTGTCATACTTGAAAGAAGAATTTGAAATGAAGGATCTTGGAAAAACCAAGTATTGTCTGGGTTTACAAATTGAACAAAAAGAATGTGGAATATTTGTTCACCAGACAAATTATACAGAAAAGATCCTTAAACGTTTTAATATGGACAAATCAAATCCTTTAAGTACTCCAATGGTTGTTAGATCATTAAACATAGAAAAGGATCCATTCCGTCCATGTGAAGATGATGAAGATATTCTTGGTCCAGAAGTACCATATCTAAGTGCTATCGGTGCCCTTATGCATCTTACAAATTGTACAAGGCCTGATATATCTTTTGCCGTAAATTTATTGGCAAGATTTAGCACATATCCAACAAAGAGACATTGGAACGGAATTAAACATATATTCCGTTATCTACGAGGAACGACAGACTTGGGACTTTTGTATTCAAAAGATGCTAATCCAAGTATAATTGGTTATGCCGATGCTGGATACTTATCTGATCCACACAAAGCACGTTCTCAAACTGGATATGTATTTACTCGTGGAGGCACTGCAATTTCTTGGCGTTCACAGAAACAAACACTTGTAACAACTTCATCAAATCATGCCGAGATTATTGCACTACATGAAGCAAGCCGTGAATGTGTGTGGTTAAAATCAATGACTCAACATATCCAAATCTCATGCGGATTATCATTCGACGAGAAGCCTGTGATACTATATGAAGATAATGCTGCATGTGTTGCTCAAATGAAAGAAGGATACATAAAAAGCGACAGAACTAAACATATTCCTCCTAAGTTCTTCGCATTCACCAAAGAGCTTGAGAAGAATAAATGTATTGATGTTCGTCACATTCAATCAAGTGAAAACTCATCAGATATCTTCACAAAGGCACTTCCTACGACAATATTCAGAAAGCACATATATAATATTGGGATGCGCAATCTACGAAATTTGTGAAGAATTGTTCGTGTCAACATGAGGGGGAGTTTACGTGACTGCACTCTTTTTCCCTTACTATGGTTTTTATCCCAATGGGTTTTTCCTAGTAAAGTTTTTAACGAGGCAGTATAAAAACACGTAATGAAGACAATCATTATGATCATCATCACAAGGGGGAGTGTTGAAAAATAATATTTAAAATGTGTATTGAATATTTGAATGTTGAAAATTAGGTAAAATTAGGTGTTGAATATTGAAATTTGTGTGTGATGATGAAGGTAATGATGTAATTTATTTTTGGATTATTTGTAAAAATTTTCTATAAAAATATCTCTCATTTGTGAAGAAAATCACAATTGAGTTGAGAGAAAAATATTATAAAGTGTGTAGTGTGATATTTTGAGAGTTTGAGATCTTTATTTTTTACCGTAAATTTTTACTTTTTCACAACAGAAACCATTTTAATTTAAAATACTATAAATTATGCATGGCTTATACGTAGTCTGATTTAACGGGTTCTACACATTATGGGTCTTTTTAAGTTGTGAATTGCAAAAAAAGGATTTAGAAGAAAATTTAATTGTGATCAAGGAAACGTAAGGACATTCTAGAACTTAAGTTTTATCAGAGTAGCGCAGCGGAAGCATGGATTTTTGGGATACTAAAACTAAGTCTAAAATTTTGATTATTAAGGATAAGCGAATTTCGAGGACGAAATTCAATTTAAGGGAGGGAGATTGTAACGCCCCGAAAATTTAAAGGTCCATGTAAACCACATGCGTGAAATTATTAAATCCTCTTGTATATTAATTAAATGTTTTAATTGCATGAATTAATTTTGTTGTGCATATTTACATGTTTAAAATATATTTTTCTACATAGTTGCATTAAAAATGTAGTTTTAAAGGTTATTCGAGCTGTGATCGAGGAACAGAGACCGAGGGCTAAAAAATAGAAAATGTTTTTTTTAAATAATTATTTCTAATTATTTAAATTAAGGGTGATGCTTTTTCTTATTTTTGAAAATATGGGGTTTTGAGGTGATTTTATATGCCGGTACGTAAATTTTATCGGTGTTGGTTTTTCAACAAAAATACAAACGTTTTGGCAACCCGAGTAATAAATTCACAAACATATTTAAGCAAAATTATTTTTAATATTTGAATTAATCTCTAATAAGCTTAAATGGGCCTAATTAATATCTTAATAGGCCAAGGCTTAATTAGTGTTTAATTAAGTATATAATATGCAATTAACCTACCCCAAACCCTTTACACTACACGCCCCACTCCCCTTTTTCAATCAAAACTCTTCTCTTAAATTACAATTCACGGCACACACAAGCAAAGGAAGAGAGAGCTTCAAAATTCAGGGGAAAAATCAAGTCATCGTCTCGTCGTCGCCGTTCTTCAATCGCCAACGTTTTCGTGAGTTTAAAACGCAAAGGCACGCCATATTCTTTCCTTCAAACATATATCACACCATAGTATTTATTTAATTGTGTTTTGCATGAAAATTAAGGGAACCTTGGTAATATTTTCGTTTTTGCATCAAGAAGGGTTTTTAAATCATGCATGTTGATCCAAAATCTATGTTTAACATTATCCTAAGGGGCTGCCATGATTAGGTAAGGTTTAAGGGTGGTTTCTACATGTTTTAAAGAGTCTTAATCACACAAATAAGTTGCACATGAAAACAAACACAAGCTGGAACAAACGTGGGTTAAGGGAAGAGGGCCGAGAGTTTGTGTTGTCTTCATGGTTTCGATTTCCTTGCATGAAGCTTTGGCCAGGGCTTGATGGGGCTCGAGGAGGGTCAGGTGTGAGGGCCTGATAGAGTCTTAGGGGGCTAGGGCTCGCGCTAGGTGGGCTGGAAGAGTCCTTGCGTGAGGGGACTCTTCACACGCAGGTTTCAGGAGGGGGCCGAGAGTTCCAAGCGCTATGGCTCGGTTTGTGGCTGGGCCAGGTGGTCCATCAGGGTCCTAAAAGGATGGGAAGGGGACGAGCTAGGGGCTGGAGTGGCTAGGCTGGCCGCTGGTTCGAGTTGACATAAAGAAGGACAAGCGCGTAGCTTGTGTCTTCTGATTCAGGTTGCTCGTGCACAGGGTCCAGGGGCTGGGTTGGTCTGGGCTGGGTCTGGGCTTGGTCCAGGGGTGGTTAGGGTCGGCTGGGCTTGGGTGTGGCTCAGCTGGAGGTGACCTAGGTTGGCTAGGAAATTACTAGCGTGAGTTAGAAAAGGGTGCAAATTTTGATCCCGGTTCCAGGAGGTTTTTGAGCGGGCCAAGGATGGTTTTACGGGCTGGGCTTGGTGATGAGGGTTCCTAGATGGGTTGGATAGGTTTTGGCTCATGGTGGCTTGAGCGTGGCTTGAGTAAATTCGGAGATGGCTCGGTGTATTTAATAGGGTGTCCAAAACGAAAATATTAAAGCTAAAATAGAATCCATGGGTCCACGGGTGTGGCTCATGACTTGGAATGGTAGGATAAATAATAAAAATGCAATTGTAAAGTTTGGGATCAAAATAATGAGTTTTGGATTTATCCGGGATTTTATCGCCGCACGAAACGTTAATTAACGAATTAATTGAAACGCCTAGTTTTAAGCTTTATAAAATAATGACAAATTATATTTATGCTCAAATAATTATTAGAAGTTTAATTTTTTTAATTTGGGAATTTTATATTAATGTTTGGCTTAATACGGGATTAAAACGCAGTAATATGCTATATTTAAAGAATAAATTAAAAGTCATCGAATTAAACTAAATAAAAATATGAGAAAATTCTTGTAAGCTTAAATAATTATTTGGGACATGTTAGAGTCAATGAAATTAACAAAAAGTCAAAAACATGGAATCTTACGACCAGGGGTAAAACGGTCTTTTTACACCTAGAAATTAATAAACGTCATGACAGTGTCCTGAATGCTGTTTTATATGCTAATATGATTATTTTCAATGATTATGGATTTTTATGAATTTTTATATGTTAATATGTCAATTTTAAATATTTATGTAATTTTTATGTTATGTATGTTTATGTTAAAATATTTATTTTAAACGTTTATGATTTAAATGTGTATTTTAAACATTTATGATGTTAAAATTTTTATTTTAAAATGTTTATGACTTTTTATGATTTTTATATGTTAAAATGTTTGTTTTAAATGATTATGGATTTTTATGATTTAATATGGAAATTAAAAGACATGTTGCATGCTTGGTTTCGAAAAATCGAAATGATACGTGTATGCATGATTTTTATTAAGTGATAATAACATGTTGAAGGACGTGAAGGGATTGTGACTAATACGATGATATGTTGGGGATATTGTGAGGGTTATGGTCTCAGTGGGAGCTCGACGATCGTATTTCCTTGGATACGGATATGTATATATATATGATGATATGCTTTGGGATAACTTGAAGGGAAAAGGCCTCAGATGGAGCCCATTTTCGGGAGAAGACCCCAGAGGGAGCCCGTCTATGAGAGAAGGCTCCCGAGGGATCCCAGACGATCGTATTTCCATATTATGAGGATAGGCCAAGGCCCAGTTGACCGGTGAGAGTACTGTGGTTACATGTAGATGGATTCATCTCCCAACACGTATACGAACACGAAAGTCACAATCAACGATCTGAATTCAACAAAACACGTATATGAACATGAATATGAATATGTATATGTTGATGATGATATGGATATGTTTATGAGGATATGAAAAGGTTTATGAAAATGTTTATGAAAAGTTTATGAAAATGTTTATGTTTAAAGTTGATGCATCATTACGAAAATGTTTTTATTTAGAGTTTATGCATCATGAAAATGTTTATGGAAATGGTTATGATTAAAGTTTATGCATCTTCATTAAAACGATATTTTAAGTACAAGTATTTTTCACTGTTGCATGTGTTCTGTATATGTAGTACTTGTTATCAAGATTATGGTGTGTTGAGTCTTTAGACTTACAAGGTGTGAATGATGCAGGTGCTATTGATTATGAATATGTTAAAGGAGGTCTTGATGGTTGACTTTGTTGGACTGAAGGTGCACATAACCCGAGGACCGACGCTAGTTTTCCGCACTAGTTTATGAATTATGATTTTAAGTTATATTAAAGATATTTTTACGACTTTTTATTTATGTTTGTGAGTGGTTTTCGAGAGGTTATATTATGGTCTATACTTTTCGAATAATGTTTTTAGGTTGGTAAAACATGTGACGATTGTATGCTTTAAAATATTTTCCTTTGATTTTTAAATGGAAGTTGGGTATTTTATTTTAAAAATGGTGTCAAGGTATTTTAAAGTATATATATGTATAATTTGAATTATGGAGATTAAGGAGAGAAAAAAATTTCTAGCACGTTTTAAGAAAACGAATAGCATACGTTTCATAAACAATCTCCAAGAGCTTGGTATAAAACTCTTTCAAAATTTCTAACTAATCAAAAGTTTACTGTTGGATCAGATTATAAGACCTTGTTCAAATTTTCAAAAAATCATCACATTTTACTTGTTCAAATTTATGTTTATGATACTATTTTTGGGTCAACTAACCCCAAATTATGTGAGAAATTTGCTAAGTTAATGTAGGAAAAATTTGAGATGAGTATGATGGGTGAACTGACATTTTTCCTCGGTCTGCAAGTGAAGTAAATGGAAACTGGTACTTTTATCAGTCAGACCAAATATACGAAGGAACTGCTTAAGAAATTTGGCATGGAAACATGTTCAGCTGCAACTACTCTCATGAGTTCATCAATCAAACTAGACAATGATCAAGGAGGAATATCAGTTGAGACGACACTCTACAGATGTTTAATAGGTTCATTATTGTACCTAACTGCTAGTCGTCCTGATATAGTATTTGTTGTTTGTATGTGTGCTAGATTTCAGGCAGATCCTAAGCAATCGCATTTTACTGCTGCCAAACGAATTTTAAAATATCTTAAAGGCACACAAAATGTAGGCTTATGGTATGCTAAGGACTCTTCTTTCAATTTAGTTGAATATTCATATACAGATTACGCAAGATGTAAGCTAGATCGTAAAAGCACCAGTGAATCATGTCAGTTTCTAGGAGACAGACTGATTTCATGGTTCAGCAAGAAGCAAACATCCTAGCAACTTCCACAATTGAATCAGAATATCTTGCTGCTGTAAACTGCTGGGCCCAACTGCTCTGGATTCAGCAACAACTGAAAGACTATGGAGTCATTGCAAAAAAATCACCAATCTTTTGTGATAATACAAACACGATTGCAATAACTTACAATCCAGTTATTCACTCTAGGACCAAGAATATTGATGTCAGGCATCACTTCATCAGAGATCATGCTATGAATAAAGCAATAGGGCTGGAATACATACCAACTGAACAACAAGCTGCTGATATCTTCACCAAACCTTTACCCGAGACTAAGTTTTCTCATTTTCGCAATACTCTTGGTTTAATTGATTTGTATGAATTATATCAATGATAATATTGTTATGTCAGTTGTTATAAATATTTGTTCATTTAGTCATATATCAGTTAATAACTGTTCAGTTATTCATTATAAGTTAGTTAACTGTTTGTCAACCGATATCAGTTCATAATGCAGAAAAGGAAAAAACAATGAATCAAATCAAATATTTTATTGATAAAATCTCATCCAGGTTACACGATTCAGTTCTCTTTCAGTGGCATCTTGCCAAAGGGAAAACAAGTTATACAATTCATGACAGTTAATTCTTCTAAACCTTTCTAAAGAAGAGATCTTTTCCAGCACTTTCCATTCTTTCAAAAGCATCAGATGGATAAGACATTCATCAGTGACAAGATTAGAAGTATGGATGACTTCAAGACGTCTCTTATACTTTCTTGCAGTTACTCTCTGCTTGCGAGTAGAAACTAATCCATCACGTTGAATGGTCTGGAGTTCGTGTGCTTTGATCCAAGTGGACATAACCTTTAACCAAACGAGTTCCTCTATAGTGTTCTTTAAACTCTCCAACCGACGAAGTGTTGATGCAGATACAGGGACGTTGAAACTGCTTGAACTATCCATCGATGTGTAATAGTTATTATGTAATGACTTCGCTCTTATTTATAGACAGGTTGTCATTAAAGAAATAGAAAAAGACGAAGACACACTAGTCAACTGAAAGCTTTTGACTTATCAGACTAAGCTTCTCTTACCCTTTCTTTTATTTATATGCATTTATTGAGGGAGAATATCAGATAAATGGTTAATTGATAAGACAATAGTCAGTTGGTCTTCAACTGAACTGAATCAGCTTTCAACTGATCACTCAGTTGCTGACTTAACTGATCTTCTCCAGTAAGTTAACTGATTAATCGTTAAATATTCCATAATAAGTGATGTGACTAATTAGTACGCATTTAATTCATGTCTTTCAATGAATAGTGTTTTGAAACGTGGACCCACGTAGTCCGTTTATATTCTACACACGATTTCATCACACATATACACGTTTTTATTCAAATTTTCTTGGACTGACACGTGTCCAATATTTTGAAAAGTCACATATATATGTACTTATCCCCGCTCCATTTCAGTTTTCCTTTACGAGCATTTCAGAGCAAACCAAAACACAGAGCTATTTATCTTTCGCAGATATTCAAAATATTCAGCAAACGGCAAGCCAAGTACCGGCTTTCATTCTCAACGCTGTGGCGATTGATTTTGACTCAATCCTATCTGTTCCGACTGAGGAGATCAAGAACGTATTTGTTAAACTAGAAGCTGCCGGTCTAAAGACCTTTCTGGGAATGTCTTCTCAAGACATCTATCCAAATGAGATCTAGGATCTCTATGCTAATGGATTCATATCTGCTGATGGGAACATCACTACTACTGTCAACAACCATATGCTGATAATCGATGAAGACTCATTCAGCAACCTATTTCAGCTGCCTACTGATGGGCTAGCTAATATCTCCGACGTGAAAACATATGATGTTGAGGAGATGCAAACTCAACTTTCAGCAGATGGAAGGAAGATCAAAGTTTCAGATTCTATGGTTATGGTACGTCACAGTTGGTATCAGAGCTAGAAGCTCACGAAGTCACGCCTCAAGTCTGTAAGTTTTAAAGTTTTAAAATTCTTACATGTAGTAAGCATTAAGGTCATGATTTCAACATGTGCATGTTTAAGTTTGATTTACGTTCATCTTACGATATGGATATTATCTTCTTGCATGTTGGTTTGCATGTTGGGTAAATATTGGAACAGTATGCCTCCTAGACGTATGATTGCACGTGGAGTAGGTGAAGAGGATAGAGAGGCTCGGGATTGGGATAGGGTCATTTCTCCTCGCCCACCGCCAAATATGCAAGCGTAGATGCTTGCAGGGATGACTCAGTTCTTTGCACAGTTTGCGGGAACAATGCTAGGGTAGAAAGAGGAGCGAGGCCCAGACCGGAGGCGGTGTATGAGAGATTCAGGAGGATGCATCCGAAGGAGTTCTCGGGGACCACTGACCCGATGATAGCTGAGGGATGGATTAAGTCCATCGAGGTGATATTCATGTTTATGGAGCTGCAGGATGATGACAGAGTCAGATGTGTCACTTTTCTGTTGACAGAGTATGTCATACTGTGGTGGGAGAGCGCATCTGTGTCAGTTAATTTGAAGATCCTTACTTGGTAGGGTTTCAAGGAGGTGTTTTACTCCAAGTACTTCACTAAGGAAGTACATTCCCGCCTAACCAGGGAGTTCATGACTTTGCGACAGGGAGACAGCAGTGTGGCAGAGTTTGTAAGGAAGTTTGAGAGGGGTGTCACTTCGTGCCCCTAATTGCGAATGAAGCCCGAGAGAAGTTGAGGCATTTCATTGATGGATTACGGCCAGCCTTGCGACGTGATGTTAGAGTTGCTGGTCCTACTACCTATGCTATTGCATTGTTGAGAGCCTTGGCGGCAGAACAAGACCATAAAGATATTGAGGATGACAGGCAGGGCAAAAGGCCCTATCAGGCGCCCCAGCAGCAACACTCTCAACAGCAGTTTAAGAAACCTTTCCAGGGATAGCAGGGAAAGAGGCTGTTTCAAGGACATCCGAAAGACAAAGGTCCTATACCGCAAAGAAAGGCTCCTCAGAAGCCTGGTGAGAATCCGGTGTGCCCGAAGTGCAATCGTAGACATGAGGGACAATGTTTATTGGGTTCCGGCAAATGTTTCAAGTGTGAAGCCAGTGATCACATGCTAAAGGACTGCACGCAGTGGAGAAAGCCGACGCAGGGCAGAGTCTTTGCCATGCATGCCGAAGAGGCAAATCCCGACACTACATTGCTGACAGGTAAATAATTTAATTCAGTATTGTATTATCTATTGGAAAATTTGTGCACGCTTCGAAATCTTGAGTGGTTAGTAGGATGAATTTTTGAAATATTTATGGTAATACTAACAAAAAGTTAATCCAATACTAACTTTATATAATCCCCCTAATTTTAATAATATACACAAGTGATAAACTTTAAAAAGTTTAAAAATCTTAAAATCACCAAATAATTAGATTAGGTTTTTAAAATGCTTAAAACTTCATAAATCAATAAAAATACAAATTTTCTTGACTTAAAATAAAATATCACATTTTCGTAAATCGTCACCAGTCTCATTTCCTCGATCCCGCATCGAATAATCGCCTAAAATATGAAACTCAAGAAAACATTTTAACGTGAATTACATAAACATAAATAATTTAAAATAATGCAAATCATTAATTGAGCATGGCTAAAAATCGTTTTAAAATTAAATAAATAATTTAGCAATTTAAATAAGTGCATGGGTTTTACGTGTACTGATTTTGGGCTCTACAATTACCGCCCGAGCGCTAGGTTTTCTGGAATAATGTTTTAGTATGTCCAGCAGTCGCCCAAGCGAGATCCAACGAAGCCATTAACACTATATAAATATGTTCGACATACAAAAAGAAAATGTTTTATGTTTTTGAGGTATGCGAATTGTCTTGTGACCAACTATGTTACGGGTTTGGAAGCCGGAGAACGTGTCCGGGGACCTCTCCACCCCGGTAAAGCATGAACAGGTTTTGATCAGGATTGGGAAGCGGTAAAGCATGACCAGAGACAAATCTACCCGGTAAAGCATGACCGGGGATCTTATGTATGTGGGATTGGACATTCGTTCGAAAGGCTGTGATGATCCCTGCCAGCCCAGTACTGTGGTTTAGTCAGATCAGGCGCATTATGTTATGGGTCACTTGCTTTGAAACATATCTCTAAGCAAAATGATGATGATTATGCATGTTTAAGTATGTATGATGCAAGCACGTTTATGAAAAAGTTTATGAAATGATGGCACGTCTAGGTTTATGTAAGTATGTTCAGAGTTTAGATATGTATGTGCTACTTTAAAATGCATGTGGTTTTATTTCGTATTACTTGATATTCTCAGTTTATACATGTTGAGTCTTTAGATTCATTAGACTTGATCGATACAGGTGAGGACGAGTTCGGAGAGACGAGAGGTGGCGACCAGTGAGTTAGCTCGGACTATTCGGAGGCTTAACCCGAGGACCGCTTAAGTTTTCAAAAATTTTATGCATGTTAAATTGATTTACTCTGATTTTTGATGAAATTACTTCATGTCGTTTAAACAAGTACTTTTTGCAAGCTCGTGTTGTTTGTGACATTGATGTCACGGAAATAGCTTGTACTCGTTTTTATTTCAAATATTTAGTCAAGCATTTTATTTATATTGCATTTGAAAGATTATTACTTATTTAAGAAAAATTTTTATTTTCCGCAAATTTTAAGTAATTTTAAAGTATGGTACGTCACAACATTATTCCACTAACGCTTAGATTTTCAAGCTCAATACTGATTCATCCTACAATGCTTTTGATTATCATTCCTTATAACATTATAACCAAGATATTTCAAGGTTCTAAATATCTCTTCAAGCCTAAATCATCGAAAATTCCTATCATTTAAACCATTCAATTCTCACTTATTGCTAAACTATTCCCCAAATTCTTTAACAATTGCAAAATTAATTCCTAATTTCCTCAAAAATTATCCAATTGGTCCTTAATTTCGAAAATTTTACAATTAACCCATAAGTCTTTGGTATTTCTAATTCCATTCTATAGGTTTATCGTAACATAAATTTCATTAATTTTAAGCTTATTAACCCAAAATCAATTCTCATCACCAATCTTACATTTCCATCAAAACCTAAAATCCCAAATTATACATTTTTATACTCCTAAATATCATCACAGTCTTCGAATCACTATTCCTTATATGAAATTCTCAAAAATTAAATCAACTAGTAACCACGAATCATCGGTATTTTCTTAAAAGATCTACCTGTCCCAAAAGCATTCATAATGTAGGACCGAGTGGTTACCGCTTTACCAAAAGCTATAACTGGTGGTAATGGTGCACCTCAAATCTTTTAAACCGCACAGCAACTCAAACACCATGTTTCGACTGCTCTACCAAGCAGGGACAATTATTGCACCCAACAATCTCCCTCCCAATAATTGCAATCTTTGCAATTAATGGGAATCGAACCCGTGACCTTGGCTCTGCTACCAATTGTAGCTACCGAAAAGAAGATGCATCTCATTGGTATGAGTAGTACATATCAAATCTTTTAAGCCCTCTTCAACTGTACAGTCCATTACATTGAACAGTTTCAGACTTCCTTCCGGTGTAAGATCGGTTCTTTCATGTTCCCTCCGCCTATAAGCCTGCCAGGAGCCGCTCATTGTCCGTGCAACCTCATGGCACTGGCGATCATCCCCCGCCCTCTTCGGCCCCGGGCCTCACATGCCCACCAGCTTCCGCTTGGTTCGTCCCCGAACCACACCGTACTAGGAGAGGTCGGCTCTGATACCAACTGAAACGTCTGTCCTTTTTATTGGTTTTAAAGTACGAGAAATTTTTTTTTTACACTCAATTTTCGGCCCTATACATTTACCTCATGAAAATATTTTTATCAAATATTTTACCCTTTAAAATAAAACATCAACCAACTAGCATTTTTAAAATCAAGTGAAATAGTCATAAAAATGAAATCGTCACATGTTTTACCAAACCTAAAAAACAATAAATTTGAACAGTATAGCCCATACTAAACCTCTCAAAATCTCTCAAAAGCATAAATAAATATTCTTAAAATCTTTAACGTAAATCATGAATCATAAATCGCAAATGCGGAAAAAGTACAAGCGTTGGTCCTCGGGTTGTGTGCACCGACAGTCCAGCAAAATCAACCATCAAGGCCCCCAGTAATATTAACGTCATCATTACCTGCATCCATCACACCTAGTGAGTCTAAAGACTCAACACACCATAATCTTTATAACTAGTAATACGTATAAAACCACATACAATAGTGAAAATACCTTTAACGTAAAAATAACATTTTCATGACATGCAAACATAAACTTTAACATTTCTTTTTTCCTCAACATGACATAAAAACCTTTAACATGATCATAAACATTTTCCTTTTTCCCTTCCTTTGTTGAATTCAGATTGTTAATTGTGACTTTCCTCAAACCTCAAAAGTCGATGGATCCATCTACATGAAACCGCAGTACTGGGCGGCGGGGGACACCAGCAACACTCTCACCGGTCAACTGGGCCCTCTCTGGGCCTTTTCCCATAAATGGGCTCCCTCTGGGGCCTTTTCTCCTCACGCTATTCTCATTCTTACCGTTACCTCATATCCTCATATTCATAATAATGGAAATACGATCGTCAGGCTCCCACTGGGACCGTCACCCTCACGATATCTCCAACATTATCGAATTAGTCACAATTACTTCACTTCCTTCAACGTTTTACATTTTCATCACTTTATAAAATCATGCATAACATAACCTATTTTTGTTTTTGAAACCAAGTATGCAACATGTCTTTTAAATGTCTTCCTTAAACCATAAAAATCCCATAGGCATTTAAAAATCATAATTTAATAATGAACATTTCATAAACATTTAAAAATAATCATAATAGCATAAAAACAGCATTTAGGGCATTGCCATGATGTTTACTAATTTTTTAGGTGTAAAATGACTGTTTTACCCCTGGACGTAAAATTTCTCGTTTTTGACATTTTCTTAATTTCATTGACACTAACATGTCCCAAATAATTAATTAAGCCTACATGAATTTTCCTATATTTTTATTTAGCTTAAATCGAGGACTTTTAATTTATTCTTTAAATATAGACTATTACTGCGTTTTAATCCCGAATTAAACCAAACCTTAATATAAAATTCCCAAATTAAAAACTTATACTTTTAATAATTATTTGAGCTTAAATATAATTTTCCATAATTTTATTAAGCTTAAAACTAGGTGTTTTAATTAACTCGTTAATTAGCGTTTCGTGTGTCGATTAAATTCCGAATAAATCCAAAACTCGCTATTTTAATCCCAAATTTTAAACATAACATTTTTAAGATTTATTTTAGCCTTCCAAGTCATGAGCCACACCCGTGGACCCATGGATTCAATTTTAGCCTTTTAAGTTTCTTTTTTGACACATCGACGAACACACCGAGCCATCTCTCAATTTACTCAAGCCACGCTCGAGCCACCTAGAGAAAAACCCGAGCCAACCCACCTAGGGACCCTCTTGACCAAGCCCAGCAGAAAAAACAAGTCCTGGCCCGCTCAAAACATGCTGGAAACTTGACCCAATTGCATGTGTGTGTACGTGAGGTGTTCTAATTATATTAGGAATCCTTGCTAGCCTAGGGCTCTTCCATCCGAGCCACCACCGAACCACTATGACCCTAACCAACCCTGGACAACACCTAAACCCAGCCCAGTCCAGCCTAGGCCCTTGAACCCCAACCACGAAGCACCTGAATCAGAAACTGAATGCGCGCTTCCCTTGCTGTTCGTAGGCGCTGTGAGTTTCCTACTTCGTCTAGGACTTCCTGCTCGAGCCTCCCTCAAGCCCGAACCCTCTTGACCCTCTCTGGACCACCCTGAGCCATAGCCTAGATGACCTAGCCCAGCCCTCTCTCAAGCCACCTTCTGAAAACTCTCGGCCGATCTTCATCACTCTACGGGAAGAGTCCTATGCAGCGTGGGCTCTTCCCTAGCCTGGCTGTGCGCATCCTAGCCCTCAAGGACTCCACCAGGCCATCTCTCTCAATCCTACTCGATCCCCAGCCAGCCCTGGCCAAGCCCCAAGGCCCCATGCAAAGCCACCAAGCCCTTCCATCATACACAATCCAACACACACTCACGGTTCCTGTTTCTGATTTTCCTACGGTCCCAGCTTGTGGTTCTTTTTAAAAATTGTCATGTTTGGTCATAGTTTATCATATTTTATCATGTGTTGGCATCTCCTAATTCATGACAGCCCCTTAACACATAGAAACATATTTTTGGAACCAAATAACACAAGTTTAGAACATGTATATTCATGGTTACGAAAATAAAAGATTGTGTGACTTATTTTCAAGAAAATTCATAAACAATTATATAATATGGTGTGATGATGAGTAAAAAGAGAATATGGCGTGCCTTCGCGTATTTTAAGCACGAAAACGAAGCGACGATACGAAGAACGGTGACGTACACCTTGGCCGAATTTTCCCTTGAACTAACAAAGCTCTTCCCTTGATTTTGAAACTTTTTCTTGTTATAATTTTGTGTGTGCCGTGAGTTGTGTTTGAAGGGAGAGTTTGAAGGATTTGGGGTAGGGGAGGTGTGAGTTTTTTTTTCATGTTATAGGGTGGGGTTTTGTAATTATATATTTTAATTAATCACTAAACAAGGCTTAGACCCATTAATCAACTTAATTAAGCCCACTTGGCCCACTAGTGTTTAACTAAAATATTTAAAATAATTTTGCTTAAATAAATTTGTGAATTTATTAGGCGGGTTGCCAAAACGTTTGCATTTTTATTAAAAATCCAACATCGATAAAATTTACGGCCCGGCGTATAAAATCGCCTCAAAACCCCTTATTTTCAAAAATATGAAAAACCAGCAACCTTATTTTAAACAATTAAAAATAATTAGTTAATAAAAAAATTTTACGTTTTTAGCCCTCGGTCTTCGTTCCTCGATCGCAACTTGGATAATCCTTAAAATACAATTTTATGCATGATGATAATAAAATCCTATTTAACATATAAGCATGTATGTCACATAATCAATTAGCAATTAAAATCAATTAATTAGCCATTTTTTCATACTTCCTAGATTCGCATGCAATTGGATTACGTCTTCTTAATTTTGGACCTTACAGTTTAAACATGTAGCTTACACGTATAAACCATGTAAACATGTAGGTGATAATATTAAAAACTTTTAAACCATTTAATCTTAGAGACTTCAGGCTTGACGACTGAGCTTCCCGGAACTGGCGGTAGCACAACTCGTCGTAGGAACATTGCTCTGATACCAACTAAAACGTCCACTACTCGTTTTTCTTTAAAATATACTAGAAATTTTTTTTTCTTTTCTTATCCATCTATTCGACCGAACCCATACACATATATATAAATATATTTTAAAATACTTTTGCACCATATCAAAATAAATCAACCAAATAAATCAACCAACTATTATTTGAAATTCCAAAGAAAAGAATTCAAAACATTAAATCGTCAATCATTTATCAAACCTAAATTTAGTAATATTTCAAAATAAAACTAACTTTAACATCCTCTCCAAAAACCTCTCAAAAGCATCACAAAAATCATAAAATTTTTAACGTAAACCTAAATCATAAACTTAATTTAAATGCGGAAACTAGCGATGGTCCTCGGGTTGTGTGCTCCTTCAATCCAGGAAGATCAACCATCAAGTCCTCTATTAACATCAACATCATACTCACCTGCATCGATCACACCTAGTGAGTCTATTGACTCAGCAAACCTTAATCTTGGTAACAAGTAATACATAAACATCCACATGTAACATTAAAAATACTTTTACTTAACATAACTTTTCATGCACATGCATAGTGAGTCTATTGACTCAACAAACCTTAATCTTTGTAACAAGTAATACATAAACATCCACATGCAACATTAAAAATACTTTTACTTAACATAACATTTCATGCACATGCATAAACGTAAACATTTTTTCTTTCATCGTAAACATTTTCCCTTTTTCATCATATACGTATATGTTTCCCTTTTTATTGAATTCAGATTCTCAATTGTACTTTCGTATTAGCTGAAGGTCGATGGATCCATCTACTTATTACTACAGTACTGGGCGGCGGGGACATCAACGACACTCTCACCCGTCAACTGAGCCTTGGCCTTACATATCATCATATTATCATAATCATCGTATTAGTCACAATCAATTCACCTCCTTCAACTTTTCATATTTCCATAACTTATAAAAATTCATGCACATATACATCACTTTTCTTTTAAACCAAGCATGCAACATATCTTTTAGCATTAACATTTCATCATAAAATTCCATAAACATTTAAAATAAACATAGTAACATATTTTACAGCATTCAGGGCACTGCCAGGACGTCTACTATTTTTCAGGTGTAAAATGATTGTTTTACCCCTAGAAGCATAGCTTTCCATATTTATCCTTAGACCTCTAAACGACGTCCCTAATCATTCCAAACTTAACCTATTATCTTAAAACACTCCCTTAAAAATTCCTTAAGCTTAAATTTTAGCTTTTCGATAATTTGACGTACATCCCGGTTTTGACTCGTATTGACTCGAAACTTATCCAAACTTAAATCAAAGCTTAATAACGCCTAAATAAACCATATTAAACCCAAACCAAGTCAATCGAGAACCTCGATCAAGCCTAGCACACTGCTGAAAATTTCTGCACCCTGTCCCCTACTTGGTTCGATCCTAAGCTAACCTCGACTCCAGCCCCTTAGCCACATGTCCAGACCTTAGTTGACCCTCCTAGAACCATGCCTGACCCATAAGGAACCTGCTGGACCGAACCTAACATCCCTAACACAAGCAGCCCTTCAAAACCGCAACTCCCCAACCAAGCGCGGCCCCCAAGCCCACGCGATCACCTAGCCCTTCTAACCTAGCATCGTACAGCCTCCCTAGGATCCTCACGCAGCCCCCTAGTGTCCCCTGATCGTGCCCTATCATCAGCAAGAGCCGCAAGCCCCTCTAGGAAACCCTAGCCGAACCTTACTCCATATGCTTCCCATTTTTCGTTCATCCTTGCACCCTACTATCCATCCCATTTAACATGCATCTATGGACCCTTAAACATGTGGAAAAACGTCTCTTCAAGTTCTCTTACCATGGCAGCCCCTTTGTGCATCATTAAGATGAGTTTTAAAATATGAAAACACTAGTTTTGTGCATGTATAGCCATAAAAATGAAAAAAAATATAAAGTGTATCATGTTTCTCATGAAATCATGTATCAAACACATAATATGATGTGATAGATGAGAAAAAGGAGATTAAGGTGTGTCTTTGCGTATATTACGCACGAAAAACGGCTTGTGATACGAAGAACATCGGTGGGTAGACGAGGGATGCAACCTTGCTGATTTTTCCTTCAAATTTCATGAATTTCCTCAACAATTTACGTTTGTTGTGGGTGTTCGCTGATGGAGGAAGAGTCCTTGTTGCTTAGGGATGAGAGGCGTGAGTTTATTATGGGGTTTTGGGAGGGTTTGTTAGCTTTTAATTTAGTTAAAACACATGGTACAAGCTTGGGCCTATTAGCAAAATATAATAAGCCCATTAAGTCCATTAGTTATTATTTAAAATATTTTGTTTAGGAAAGTTCGTGAAAATATTCGCCGAGTTCTCGACAAGTTCATATTTTAGTCGAAAATCGAACATTGGTTGAAAATACGACTCGACATATAAAAACACCTCAAACCACCGCAATTTCAAATTTTCCATTTAAATACACCACCCATTAAACCATTAAAAATAATTATTTAATAAAAATATTTTCCCTCATATGGATCACCGGTCTCCGTTCCTCGATCGCGTCTCGAATAACATTTAAAACACAGCTTTATGCATTCTAATTGAAAACCATATTTTAAACATTTAAACAAGCCTACCATATTTACTACATGCAATTAAAATGAATTAATTAAAATACATAAGCAATTTGATAACTTACATGCATGTAGTTCACGTAGACCTTCACATTTTCAGGACGTTACATATATGATATTAGGAACATGAATTTTTATGGAAATATGAAAATTACGTTGCATGCTTGGTTTGAATAAATTTACGCATATACATGATTTTTATAAGTGATTAATACGATGCCATGTTTTGAAGAAATGGAGTTGGTTGTTACTAATACGAACACGATAATACGATGAGATGTAAGGCTAAGGCTCATTGGATGGGTAATAATGTTGCTGATGTCCCCGCCGTCGGGTACCACTGTTGTACGTAGATGGATCCATCGAATAGAGCTGATACGAAAGTCACAACTAATAAACGGAATTCAAATAAAGAAAATGAAAACGTATATGTTGATATGATGAGACATGTTTTGACACGTTATGTTTTGATACGATATGTTTACGTTCACGCTTTTAAGATCATGAAGTTGTTTTAATTACAAGTATTTTCACTGTTGCCTATGATTTTATATGTATTAATTTTTATAATGGTTAAGGCATGTTGAGTCTTTAGACTCACTAGGTTTGGTTGATGCAGGTTAGCATGATGTGGTAGAGACTGGGAGCGCCGAAGAATGAATAGGTGGGGCTAGATGTGCACACGCTAACCTAAGGATCATACTTTTTCCGCACATTATGTTACGAGTTAGGAGTGAACATGGATATTTTCATACTCTTTCATTTTTACATGTTGATGGTTTGTCAGGATTTTTGCATGTTTTAATTTTGAATTGTTTTACACGATATTCTAGGGTTTGACGTTTTGTTGGAAACTAATTTCGGATGTTTGACAAACTAAAGGGCCAAAAGATCGAACCAACTGATCATTTATAACGGCCGCTTGAAATTGGATTAACAAGCCAATTGATCTACGCAACTGGAAGCGCAGTCAACAGACTGCAGCTGCAAGCCATATCAGCTTCCACATTTCAGCTGACCCTTCATCTGGACACGTCATCTATTGAAAACAACAACCGACAAATAGTACAACAGTCTGCAACTGTGAGTGGCAACGCCGCAATTCAGATAAGGGTGTACTGTACTATTGGCAGAAGAATTTCGACGTGGCATATCAACGGATAGAAAGATTAAACCGCATTTAATATTACAGTTAGAAGGAAGCCTATAAATAGCAGAGAGAAGCAGCTGAAGAATAACGATACTTAATAATCAGTTGCGAAGAGTGAACCAATCTTTCTTACTATTACTCTGCTGAAATTCAAGCTCACGCTTATTATATATATTCATAGCTTTCAGGCTATGTTTCGAGCACTTTAGCACATTGTGATTACTGTAAAACTTGATCCTAATGATCAGTTGTGCTAAGTTTTTCATTTGAAGTAAACTGAGTTGTATACTAAGAGTTTCAGTCTTGGCATTGTTAAGTCCAAACTGAAGTGGGTCTTTACAAGTCTTGTATTGATCAAAGTCTTTTAGTGAAAATCATATCTTCGTGATAACAGGGGTGACGTAGGAGTAATTGAATTCTCCGAACATCCAGAAACATACCATGAGCATTTATTACACTTTTCAGTTATTATATTCTATCTTACAGTCAGTTTTATTCTGCACTTTATTGTTAACTGATTGTGATAGACGGAATAGATCTTTTGATTTAGTTTATCACCAAACTGATTCAAACTTTTGAAAAAGAGTCAAAAAAACCGTGAGTGTTTATTCAAACCCCCTTCTAAATACTCCAATTACTTCAATCGATCCTATCAAGTGGTATTAGAGCAGTCTGATCTTGACCTTGAATATTCTCATACACTAAACTGATCATCATGACTTCATTCAACAAGATTTCTATGTTTTCCAGAGAAGACTTCGATGACTGGAAAATCAGAATGCAGGCTCACTTAGCTGCAAAAGATGACGATATGTGGTACGTCATCACCGACGGACCCATGAAGATATTGAAAGCCAATACAGCTGTTGCCATAATTGATGGGGCACCTCATCGAATAGAAAAGCCCAGAAAGGAATGGACAACGGAAGATAAAAGAAAAGCCAACTTGGACAATGTGGCAAAAGATATCCTATATAAGACGCTGGATAAAGTCACTTTCAGAAAGATCAAAATGTGCCAAACAGCTAAAGAAATATGGGAAAAACTGATACAGCTATGCGAAGGAAATGAGAGGACTAAAGAGAATAAGTTATCAGTTGTTGTTCAAAAATTTGATAACATCAAGATGAAAGCTGGAGAGTCAATGCATGAATACGACGAAAGAGTAAGCTGCATCATCAATGAATTAAATGCACTTCTAAAGGTGTACTCCAACAAAGAAGTTGCACTGAAGGTTGTCAGAGGTCTTCCCAAGGTGTGGGATGTCAAGACCATGGCAATGAGGGAGTCAAAGGACCTAAAAAAGGTTGAGCTCCATGATCTTTTTTCTTTTGCTGATCTAAAGGCTTATGAGTTCGAGCTACAGACTAGAGAAGTAGAACCTTCAACATCAGCAGCTACAACTGCCTTAACTGTTGTACGACTGGAACCAACTGGTTCAGTTGAAAAATCTGCCGATCAGCTGAGCAATGATGCAATGTCATTGTTTGCCAAGAAATTTGGAAGGTTTATGAGGAAAAATCAAAGAAACTTCCAGAGGCAATACCAGAGAAATCAGCCCATAGAAGAATCCTATGCTTGCTACAACTGTGGCAAATCTGGTCATTTCATAGCAGACTGCCCTAAGCCAAAGAAAGACAGTCGATGATCAACTGAAAAAGAAAATAAGCCCTATGAGCACAAAAGAAGGACCAAAGATGACAAAAAGACATTCAAGAAGAAGCATGAGGTACTCTTGGCTGAAGAAAGCAAATCAAAGTGGGCTGAGACTGACAGTGAGGAGTCAGAGCCTGAAACCTCATTCAGTTCGAGTGATGATCAGGAAGAAATCAAATCCTTGATGGCTGACAATGAAGAATTGGAAACAGCAAGTGAGCATGTATTCGATTTCAGCTCCACTGATTTCACTCGTGAAGAACTCATTATTACTTTGCATGACAAGGTGAATGAATATCACAAACTTGCTCAATCTTTTGAGAAGATTAGAGCTGAGCAAAATGATCCCAACGAAAATAACACTAAAACTGATGGATCAGTTGAATTGTTGAGTCTAAAAAGGGAAATCGCTAAGCAAAAATCTGAAATGATTGAGAGCCAAGCCTTGATACATCAGTTAAAAACTGAAATTTCAAAACAAACTGAACTGATTCAGGCTTGGAACAAGTCTTCAGTTGCACTGACTGAACTGCATAACTCACAAAAATCAGTTGATGACAAAACTTGTTTGGGGTACAACAATCATGTTGAAATTACTGCAAGTGATACACCGCCAAAGTTGAGTAAAGACAAAGGAAAATATATTACCTTTGTAAAATCAACTGAGATAAATGAATTCTTATAACCAAGTAAAACAAATGTTTAATCGACTGAAAGTAAGAACAAAGGTAAATGGTATGGTATTGGATATAGCTCAGAGAGTTCAACTGATTCCAGAAACTGGTCGCCAAAACGATTCAGTTATAAAAATCAGCATTCAAAGAGTAGCTATTACAATTACTACAACTGTAAACCGGTTCAAAAATGATATCGAAAGAATAGTTAGTTGAAAAAGGATACAAATCATATTGTCTCTTCTTCACATCACACACCCAACAACCAAAAGTCAAGAAAGACTATCTGGAACACAACAACTGGAAAGTCAGTTAAACTGATCCAAGTCTGGGTTCCTAAAGGACTAATCTGTTTAGGACCCAAATAGATATGGGTACCAAGATTATATCTTGTTTATGATTGCAGGTAACAATTACAAGCAAGGAATCCACATGGTATCTAGATAGTGTCTGTTCATGACATATGACAAGAGATGCAAGTTTGCTATCTCAACTGAACAAGTACACTGGACCTAACATCAGTTTTGGAGATAACTCCAAAGGTAAAACTGTGGGTAAGGGTAAGCTTATCCATGGTAACTTCACAATTAAAGATGTTTTATTAGTTGAGAATCTAAAGTATAATCTGATTAGCATCAGTCAGTTATGCGATAATGAATTCTCGGTTCAGTTTGACTAACATTTCTGTTCAATCAAAGACTCAACTGATGAGGTCATCTTAACTGGCAAACGTTGTCGGAACACTTACAAAGTCAGTTGGAATGATCAACCTTATGCACCAGTTTGTTTTATTGCTTCCAAATCCTCTAAAAATTGTTGTGGCATAAGAGACTAAACCACCTGAACTTCAAATCGATTGCATATATGAGTAATCATGATCTTGTAACTGGTTTACTTAAAATAAATTTTTCAAAAGATAAAATTTGTTCAGCATGTCAGTTTGGTAAACAAATAAGATCTTTTTTTAAAAACAAGGGTTGTAAATCTTTTTCTCGATGCCTAGAACTGCTACATATGGATCTATTTGGTCCTATACCAATAATGAGTTTAGGGAGAATGAAATACACCTTGGTGATTGTAGATGATTTTTCAAGATTTACTTGGGTTTTATTTCTCAAATCCAAAGATCAAACTGCTGCACAACTGATCAAGCTTCTCAAAAGACTTTTAAATGAAAAATCAATTGGAATTGATAGAATCAAGTCTAATCGAGGAACTGAATTCATCAATCAAATTCTTTCAAATTTTCTAGAAAATACTAGAATTAAGCATGAGCTCTCAGCAGCAAGAACCCCTCAGCAAAATGGTGTAGCTGAGAGAAGAAATCGAACTCTTAAAGAAGCTGCTAGAACAATGCTTGTTGATTCGGGTATTTCTCAAAGATTTCGGGCAGAGGCAGTAAACACTGCATGTTATACCCAGAATAGATCAATGATTAATAAGAATCATTTGAAAACACCTTATGAGATCTGGCATGGACGAAAAAGTGTGGTTTCCTACGTCAAAATATTTGGCTGCAGATGTTTTATACTCGATAATGATAAAAATCATTTAAAAGCTTTTAATGCTAAATCTGCAGAGGGAATATTTCTTGGATATTCATCAGTTAGTAAAGCCTATAGAGTCTTCAACAAAAATACTGTAAATGTTGAAGAATCAATTCCTGTTGTTTTTTATAAATCTATGCTAACTGATAAGGCAACTGATCCAGTTGAGCTAGTTGATAGGTTTACAAATATCATTTTGGAGGATGATACTGATGAAGAAACTCATATCAATCGAAACAGCCTTCAAACACCTGAACTTGAAGTCTTAGATCAACCAGTTGAACAGGAAGCTGCTCCTGAAAATCATTTGGAGGAGCCTATTGAAAATATTCAGTTACTAAATGATGCAGCAGCAACTGAAACTGGAGAAAATACTCAGTTGGAAACTGAAGCAGTTGCTAACTTGGATGCAACTAATGCTGAGTACAGATGGAAGAAATCACATCCTCCAGAATTGGTAATAGGTAATCCATCTGATCCGGTAAGAACTCGCAATCAAATGCTTAATCTATTTATTCATTCAGCTTTTGTTTCCCAACTGAAACCAAAGAAAACTGATGAAGCTCTTGTTGATCCTAATTGGATAAGTGCTATGCAAGAAGAGTTAAATCAGTTTACCCATAACAATGTCTGGAACCTAGTTCCAAGACCAGTTTCAAAAACTATTATAGGTACTAAATGGGTATACAGGAACAAACTGAACGAAGATGGTTCAGTTGTGCGCAACAAAGCAAGATTAGTAGCACAAGGATACAGGCAAGAAGAAGGAATTGATTACGATGAAACATATGCACCAGTTGCAAGACTGGAGGCAATCAGAATATTCCTTGCCTACGCATCATTCAAGAATTTTAAAGTCTACCAGATGGATGTGAAGAGTGCATTTCTGAATGGTCAGTTGCAAGAAGAAGTCTATGTTGAACAACTTCCAGGTTTTATCAATCATCTTTCTCCTGATCATGTCTACCATTTGAACAAAGCCTTATATGGTCTTAAACAATCCCCAAGAGCTTGGTATGAAACTCTTTCAAAATTTCTAACTGATCATGGTTTTTCTGTTGGATCAGTTGATAAGACGCTGTTCAAATTCTCTAAGAATGATCATATTTTACTTGTTCAAATTTAAGTTGATGACATTATATTTGGGTCAACTAACCCCAAATTATGCGAGAAATTTGCTAAGTTGATGCAGGACAAATTTGAAATGAGCATGATGAGTGAACTGACATTTTTCCTTGGACTGCAAGTGAAGCAATTGGAGACTGGTATTTTTATCAGTCAAACTAAATATACGAAGGAGTTGCTCAAGAAATTTGGCATTGAATCATGTTCAGCTGCAAGTACTCCCATGAGTTCATCAGTTAAACTGGACAATTATCAAGGGGGAATATCAGTTGAGACGAAACTTTACAGAGGTTTAATAGGTTCATTATTGTACCTAATTGCTAGTTATCCTGATATTGTATTTTCTGTCTATGTGTGTGCTAGATTTCAAGCAAACCCTAAGCAATCGTATTTTTCAGCTGCCAAACGTATTTTAAAATATCTTAAAGGCACGCCAAATATTGGGTTATGGTACTCTAAGGACTCTTCTTTCAATTTAATTGGATATTCAGATGCAGATTATGCAGGATGTAAGCTTGATCGTAAAAGTAAAAGTGGATCATGTCAATTGCTAGGAGACAGACTGATCTCTTGGTTCAGCAAGAAGCACACATCCATAGCTACTTCCACAACTGAAGCAGAATATCTTGATGTTGGTAGTTGCTGTGCTCAACTGCTCTGGATCTAACAACGATTGAAAGATTATGGAGTTATTGCCAAAGAATCACCCATATTTTGTGATAATACTAGCACGATTGCTATCACTTACAACCCAGTTCTTCATTCAAGGACCAAGCACATATATGTCAGGCATCACTTCATCAGAGATCATGCCTTGAAGAAAGCCATCCTCATCTGAAATGATTCAGTCTCACAACTAATCTTTCGGTTGATTATTTAGCTAATCTTCTAATATAAGTTAAAAAATTAATCGTATTTTATTCCAAAATCAATTATGTGACGGTCAGTTTTAGCATTAAATGATGAATAGTGTTTTTAAAACGTGGACCCATTTGAACCATGTAAAATTATACACACGCTTTAGCACACGTACACACATTTTTATTCAAATTTCCATGGACTGACACGTGTCCAAAAAATTGAACAGTCACCCACATATGTACCTTTCCCCGCTCCAATTCAGTTCTTTCTTACGCGAACATTATCTCTCAGAGCAAATTCAAACTCAGAGCATTTATCTTGCAAAAATTTCAGGTACTCAAATTCTCAGAAATGGCAAACCAAATTCCCGCTCACATTCTGAACGCAATGGCTATCAACTTTGAATCTGTTCTATCTGTCAACGAGGTTGAAGTTAAGAAGGTATTCCTGAAACTAGAGGCAGCTGGCTTAAAGACTTTTCTGGGTCAATCCTCTCAGAAAATCTATCCACTCATGATTTCTATTCTTCTGGATATGTTACTGTTGATGGAAACATCGCTACCAGTGTCAATGGTCAGTTGCTGATCATCACTGAAGAAGCCTTCGGCGATCTGTTCTATCTGCCTACTGATGGGCTTGTCAATTTTTCTGAGGTGAAAACATCTGATATTGAGGAGATGCAATCTCTTCTATCTGCCGATTGTAGGAAAATCAAGTTTCTGATCCAAAGAAAGAACTCAAGCCAGAAATACAATTGATGGCTGATATTTCAGCAAAGGGGATACTAGCTAAGGCTGGTTCATTTGCTGCTCTGACTCTTGAGAAGTTCCAAGTCATGAAGGTAATCATGGCAGAGAAAAAGATGAATTGGAGGAATGTGATTTTCACCATTATGAGGAATATGCTTCAGTCTACGAAGTAGTCAAAGGGATATGCTGTGCAGATCAGTTACCTACTGAAAATGAAGGGAGTAGTGAGTGATACAGCTGAAAAATCATCCAAATTAAAGGTCTTCAATGCTTAGAATGTCCAGCCTCCCAAGACAAAGTTGGACATCTCAACTGAACAGTTTGTGAAAGTTAAAAAGGAGATTGGGACGCAATAGGCGGCTCCCAAATCAGTTAAAAAGGCTAGAACTCTGGCTCAGCTGAAAACAGCTAAGAAGAAACTACTTGTCAGCGAATCAGATTCTGAGAAAAATCCATCTCCTAAAATTGCAAAAAATCCAAGGACTCAGATAACCAAGCCAGCAGTTGTGCTGGAAGCAATACCAACTAATCGAATGACTCCATCAGGTGCTCAAGAGCCTATTCAGGCTATTCCTCTGAAAGCCATTCCAGCTGAAGAGAAGTTACTGATAAAGAAGGTCACCAAGTCTGTGATAAGTCAAAGCTTGCTGGAGTAAAGGCTCCACTGATCACAATCACTGGTTACGTCCCTCTATCTGCTGCCAGACCAAAGGGGGTAGTGATCAGAGAAAACATTGAAGCTACTACCTCAGGATTGAGTATTCCTCATGCCCTGACTGACACTAAGGGCAAGGGCAAAATGCAAGAAGTGCCCAGGCCAACAAATGCCATTCAAACACACATTGATCTTATCTTGGAAGAGATCAATGGATTTTCAGCAAATAAGCTCAAAACCTATGATGCATGGGTGAAATTCAGAACACATGTATTCGCCAAAGAGCTTCAGAGAAATCCAAACTGCAGAAATTTATAAAGCTGGAACATGTTGTGTTAAGAGTGGTTAAGGCATCTTCCATTGTTCAAGCACTGGAGAGGAAGAATTACTTCTTCGATCAGCTGAGAGCCAAAAAGCTACAGAAGATAGTTGCTCAGCTGAAACTGAACTATGACCCTACCAGTCCAAATGTACATAATGACAAAGTTGTGCATGATCAACTAGAATCGGATCTTGTCTCACTACAGATGGAAATAAAAAATTGAGAAATGGGTCAAAAACTGGTTTTTCCAGAAGCTCCTCAAGACGTATCATCAGATGACCCAACTGAGGATTCAGTTCAAAGAGCTCTCAAGGACGTTGGTGCTGAAACTGATCAACAAGCAACTGCCCCCTCCACTTCAGTTGCTCAACCTTCATCATCTGTAGCACCTCCTTCTTCAACTGTTGATCCTAATCTTTATTCAGAAGTTGATTTATCATTGGCCAATCTTGATGAGGTCATCCAATCAGTCACCTCTGATATTCAGCTAAAATCATCTAGATCAGCTGAAGAAGTCATTCCAATTGAAGAACTAGTTAATCAAACTATGTCGACTGAAGAACCTATCGAGAAGGCAATCATTGAAGAAACTGAACAGCCAGTTCAGTCAGTTGGTGTTACTGAACAGGCAGTTATTGAAACTATAGAGGCTCAGCTATGCTTATCTGAAGACATTCAAACTGAAGACTCAACTTCAGTTTCAGTTGATCACTCAACTGATCAACCAATCATTCTTTCTCCTCTCCAAATTCAACAGGAAGCAGGTGTAGAGGATTCTCCTGAAATGGTCAATGCAGAACCGATAATAACTGACAGGACTCTGGTAATATTTGATGAAGCCTCAAGAGAACAAGAACCAGAGCCAACTGGACCTTCATTTCCTCATCCTTCAATGAACTTTGATTCGGTGCTGGAAGAGATTCAAACCATCCAGCACAACCTGTCAAAGATGATGACGGCAATCTCAGATGTCCAATCTACTCAGCTTGTTCATACCTTGAAGCTAAATTCCTCAAATGACTTAAACTCTGGGAGATTGAAACAAATTCAAGCCACTGTGATCTCTCTCTCTTTTGCAGTGGACGAATCGAAAAGAATAGAGATATAGCTGAAAGTCTTTCCCTGACTCAAGATGCAATCGGCAAGAAAGTTGAATTCGTGGAGACATCTGTTTTCAAAAAAATAGACTTCCTGCAAACTACTATGCTTAATGCAGTCTCTGACGTAGCCACCTCTGTTAAGCTTTTATCAGTTGATGTTCGGAGATTATCTGTCAGAATGGAGGCATTTGACAAAAAGGGGGAAGAGACCTAAGCTATAACCCACCCAGAAGAAGTCTCACAGTGTCTCACAGGAGAATTTCTATCAGTTGATGGATTCGTTTTCTTGAAGATTATTTTATTCTTTCATTCTTTGTACAAATTTGTACACTGAGAGAATTTTATAAAGTTCGAAGATTATTTTATCTACAAAGAGTTCAATTGATCAGTTATTATTTGCTTAGTTTTGTCAAATACCTAAAAGAGGGAAATTGTTGGAAACTAATTTCGCATGTTTGACAAACTAAAGGGCCAAAAGATCGAACCAACTGATCATTTATAACGGCCGCTTGAAACTGGATTAACAAGCCAACTGATCTACGCAACTGGAAGCGCAGTCAACTGACTGCAGCTGCAAGCCATATCAGCTTCCACCTTTCAGCTGACCCTTCAGCTGGACACGTCATCTATTGAAAACAACAAAAGACAAATAGTACAACAGTCTGCAACTGTGAGTGGTAACGCTACAATTCAGAAAAAGGTGTACTGTACTATTGGCAGAAGAATTTCGACGTGGCATATCGACGGATAGAAAGTTTAAACCACATTTAATATTACCGTTTGAAGGAAGCCTATAAATAGTAGAGAGAAGCAGCTGAAGAATTACGATACTTAATAATCAGTTGCGAAGAGTGAACTTACAATCTTTCTTACTGTTACTCTGCTGAAATTCAAGCTCACGCTTATTATATATATTCATAACTTTCAGGTTATCTTTCGAGCACTTTAGCACATTTTGATTACTGTAAAACTTGATCCTAGAGATCAGTTGTGTTAAGTTTTTCATTCGAAGTAAACTGAGTTGTATACTAAGAGTTTCAATCTTAGTATTGTTAAGTCCAAACTAAAGTGGGTCTTTACAAGTCTTGTATTGATCAAAGTCTTTTAGTTAAAATCCTATCTTCGTGATAGAAGGGGTGACGTACGAGTAATTGAATTCTCCGAACATCCAGAAACATACCATGTGCATTCATTACTCTTTTCAGTTATTATAATCTATCTTACAGTCAGTTTTATTCCGCACTTTATTGTTAACTGATTGTGATCGACTGACAAGATCTTGTGATTTAGTTTCTCACCAAACTGATTCAAATCTTTGAAAAAGAGTCAAAAAAATAGTGAGTATTTATTCAACCCCCCTTCTAAACACTCTCATTACTTCTACTTCAACCGATCCTATCAGTTTTGTCTCTTTTTTTTTAACTGTAGTGCTTTTACTTATGGTTGGATATTTTTATTTTTAAATGTGAAATTTTCAGCTGTTACCGCATGCATGCATAAAATTGTATATTTCGATATTAGTTTCAAAAAAAAATTCTAGTAATATTTTAAGTAGCAGACGTCACAAAACTTATCACTTAAACATGGTTTTCCAAAGAACATTAAATTACCATTTAATTAGTAATCATAAATGTTTGACCTCAAATGCATGTTATTCGAGATTACCTTAATTTGACAGATTAAATGCATAATAGTTTTCTTCCAAAACCATATATATATTGTGTCTCTTGTACTGTCTTCTTAAAATTCAAATAATAGAGCCCAATAAAATTAAAAGAGAGATATTCAAAAGGGTTTCAAATAGATATTAAGTTACCCTCAATAAACATGTCTATTACCCTCAATAATTAGACATGTTTGACACCCAATGCATGTAATATTCGAGATTTTCATAGTTTGAAAGAGTTAATGCATGATATAATTCTGTCAAAAACACCGGCTAGATAATTTTTGTCTCTTGGGTTGCATTATTTGAATTTTAAATTATAAATAATGCAATGTTGCATATTATATTGGAAACCAATTTTATTCTATTTATCTTACTAAATTTATGTACTCCAAATTTGAATTCTGAAATGACTTTTCTTTTGAGCACTATCTGTGAGTTGAATCTTTCCAAGATGCAATGAACATTTAAACTTAGATTTTTACGCTACTATGAGCTACATACATATGGAAACAACGGGAACAATGAGACAATATGTTTGGAATCTTTATTTCATGATTGAGAAATAAAAATATATTATTATTTTATTTGTACAAAATTTTAATTATTATGTATTTGCTAATGTGATAATTTTCTTCTATATTACAAAATTCACGGATATATAATAGTATAAAATGTCCAGTAATAGAAAGGATTAAACCAATTCTAATGGAAGTACACATCTTATTATAAGACAACTTATAAAACTTATTGACATTGTTTGGAATACACATAGTAAATGTTAGTAAAATAACTTTTTTGGTTTATACATAATTTACTTATAATTACATATTTCATATTTCTTTAGGAATAATAGGCTGTTGTGTACATTATGAAGAAATTTTGTAGATAAAATCACAACCTATTTGGATAAAGATATTGATGAAGCAATTGTTGTTATCCTTCAAATGTGTCGAACACGTACCATGTCACAAAATTGTTTGTGAATATGGATTTATACGAAGTTATTGAATTTTGGAAAAAATATTTCTCATTAATTTTATTGATTTTGATTTAAAATATTTATTTATCACATATTAAAAAATAATAATATATAGCTCTCGGAAATTAAAGAATTAAATATGTATTAATGTTGGTGATCGACATCAATACACTAAACACGATAAACATCATGTCTTTGCTTTAGACTAACACAATTTAAAATTTTGATATATGATAGTGATTATCAGCCAAAAAAATTAATCGACATACATTGTATTTAAGAAAATATTTCAAAATTAGTGAATTTTTTTTATAATTATATTATTTTTTTACAATTTAAATATCTATTCATTTTTTATAATAATATCATCTCGTACATAACACGGGTTAAATACTAATTCTTATTACATTCTAAAGTCGATTTTATTCTTACTTATTTACTTTCAGTATACCAATCACGGTCAGAATGGCAAAATTTATGCACAAAAAGTATTTACTTGTACAATCATGGAATGCAATTTTATATGTGAAATTTTTATTATAATCTATTATATTTCTTTTTTTAAAAAAAGGATTGGAGTTTGATAGTGTAACGCCCCAGATTCGACGACTGTCCTCACTGTACCAATACGAGTCTTTCCAGTGTGCTTATGTCATCACTCACACGCACCCTAGGAAACTTCCCAGGAGGTCACCCATCACAGAATTACCTCAAATCAAGCACGCTTAACTTTGGAGTTTTTTATGTCATGAGCTACCGAAAAGAAGATGCATCTTATTAGTATGAGTAGTACATATCAAATTCTTTTAAGCCCTATTCAACTGTACAGTCCATTACATTGAATAGTTTCGGAATCCCCCTCCTTCCGGTGTAAGATCGGTTCATTCATGTTTTCTCCGCCTAGAAACCTGACAAGAGCCGCTCATTGTTCGTGCAACCTCATGACATCGGCGATCACTTTCCGCTCTCTTCGGCCCCGGGCCTAACAGATAGTTACCTTTTTAGGGATGCTAAATAAGATCTTCTACAGATCTATCATCATAATTACCAGTATTAGAGGGAATGAATCCCTGGTGGAAATGGCACTGAACCCTAAAAAACAAAAATGGAGGCACGTCACATTCAAAAGTCTGTGCCTTTTATTCCAATTCTCTTTATTCATACCATTTGCAATTTGATTTTTTCTTAAAAAAATAATGGTAAAGATGAAAATTAAGATTTTTGCAATTCATTTTCATATATTTGACATTTACGTCGCTCATCAAAGTACAAAAATATAACGTACGAGAGGATCGTAAGTTTCGAATATTAAATAAAGGATAGATGAGAACAAAAATCTCGAAAATTCTTATTTGAAACATCATGTTCCATATTAGTATTTGTGGTCATGGCATTTGCTGTTGGATCTCGGTTTTCTACGTGCCCAAACGCAGCGGAAGTTTAAAATTTTTATTTTATTTTGAAAACAAAATAATTCTTTTGGACACTCGTATGGTTTTCAGGAATTAAACATGCATAGGATGTTTTAAAGAATTATACCTTTGTGAATTAAATCACTGGACTCCAACTAATCCGGTATAAACGGATTAGCTCTTGTTGATTCCCTACGAACTTTCTTCGATGAAATCCTCCTATCAAGTCCACGACTGGATGGTATGTTCCTCTTCCAAATTGCACTAGAAAATTTGGAAGAGATTTTACGTTGGAGACTAAAACGAGAGGCGGCTCAACCTTGGAAAGAAAAACCAAAGAGGCCAATTTTTTTTTTTTTTTTGAAAGTGGGAGACGTAAATCATGTGGTGGGGTGGGCTAGGGTTTTTTAATCAACATGTATTATTTATAATTAAATAATAGCCTAATGACATAATTAACATTAATGGGCTTGATTTAATTAATTGGGCTAGTCCAACTAGTTTAATTAATTTAATCAAGGCCTATTAAAACTTTAATTATTTATTATGATGGACTTGTACTCTTACAAGCCCATTAAACATACCCACCTTATTTAATTTATTAATAAATAAACTCAACTTTTGAGCTTAATAAATTAAATACATTATAAATTCAACATTTGAATTTATTATTTAAATTATAAATTCAACTCATTGAATTTTTATCACTTCCAAAATTTAATATTTAATAAACCCAACATTTGAGTTTAATAAATCATATTCTCAAATTTTATAAATTCAACTACTTGAATTTATTCTCTCAAAATTTAATTATCATAAATTCAACTCCTTGAATTTACTATATAATATAAATTCAACTTCTTGAATTTATTCTCTCAACGGGAACAAACAATCCAGTACTTGTGTGACCCTCAATGGTTCAGGGATACAGCTAGCCGTGGGTTCACAACTCTTTGTGATTCAGGACATAATCCTTTATTCGGGCTTACCCTAGTTAGCCCCATTCTTTTCATCAACACCTTGATTAAGAATGTCAGAACTCATTTCTGATTGCACCCATCGGATCATGGTAAGAGCGTCTAGTAGCATCGCCCCATGATCCCCTAGGTATCACTGATAGTGCCTGCAAGAACCAGTCGATTATGATTAACGTACAGTACGGTCCCTTCATCTCATATATCCCGATCGAATCTGCAACCATTGGTTCATCGAGGGTTGCATATTAATTCGATAACTATGTGATAACTATAATAGTGGCATCGCGTGTACTATTGGAGAACTCCTTCTTCAATGTACATCTCATACTCTGGCCAGAGATTCCATGCACTATTATTACATTAGATCACATAGGATATCCACACCCGTAGGTGAGCGGTGAATCCCCGACTACAATGCACTGGCTCCTATATGTGTCGCAACTATACCCAACCTCGCCACCTGATGACTCTCCTGGAGTCGGTAAACGAGTCAAAGCACAGCCCTAGCATATAGAGCCTCAGTGTTGTCCCGGGTCGTAAGGACTAATGGTGTACAATCATAACCACGGACTTATCCTCTCGATGAATGATAACCACTTGGAAAGTCCGAGGGAGGGTTGTTCGGTATAATCATCATATGACTACCCATCTGTATGTTTGGACATCTCTATGCCCTTACCAAGAAACGCAGTACACAACATCACAGATGCTAGTCTCGAGCTCAAGCGACCTTTATCCATGTTTTAGGCGGCTGAATCGACTAGGAACGAATTTAGATCATACAGTGTTTACAAATGAGTTTCAACATCGAATTACGATTCATTTGTATTAAAGTATAATCAAGGTCTTTATCTATGTTTGAAATCATGGGTATACAGATAAAGAAATAACAAACCATGAAATAATGAATTATATTAAAATAAAGATTGTTCTTTACAACTGAGTCAATAAAATCCCTAGTCAACAGTTGACTTGCAGGGCATCTACTCTAACAATCTCCCACTTGCCCTAGAGCCAACTACCCATAAACTTTAATCCCATTGCTTCGCGATGCTTCTCAAACAATGGTCCTGGCAAGGGCTTCGTAAGTGGATCGGCAACGTTATCTGCAGAGGGGACTCTTTGGACTGATATGTCTCCCCTTCCCACAATCTCCCGGATGATGTGGAATTTCCTCAGTACATGTTTGGATCGCTGATGAGACCTTGGTTCCTTTGCTTGCGCAACGGCACCAGTGTTGTCGCAGTACACCGGGACTGGATCAACTCCGTTAGGAATAACGCCCAACTCTTGGACAAAATTCCTCATCCAAACTGCCTCTTTAGCTGCAGCAGATGCAGCAATGTACTCAGCCTCAGTGATGGAATCCGCAACGGTGTCTTGCTTGGAACTTTTCCAAGAGACAGCCGCACCATTAAGCATGAATACAAAACCGGAGGTCGATTTCGAATCATCTACATCACATTGGAAGCTAGAATCAGTGTAGCCTTCCAATTTTAATTCTCCACCCCCATAGACCATGAACAAGTTCTTAGTTCTTCTCAAGTACTTAAGAATATCTTTCACGGCCTTCCAATGCATTGGACCAGGGTTCGCCTGATATCTGCTTGTAACACTCAAAGCGTAAGCAACATCAGGACGTGACGATATCATACCATACATGATACTACCAATAGCTGACGCATATGGAACACGTGTCATCATCTCTATCTCTTCTTCAGTTTTGGGACACATTGCTTTAGATAGAGTAACACCATGACACATTGGTAAGTATCCTCTCTTGGACTCTTCCATAGAGAATCGCTTAAGAATGGTATCGATATAAGTGGCTTGGGTGAGGCCCAGCATCCTCTTCGATCTATCTCTATAGATCTGTCTTCCCAATACATAAGATGCTTCACCCATGTCTTTCATGGAGCATTTACTGGCCAACCATACTTTAGTTGATTGCAGTAATCCTACATCATTCCCAAAGAGCAGGATATCATCAACATAAAGTATTAGTAATGTCACTGCACTCCCACTAGCTTTCTTGTACACACATGGTTCCTCGGGATTCTTAGCAAAACCAAACTCTTTGATAGTGCTATCAAATCTGAGGTTCCAACTCCTTGACGCCTGCTTGAGACCATAAATTGATCTTTGAAGTTTGCATACCTTATGTTCCCTTCCTACTTATGTGTATCCCTCAGGTTGAGACATATAAATTTCTTCTTTGATGTCTCCATTGAGAAATGCAGTCTTTACATCCATTTGCCATATCTCATAGTCATACCATGCCGCTATGGCTAGTAGTATTCTAATGGACTTAAACACAGCAACTGGTGAAAAAGTTTCCTCATAGTCAACCCCTTGCCTTTGAGTATAACCTTTTGCAACCAGTCTTGCTTTGAAGGTCACTTCCTTTCCATCTGCCCCAAGCTTTCTCTTGTAGATCCATTTGCATCCTATTGGAACAATTCCCTCAGGTGGATCCACTAATGTCCAGACTTGGTTTGAATACATAGAGTCCATTTCTGACTGCATGGCTTCAAGCCATTTAGTTGAATCAGTATCAGATATTGCTTCTTTGAAATTCATTGGATCACATCCAACACAAGGCTCATCATGGTCTTGTTCATGAAGAAGTGTATATCTGGCAGGCGGTCTAATAACCCTATCAGACTTTCTAGGAGCTTGTACTTCAACTGCTGGTTCTATGGGATTAGGTTCAACTTCTAAAGTTGAGGGAGTATCTTGAATTTCTTCAAGTTCTATCATCTTGTCTTTTCTATCTAATAGAAACTCCCTTTCCAAAAAGGTGGCATTTCTTGAAACAAACACTTTTGCTTCACTAGGATGATAGAAATAATATCCAACAGAATTCTTTGGATATCCTACAAAGTAGCACAAAGTGGATCTACTATCCAATTTGTCTCCCACTGTCTGCTTCACATACGCAGGACATCCCCATATTCTCAAGTAAGAATACTTGGGAGGTTTCCCCATCCATATCTCATATGGTGTTTTATCCACTGCTTTAGTATGGACATTATTCAACAACATTGCCGCAGTTTCAAGCGCAAAGCCCCAAAACGATGTAGGCAATTCAGTGAATCCCATCATAGATCGAACCATGTCCATCAAAGTTCGATTTCGACGTTCAGAAACACCATTCAATTGTGGTGTTGCTGGTGGAGTCCACTGTGAGAGAATCCCATTCTCTTTTAGATAACCCAAAAATTCAGCACTCAAGTATTCTCCACCTCGATCAGATCGAAGTGCTTTAATACTTCTTTGTAGCTGATTTTCTACTTCAGATCTGAATTCTTTGAACTTTTCAAATGCTTCAGATTTGTGTTTCATCAAATAAACGTACCCATACCTCGAATGGTCATCAGTAAAGGTAATGAAGTAGTAATGCCCAAATTTTGTGCTAACACTTAGCGGGCCACAAACGTCCGTGTGGATCAAATCCAGTAGACCATGTGCACGTTCCACGTTTCCACTGAATGGAGTTTTAGTCATTTTTCCTTTTAGACAGGACTCACAAGTTGGTAGAGAATTTATGTCTGACAGGTCAAACATGCCTTCTCCCACTAGCTTGTGCATCCTTCTTTGGGAAATATGACCTAGTCTAGCGTGCCATATTTGTGCGGGATTTGGATCTTCTATTTTTCTTTTGTTTGTTGTTGTTTTCGTACGCGCTTGGATATTGTTCAACGGAATATCTTTTAATTTTAAGTTATAGAGATCGTTTGTTAATTCTCCAGTTCCAATCAAACATTCATTCTTGTATAAATTGCAAACACCTTTAGCAAAAACACAAGAATAACCATCCCTATCAAGCATAGAAATAGAAATAATGTTTTTAACCAATTCAGGAACAAATAAAACATCTCTCAAAAACAACTTAAAATTATTGTCCAAAATTAAAGTAACGTCTCCAATGGCAGTGGCAGCAACTCTTGCTCCATTTCCCAGTCTTAGAAAGGTCTCACCATCTCTAAGCCTCTTGCTTCTTCCCATCACCTGCAAATCATTGCATAGATGAGAACCACATCCGGTATCCAATACCCAAGAAGAGGAATTAATAGAAACATTAACTTCAATATAAAACATACCATGGCCAGAACGCTTCTGGGCAAGATACTCCGCGCAATTACGCCTCCAATGTCCAGGCTTGTTGCAGTGGAAACAGATTTGTTCTGACTTGTCAGGCTTTGTGGGCCCCGGATTTGGTTTCTTGTATGGCTTCTTGTTGGGCTTGTTCTTCTTTGGAGGGGCAGAACGTTTCTTGCCTTTATTTGGGGCTCCCTTTTTCGTACTATACGAAGAACCCACCAGAAGAACAGGCTTTTCCTTTTTAATTGTGGCCTCATAATTAGTGAGCATATTGACCAACTCTTCAAGGGTGGCCTCAAGCTTATTCATATTGAAATTAACCACAAATCCATCGAACGAGGCAGGTAAAGACAGCAATAGAATATCAGTCGAGAGCTCACTAGGCATAACCAAGTCGAGTCCCACCAACTTCTCGATGAGCCCAATCATCCTAACACCATGCTCATGGACCGAAGCCCCCTCTCGCAAGCGTGTAGTCATGAGTTCTTTAACAGTAGCATGTCTCTCTGAACGAGTTTGTACAGCATACAATTCTTTCAGATGAAGGTGAATGTCAGCAGCATTCACCGCCTCCTCGAACCTCCTCTGAAGTTCATTCGACATAGAAGCCAACATGTAGCTCTTAGCTTGGAGATCATGATCCCAATGTTTCTCAAGCTTAGCTAATTCAGTCCTACTGATATCAGGAGCCGCCTCCTTAGGTGGCTTCTTATCAAGCACATACGCAATCCTTTCGGAGTTCAGAACAATCTTTAAGTTTCGAAACCAGTCATGATAGTTAGGGCCAGTCAATTTGTTTTGATCGAGAATGATTGAAAGCGGGTTACGAGTAGTCATCGTAAATATACTGAAAATGGAAAAACAGATAATGGTTACTGATAATTTTAAAATAATTCTAAGATATAAAATATGGATTTTTATTTTATAAATTTCCTCCCACTATTTTGACATTTCCACCACCCTCTGATGAAAAAGGGAAATCGTATTTCCTTAGTAGGCACGTAGAGTCCAATTAGCCAATTATAATCCCGAATAATATCAGCCAATTATAATTTCTAAAAGGTAGAATCCAATTGCATCCCCATGCAACCTCCGCGTGTTTTGCCTCACGTTTAATAAGGACCCAATAATATGACGCCGTTTATTTTCACGTGTCAAACCAACCCATCAATATTGAATTATAGTAGACGGTCGCCATGAGTTCCCCCAATAATATGAGCCGAAGTCATGGGAGTTCCACTCAATTCACATCATATGTCCGGTGGAAGTCACAGCTTTCCGGCGTACAGGTCTCCCCAATAATATGAGCCAGACACTGTCCGCGGGTAGCGATCAACATGCAACCACGGTTGATGGAAGGCAAGGAAAAATTAAACTCTTTTAATTTTTACTTTTTCGGTTTGATATAAATTTTGAATCTTATTCAAAATGAGGGATTTTAATTTTAAAATTGTCTCATCATTTTAATTTAAAAATCGCGTGCCACGAGTTTGTTTGTTTGCCGGATTCATGCAACTATATTATTTAATAATATACATACATGCATACTACTATATATCACATATATCATAATATGACATTCAACAATAAATAAGGATGATCGATCGCCAACACTATTGGATCCATGTGAGCCATACATGGATCCAGGTCCAAAACCTAGGTGAATGCAGGGATGCAAATGCAACTATTACAAAAGCTTCCAATATTTTACATGTCTTCATCTTGATCATCGGGCCCACCATCTTCCAGTCTTGATCTCCCACTATTTCTAATAATTACATTTGAATAGCCATGGCACATAAGGGATACATCTCATGGGGGTGGGAACGGGCCATAAACCAGGCCCACTTTAATAATATCAAATATTATAAAAATGAATAAAAACAGTAAAATATCCTAACATACACCTAACACATTGGTCAAGGCTCTCGATCATCCTTCATGCATTTAATATCAAATATTAACATCAATTTAATTAAACAATTTAATTAATTGATAAATCATATATCTAATAATTTATCACAAACCACCACAATTATTAAAGAATTTAATAAATTAAATAAACTCCTTTATTTAATTTCCAATTAAATCAATAATAATTGATTTCTTGTAAAAACTCAATTTTATCATAAATAATTAAAATCATATTATAATTATTTATTTCATAAGAAAATTATTAATTTTTCAAAAATTAATTTTAAAAAGAAAAATTGAACCAATTTTCAAAAATATCAATTTTACCCAAAATTTTGAAAAATCAGAAAATCGCACCCTAGGCCCAAACAATTCAAGCCCATTATTCAACGCGCTTCCCGAGACACTCCCGGGCAGCCGCCCGCGCTGCCCGTCCGCTGCCCGAACGTTTCGGGCAGTGGCAGCAGCCCTTGTGCGCGCTGGGCGCACAGGTGTCCGCAGGCGCCGCGCTAGCGCAGCCGCCGCGCGCTGTGCGGACGTTCCAATTCTCTTTATTCATACCATTTGCAATTTGATTTTTTCTTAAAAAAATAATGGTAAAGATGAAAATTAAGATTTTTGCAATTCATTTTCATATATTTGACATTTACGTCGCTCATCAAAGTACAAAAATATAACGTACGAGAGGATCGTAAGTTTCGAATATTAAATAAAGGATAGATGAGAACAAAAATCTCGAAAATTCTTATTTGAAACATCATGTTCCATATTAGTATTTGTGGTCATGGCATTTGCTGTTGGATCTCGGTTTTCTACGTGCCCAAACGCAGCGGAAGTTTAAAATTTTTATTTTATTTTGAAAACAAAATAATTCTTTTGGACACTCGTATGGTTTTCAGGAATTAAACATGCATAGGATGTTTTAAAGAATTATACCTTTGTGAATTAAATCACTGGACTCCAACTAATCCGGTATAAACGGATTAGCTCTTGTTGATTCCCTACGAACTTTCTTCGATGAAATCCTCCTATCAAGTCCACGACTGGATGGTATGTTCCTCTTCCAAATTGCACTAGAAAATTTGGAAGAGATTTTACGTTGGAGACTAAAACGAGAGGCGGCTCAACCTTGGAAAGAAAAACCAAAGAGGCCAATTTTTTTTTTTTTTTTGAAAGTGGGAGACGTAAATCATGTGGTGGGGTGGGCTAGGGTTTTTGTAATCAACATGTATTATTTATAATTAAATAATAGCCTAATGACATAATTAACATTAATGGGCTTGATTTAATTAATTGGGCTAGTCCAACTAGTTTAATTAATTTAATCAAGGCCTATTAAAACTTTAATTATTTATTATGATGGACTTGTACTCTTACAAGCCCATTAAACATACCCACCTTATTTAATTTATTAATAAATAAACTCAACTTTTGAGCTTAATAAATTAAATACATTATAAATTCAACATTTGAATTTATTATTTAAATTATAAATTCAACTCATTGAATTTTTATCACTTCCAAAATTTAATATTTAATAAACCCAACATTTGAGTTTAATAAATCATATTCTCAAATTTTATAAATTCAACTACTTGAATTTATTCTCTCAAAATTTAATTATCATAAATTCAACTCCTTGAATTTACTATATAATATAAATTCAACTTCTTGAATTTATTCTCTCAACGGGAACAAACAATCCAGTACTTGTGTGACCCTCAATGGTTCAGGGATACAGCTAGCCGTGGGTTCACAACTCTTTGTGATTCAGGACATAATCCTTTATTCGGGCTTACCCTAGTTAGCCCCATTCTTTTCATCAACACCTTGATTAAGAATGTCAGAACTCATTTCTGATTGCACCCATCGGATCATGGTAAGAGCGTCTAGTAGCATCGCCCCATGATCCCCTAGGTATCACTGATAGTGCCTGCAAGAACCAGTCGATTATGATTAACGTACAGTACGGTCCCTTCATCTCATATATCCCGATCGAATCTGCAACCATTGGTTCATCGAGGGTTGCATATTAATTCGATAACTATGTGATAACTATAATAGTGGCATCGCGTGTACTATTGGAGAACTCCTTCTTCAATGTACATCTCATACTCTGGCCAGAGATTCCATGCACTATTATTACATTAGATCACATAGGATATCCACACCCGTAGGTGAGCGGTGAATCCCCGACTACAATGCACTGGCTCCTATATGTGTCGCAACTATACCCAACCTCGCCACCTGATGACTCTCCTGGAGTCGGTAAACGAGTCAAAGCACAGCCCTAGCACATAGAGCCTCAGTGTTGTCCCGGGTCGTAAGGACTAATGGTGTACAATCATAACCACGGACTTATCCTCTCGATGAATGATAACCACTTGGAAAGTCCGAGGGAGGGTTGTTCGGTATAATCATCATATGACTACCCATCTGTATGTTTGGACATCTCTATGCCCTTACCAAGAAACGCAGTACACAACATCACAGATGCTAGTCTCGAGCTCAAGCGACCTTTATCCACGTTTTAGGCGGCTGAATCGACTAGGAACGAATTTAGATCATACAGTGTTTACAAATGAGTTTCAACATCGAATTACGATTCATTTGTATTAAAGTATAATCAAGGTCTTTATCTATGTTTGAAATCATGGGTATACAGATAAAGAAATAACAAACCATGAAATAATGAATTATATTAAAATAAAGATTGTTCTTTACAACTGAGTCAATAAAATCCCTAGTCAACAGTTGACTTGCAGGGCATCTACTCTAACATTTACGATACTCGTATGTCAACAATGTATCATATTAACCATTGATTGAGATTGAGGAGATCGAGATTGAGATTTGAGATCGAGATTGAGATAAAAATGTTAAGAAAATGAATAAATATAGGAGTTCTAAAATTTTAAACAAAAATGATTTTGATTTTGTTGATTAAAAAAAGAGACGGTCTCTTGTGAACGATCTCACAGATCAATACTCGTTAAAAAGATCGACCCGATCTATATTTAAAGTGAAAATTAATACTTTTGACATGAAAAAAGTAATAGTTTTAATGGATCGGGTCCGCTATGAGATAAGTCTTACAAAATTAATCCGTGGGACGATTTCATATAAGTTTTTTTTTTTAAAAAAAAAAACTTATATGAATTTCCCTTGCAGTTAAATTAGGAAAACAAACATTAGACTTCTCGGTATTTTAACTCATATATGATTAGGGTAATTTTCTCGTCCGGTGAATTTACGATTACAAGGATAATTGTATCCAAAAAATAAAAATATATACCGGTACATAAAAAATTAAACTATAAATCTCCTGTAATATATTAGAAAGGAATAGCGAAGATGACTCAATTTACTAGTTCTTTTATTAGCCAAGTCAAACAATTATTGTGCGTTGATGTGTGTGTTCCACTCACTTAACATTTTTCTGAATAACTTCATCTTCTTAATTTTATCCCAATTCTTAATTCTTATTGGCAGATTCAACAAGAGAAAAATAATTAATCTCCAACACTTGTAATTAATGAAATATGGTAGTTTAGAGGTAATCTAGTAAATAAGGTTGGTGATATCTGGGGCAAGAGCCCGGGTCATTCTTAGACTCGGGCATAATAAATAACGGGAGCTTAGAGCTGTTTCAAGGAAGTCAAGAGAAGACTGGGTCAGAGCTAGGGGTGGGCGTAGATCGGGTTTTTCGGGTTGGGTATCCGAGGGTACCTTTACTACCCGACATCAACCCGATCATGTCGGGTATCCGACTGTCGGGTAACAGAAATTTTCGGGTACCGGAAAAAAAACTTTTTTTCAATTTTTTTTGAAAAAATATATGTATTTTTAATATTTCACAAAAAATCATGTTATGATCGAGTTATGGACAAACAATATATCATATTATGACTATTAAATTTAAAAAACACATGTATTTTTCATATTTCACAAAAAATTATGTCATTATATCATTTTATGATAGGGAAATTGGCATTCAGTCTCCAGCCGTCGATTTTTTTTGTGTTCAGTCCCTGGGTACTATTTTAGTACCACATTTCCACATGAAGTGTACCACATTTTGTATGACATAGTACCACAATTTTGTGGGTAGGGGTTGAACCCAAAGAAATATTTTGATTGGGAATTTTTCACCAACTTCCCCTTTTATGATTATTCATTTGTCATTATATCGGGTTATCACTAGCCACAAAAAAATACATGTATTTTTTAATTGAATAGACGGATAGAACCATAAAAAAATTTTAAGAAAAAATATGTCGGACACCTGATACACAATCGAGTATAAGTAAAATACCTGAACCCGAACCCGATAATGTCGAGTACCCATACGAACCCGATTTTTTTAAAAATTACCCGACCTGATCGGGTAGGATCGGGTACCCAATACCCAAGAATAAATGCCCACCCCTAGTGAGAGCCAGTGTAGGTAAAGAAAGAATACCCCATTTAAACCATCACCGGGCATGCACCAACCCGAGATGAAACATCTGCTAATCGTTTTCTTAAAACGTGCTAGAATTTTTTTTCTAAACCTCACTAAATCGACCGAGATGCATAATCACATGCATAAAATATTTTGGAACCATTTTAAAAGTAAAACAACCAACTATTTTACCAAACCTCAAAACATTATTTGAAAAGTATAGCCCATACTATCACCTCTCAAAAAAATCACTCATAATCATGAAAAAAGTCATCAAATATCCTTAACATAATTTAAAATCATAAATCATAAACTAGTGCGGAAAACTAGCGTCGGTACTCGGGTTATGTGTACCTTCAGTCCAGTCAGATTAACCATCAAGACCTCCATAAACATAATCGTCCTAATCACATGCATCAATCACATCTAGTGAGTCTAAATGTGACGTACCGTACATTTACTACTTAAAATTTGCGGAAAAATCAAAAATTTTCTTAAATGTAAACATCCATACGGTCGTCAACTCATCGAGCATAAAAATATATCTTTGAAATCATCTGTCACCAATAAAAATTTTGCTAAACGAAAAGCTTGCTCAAAACATCTCACAACAAAACATAAAATCAGAGTATTAATATTTTCATGCTTAAAATCTTAAAATAACATGGGCGGTCCTCGGGTCTAGCCTTCCGCTCAGTCCAAGCCTGCTCCTTGGTCCTCACCTCCTGCCTCCTCATGAACATCCTCACCTGCATCGATCAAGTCTAGTGAGTCTAAAGACTCAACACGTATAAACTGGAAGTAGCGAATACTACGTAATAAAACTACACGCAACATCAAAATAGAACATACATACTGAAAACTTGAACGTGCGTATTAAAACTTGAACATACGTACATACATACTTAGACGTGCCATAACTTAAACTTTTCATAAATATGCTGCATACTTGAACATACTTGAACATACATAGCTTCATCATTTTGCATAGAGAATGTTTCAAAGTAAGTGACCCATAACATAATTCGCCTGATCAGACTAAACCACAGTACTGGGCTGACAGGGACGTATCCACTGCCACATACATGAGATCCCCGTTCATAATTTAACGCTTTCCAATCCTAAACATAATTTGGTCACAAGGCATTTAGCAAATCTGAAAAACTAAAAATATTTTCTTGCACGTCATAGATACTTACTTGGCTTTGAGGGATTCATTGGACTTCGATCGGGGCCGTTGCTGCACATACTAACATGAATTCACATACTTAACTTGCATAACTTTGACGTAGGTACACATGCTCACCATCAAACTCCATAGATAACTAGGACGTTCTAACAAACTGGGGAATTGACCTCATTTAAATCAATGTACTAAACCACGACGTTGAACCCCGAACGATCCCTAAAAGATGTGTGAACATTCTCCAAGAATAAAATACGTACAATTACTATTTAAAACTTGAAAAGAAGCAAGAACAAAACATTTGGACAGAAGGGGTGGCGCTCGGGCGGTAAGAAATTACCGCTCGGGCGCCGAGCCTTCGAAGAATTTGGCCCCGACAGTGAAAGTGGCGCTCGGGCGGTAAATTCATACCGCTCGGGCGCCGAGAAATCTGCATTCCGCGACTTTGGTGACTTGAACCACCCAAACCGATCATACGAAGCATGAGCAACACCTCGAGACCCATCCTAGGACGCTAATGCATTGACTCGTACTTCGTAAAATTGTCCCAAAAGTTCCCAAAGAAACGTCGTACTTCGTGCAATGCAACAAACACCATAAACCCAAATTTTGATACCAAATACTTCCTACGATTTCTAATGCAACCAAGGATTATCGACATGAAACGAAGCCCCAAAAATCAACCCGACATCCTACTCAACATACCTAAACGCAGCAGTGATCACCCTTCGATCCCCAACGAAGCCTGCAACAATAAAACTCCAAGAACACATCAATATCATAATTTTCAGAAAAATGCAGTTTGAGCAGTCTAACAAAAAACGCCATAAATATTTCGAATTTTATATCAAATCGAAGGTATCAAAAAGTTCTATGATTTTATGTTTAAAGTTTTCTCAAAACGCCATAAATATTTTCGCAGTATTTAAAAAGACAGTAAAAACGAGTTTTCAGATCTAAAATCTATTTTAAAACTGATCCAAATCATTTTCCGCTCAAAAGACGAACGTAACACATATATTTTTACGCATAAAACAACGCAACACATAATATGACATGATAGATGCAGCAAAAGAAAGATTATACGTGCCTTTTTTATGATAAAATTTACCGAAACGACGATACCGAAGCGGAGAAAGAAGCGAGGTTAATCCGGGACGAACGTGGCTCGATTTTCCTTGCAATAAAATCGCCGAGAACTTGCTGGAAATTAAAAGGGAAGGGGGCGGCTGCTTGTTCTCTCAAGAACCCTAAGTTTTCTTTTCTCAAAATAATAAAAGCTGAATGAAATATGTGTGTGTGCTTTGATCGGCTTTAGGTATGTGTAAAAGTGTGTAAAGCGTGTAGTGTGTGTGTGTGACGTGAGTTGGGTAGGCAATTTAGGGAAAATTATTGCTTAATGCAATAATTAACATGCTAATCAAGGTGCTAATTACAAAGTTTAACTCAATTAACAATTAATTAAAATATTACCCCTACCCATCTTTAAGTAAAAATCTAGTAGAGAAAAATAAGGTGCACACTAGCAAAACTTTAAAAGTTTTAAAAAAAAATGTTAAAATCACTAAGTAAATAACTTAGGCTTTAAAATACTAACAACTAAATAAATTAATTAAAATTCCCCCAACTTCAACTTAAAATAAAATACCACATTTAAAATTGCCAAAATCGTCACCAGTCTTTTCCTTGATCCCGCTTCGAATAATCGCCCGAAACATGAACTCGAAAAGCATTTTAACGTGCATCGCATAAACATAAATAATTTAAAAGAATGCATTTAAATAAGTAATGCATGGCTAACACCCATTTAAATTTAAATAAATGGTTTAATAATTAAATAAATGCATGGGTTATACGTGTACTGAATTTGGGCACTACAGTTCCTTCCCCACTTATAAAAATTTCATCCTCGAAATTAAGTCTTACCAAACAACTCCGGGTAGCGAAGTCTCATATCTGCCTCTGACTCCCAAGTGGCCTCTTCCACTGATTGGTTTAGCCACCGGATTTTGACTAGCTTAGTCACAGTGTTCCGAAGTCTGCGCTCCTGTCTGTCTAGGATTTGGACGGGTCTTTCCTCATAAGACAGGTCTGGGGCCAACTGTAACGGCTCGTAGCTCAGAACATGCGAAGGATTAGCTAGGTACTTTCTCAGCATCGAGACATGGAACACGTTGTGTACCCCGGCCAGATTCGGCGGAAGGGCAACACGATAAGCTAGTGTCCCAACTCTGTCAAGAATCTCAAACGGTCCAATAAATCTCGGACTGAGCTTGCCTCTCTTCCCAAATCTCATAACACTCTTCATAGGTGCTATCTTGACAAAGACGTGATCACCAACGGCAAAATCTAGATCTCTTCTCCTCTTATCAGCATAGCTCTTCTGACGGCTCTGAGTGGTCTTCATTTTGTCCCGAATCTTGACCACCACATCTGCAGTATGTTGAACTATCTCTGGACCAAGTTCTGCTCTCTCACCAATCTCATCCCAGTGAATCGGTGATCTGCACTTCCTTCCATACAATGCCTCATAGGGAGCCATACCAATAGATGCTTGAAAATTGTTGTCGTGTATAAACTCCACTAGAGGTAGCTTCGATTCCCACGTCCCTTGGAAATCGATCATACATGCTCGCAATAGATCCTCCAAGATCTGAATCACTAGCTCCGACTGGCCATCTGTCTGCGGGTGAAAAGCTGTACTGAATTGCATCTTCGTCCCCATGGCTGCATGTAGGCTCTTCCAGAATGAAGAAGTAAACCTCGGGTCTCTGTCGGACACAATAGTAACTGGGATCCCATGCAATGAACGATCTCCCTTATATAAAGCTCTGCATACTGCGACATGGAGAAAGTCGTCTTCACTGGCAAGAAGTGCGCTGACTTAGTGAGTCGATCCACTATGACCCAAATAGCATTAAAACCTCTAATTGACTTTGGCAACCCAACGACGAAGTCCATAGTGATATTCTCCCATTTTCTCTCGGGAATAGGGAGTGGCTTAAGCATTCCTACTGGCCTCTGATGCTCTGCCTTCACCTGCTGACAAGTGAGGCATTCAGACACAAATCTGCGGATGTCTCTCTTCATCTCTGGTCACAAATACAAGATCTGCAGGTCTTTGTACAGCTTGGTACCTCCTGGGTGGATTGAATACGGAGATGCATGTGCCTCTGATAAGATATCTTCTCTGATCGAATCTACGTTATGCACCCACATTCTTCCCTTGTATCTCACAATACCTTCTGACACTGAGTAGAGCACACTGCCCTTGGCTTCATCTTTCAGTCTCCACTTCTGTAACTGTTCATCTGAAGACTGTCTTTGACGGATACGGTCTAGCAAATCAGACTTAACTGTCAGATTAGATAGTCTGGGAGCTCTGCCCTTACGATAAATCTCTAGACCAAGTTCCAGAATTTCGGACTGAAGAGGTCTCTGCACTGACAACTGTGCTATGACTGCGACTTTTCTGCTCAGGGCGTCTGCCACAACGTTAGCCTTTCCCGGATGGTAGCTAATTTTGCAGTCGTAGTCTTTTACCAGTTCTAACCACCGTCTCTACCTAATATTAAGTTCTTTCTGCGTGAAAAAATACTTGAGACTTTTGTGATCAGTGAAAATCTGACATTTCTCGTCGTACAGGTAGTGTCTCCAAATCTTCAACGCAAACACAACGGTGGCTAACTCCACGTCATGCGTCGGATAGTTCTTCTCATGCACTTTTAACTGCCTGGAAGCATAGGCTATAACCCGACCCTGCTGCATCAACACTGCGCCTAACCCGAGCTTAGATTCATTGGTGTATAGCACAAAATCCCCTTGCCCTGTCGGCATGGCTAACACAGGTGCTGAAATAAGAGCTTGCTTCAAAGTGTCAAAACTCTTCTCGCATTCGTCACTCCAAGCGAATTTAGCATCCTTCTTGGTCAGTGAAGTGAGTGGCCCTGCTATCGACGAAAATCCCTGGATGAACTTACGGTATTAACCGGCTAAACCCAAAAAGCTGCGGATTTCTGATGCATTCTTCGGCTCAACCCAATCTTTAACGGATGCCACCTTGGCTGGATCCACCTCAATTCCACTGCTAGATATTATATGCCCCAAAAACGCTACTTTCTCCAACCAAAATTCACACTTACTGAACTTCGCAAATAGCTTGCGACTCTGCAAAGTCTGCAAAACTGTCTTCAAGTGCTGACTGTGCTCCTCATGACTTTTCGAGTAAATGGGAATTTCGTCGATAAATACTATGACGAACTGATCAAGGTAAGGCTGAAATACTCGGTTCATCAAGTCCATGAAGATTGCTGGAGCGTTCGTCAGTCCGAACGACATCACTAAGAACTCGTAATGCCCATACCTGGTCCTAAAGGCAGTTTTGTGAAGATCTGTATCTTTCACCTTCAGCCGGTGATACCCTGATCGAAGATCTATCTTAGAGAACATTGTAGCTCCCTGCAACTGGTCGAACAAGTCTTCGATTCTAGGAAGTGGGTATTTGTTCTTGATCGTTACCTTGTTCAATTCTCGGTAATCGATGCACAACCTCATACTCCCATCCTTTTTCTTTACAAAAAGCACTGGTGCGCCCCAAGGCGAGCAACTAAGGCGGATAAATTCCTTGTCGAGAAGCTCCTGAATCTGCTGCTTGAGTTCTAACATCTCAGCTGGAGCTAATCGGTACGGTGCCTTAGAGATTGGCACTGTGCCTGGCATGAGCTCAATTCCAAACTCCACCTCTCTCTCTGGTGGAAGACCTGTGACGTCATCAGGAAAGACATCTGGGTAGTCTCTGACTACTGGCACCTCTGATAAAGACGGAGTGGGTATGTCAGGTGCAGAAATAATGCTGGCCAAGAAGGCCTGACACCCCTTGGAAATGAGTCTCCGTGCCTGCATGCAGGATATCATGCATGGAAAACTCCTCCATCTAGCTGGTTCAAATAGAAACTGTTAGAGTAGGTGCCCGTCGAGCCAAGTGTTGGCCGAGTGTTCACAATGAAACTCTATGTATAAGCAATATTTATTTTAATAATATTTGAAATTATTATTTTGGCGCATCTTTATCTGTATACCCATGCTAGTTGCATAGATAAAGCCCTTGAATATACAAACAGTAGAAAGAATATGAGATGCTCATATGATGAGTATCATGAAACTCATATTTGGAATACTGTATATTCTAAACAGTTCCTAGTCGATTCAGCCGCCGCTAAGAAGGATATCGACCGCTCGAGTTCGAGACTAGTATCTGCGATGTGAGTACCATGTTTCATTGGTAGGGGACATTATGATGTCCGAGCATGCAGATAGGTGTTCCTGGTAGAGTGCAATGAACAACCCTCCATAAAGGACTTTCCAAGTGGTTCTCACTTATCGAGTGGAAACGTCCTAGTTTATGGTTGTACACCATTAGTCCTTATGACCCGGGACAACATTGAGACTCTATGTGCTAGCATTACACTTTGACTTGTTTACCGACTCTCATGGGGTCATCAGGTGGCAAGGTTGGGTGTTTTGGCAAAACATATAGGAGTCGATGCATTGTAGTCGGGGATTCACCGCTTACCTTCGGGTATGGATATCCTATGTGTTTTTAGTATGAAATCTCTGATCAGAGTATGGTGGTAATTATGAAAGGGGTTTCATAGATTACACCATCGATGCAACTACAACATGACACATAGTATCGATTCATTGACAACTCTCGATATACCAATGGTTGTCGAATCGGTCGGGATATATGAGATGAAGGGACCGTACTGTACGCTAACCATAATTGAATGGTTCTTGCAGGCACTATCATTTGATACCTAGGGAATCATGTAAGCGATGCTGCTAGGCGTTTAACATGATTGGTTGGGTACTATCAGACTTGAGTTCTGACGTTCTTATTATCAAGGAGTTGATAATTAGGAATGGAGCAATTGGGGTATGCTCGAATAAGGACATGTTTAGTCCGAATCACATGGAGATGTGAACCCACGGCTAGTTGTATCAATGAACCATTGAGGGCCACACAAGTACTAGCTTTCTAGATCCCGTTGAGAAGTAAAATAGTTCAATGTGTTGAACGGCTTATAAATGAGTTTATAAGCGTAAAGAAAAATAGAAGTATGACTTCTATGAGAGAAATGTAACTTTTAATTTGTGGAAGTGTTCCTAAATTAAAAGTTGGTCAAATAAATAATGTATTTGAAAATTGTGATTTCATAAACATTATTATGGACTAAATTAAATTAATTAAAGTGTTGATTTAATTAAACACTAGTGGGCCTAGTAGAGTACAAATAATTAAGTTAATTCAAATGTTGAATTAATTAAATATTATTGGGTCTTGTAGAGCCCAATAGAAAATAATTATTTAACTAGTGGGCTTGAGTAAAATCAAGTAAAGTTTAAATAGTCTCAAATGTGTTTGAGATATTTAAAATAAAAGTCCATGGGCTTTGTAAATGTTACATGCCCAAATAATATAATATGCATGGGGAGATGAAGAGTTGGGAGACAACCTTTTTCAATTAACAAAGCATGTGTCTCTCATGCTCACTTTAACTTTTTCAAGGACCAAGAAAAGTCATCCTCCACTTCACTCCTAGCACCATGGCCGAAAATTACACAAGATATTCTCCAACTTTTTCTTTCAATTTTCTTCTTCAATAGTTGAGGAAAGAAATAACTTCTCCTTGAAAAATCTTCTTATTTTTCTAATGCAAAATAAGAAGGGTTCTAGCTAGTTGGTTGTGGGCCTAATTTTGAAGGAAAGAAGGAAGCTTGTAGATTGTCTACCTTCAAGAGCTAAGTTGTTTAAAACTTAGTTGGAGCTAAACATCAATCTCAAGAGATTGATAGGTATATTTTTCTTAACACCCTATGTATGACATTTTGGTGTTTTTGTATTTGCTACACATTATAGAAATGAGGTGCTCGGTTTTCTTGATGAAAAAACAAATTTTTGAAACTTCCGTTGCGCACTTGGGCACCTTATTCTATCCCCTTTCAAGTGGTATCAGAGCTAAGGATACTATTTTGTGTAGCATATACATAATATTATATTGAGGGCAATTTCTAACCGCATGAGATGAACTTTTGCAACAAAAATCAAGGCCAAGAAAATGGGATTTTCGGGCAGCATGTTGCTGCCCATTTCGAGCAGCTCGGGCTGCCCGAACAACCCCTGTCTTTTAATAAAAAAAAAAAATTTGGCATGTTGGCCGGAATCCGGCGACGGCAATGACGACTAGGGTTTTTCAAAATGTGTTTTGAAATATCAAAGTGTCATGGGCCTTGAGTTGTTGGGCCATTGGATGGCTAACATATTTGTGAAATTTAAATGGGCCAAAATGTTTTTGGTGAAAAATGATTTTTTTGGGCCCTTAAGTTTAAATTTACAAAATTTTCAAATATTTTCTCATGAAATAAATAATTTAAGTTGGACTTTAATTATTTATAGTAAATGGTGATTTACAAGAAATTCGGTTATAAATAAATTAATTTGAAAGTAGACAAAGGTGTTTGTATACTTTGTTAATTTAGTTTATAATCGTGGCGGTTAGTGATTGGATCAAGATATATAATATTGGATCAATTAATTATTGTGATAATTAATTGATGGTGTATGATATGTGATATTATGCATGAAGGATGATCAAAAGCCCAAGCCCAATTTGCTAGGTGTATGCTAGGATATTTTGTGTTGAATGATTGTAATAATTATCAAATTTATAAAGTGGGCTTGGTTTATGGCCCGTTCCCACCCCATGAGATGTATCCCTATTTGCCATGGATATTTATTTGTAAATATTAGTATAGTGGAAGATCAAGATTGGAAGATGGTGGCCTTGATGATTATGAAGATCGAAGACATGTAAATATTGGAAGCTTATGTAATAGTTGCATTTGCATCCCATGCATTTCCCTAGGATTGGACCTAGGCCCGTGTTTAGCTCACACGGGCCGTTAGTTTTGGGGCGATTGATCATCCTTGTTTTGTTTACTGTTTATAATATATGCATGATATGTTATAAATAATGAGTATGTGCGTTATAATTATTATGATAATAACAAAGTTGCATGAATCCGGCAAACATGGCGAGCTTTTAAATAAAATTAATGATGAGACCTTTCAAAATTAAAAACCCTCATTTTGAATAAGATTCAAAATTAATATCAAGCCCGAAAAGGAGAATTACAAAGTTGTTTATAATTTCCATGTCTTCCATCGACAATGGGTGCATGATGAACGCTACCCGTGCTCGGGGCTCGACTCATATTATTGGGGGGGCCTTGGGTGCCGGAAAGCTGTGACATCCATTGACATGGTGATGTGAACTACGTGGAACTCCCATGATTTCGTCTCATATTATTGAGGGAACTCATGGCGACCGTCCACTAAGGTTCGACATCCATGGGTAAGGCTTGACACGTAAAGATGAACGACGTCATATTATTGGGTCATAATCAAACACGAGACAAAAGTTTACGTAGAGGGTTGCATGGAGATGCAATTGGAAACTACCTTTTAGGAATTGTGATTGGCTGATATTATTCGGGATCATAATTCGCTAATTGGACCTTGCGTACCTACTGAGGAAAGGAGTTTCCCGTTTTCACTAGAGGGTAGTGAAAGATGTCAAAACAGTGAGAGCGAAAATTTATAAAGTAAAAGTACATACTTTATATCTTACCACATATTTTAAAATAGTCATCAACATTTATCTGTTCTTACTTTTCAGTACAATTTGACAATGTCTTCGATTCGCAATCCGCTATCTACAATACTCGAAAAGCACGTATTAACCGGACCTAATTACCTATCCAAGTCTATGTCTCCCAAGACTGATGCAGAGATAGCGGCGATGACAAGCATTCCTTATGCATCTGCGATTGGTAACATCATGTATGGAATGATATCTACACGTCCTGACGTGACTCTCGCACTAAGTGTAGTGAGTAGATATCAGTCGAAGTCTGGTTTTCAACACTGGAAAGCTGTGAAAGACATCCTCAAGTATTTGAGAAGGACCAATAACTTGTTCTTGGACTATGGGGGTGGAGAACTGAAATTGGAAGGCTATACCGACTCTAGTTTCGAAAACGATATCGATGACTCGAAGTCAACCTCTGGGTTCGTATTCATGCTCAATGGTGCTGCTGTCTTTTGGAAGAGTTCCAAGCAAGACAATACTGCGGATTCCAGCACAGAGGCCGAATACATTGCTGCATCAGATGCAGCAAAGGAGGCTGTTTGGATAAGGAATTTCGTCCCAGGGTTGGGCGTCATTCCTAATGGAGTTGCTCTTGTCCCGGTGTTTTGTGACAACACGGGAGCTGTAGCTCTAGCGAAGGAGCCAAGGTCTCATCAGAAGTCCAAACATGTATTGAGAAAGTATCACATCCTCCGAGAGATTGTGGAAAGAGGAGAAGTGTCGATGGACACAGTCGGCTCCGCAGATATTGTTGCTGATCCACTAACTAAGCCTTTACTTGGACCATTATTCGAGAAGCATCGCGAATTGATGAGTTTGAAGCATATGGGTAGTTGGCTCTAGTGCAAGTGGGAGATTGTTAGAGTAGGTGTCCGTCGAACCAAGTGTTGGCCGAGTGTTCACAATGAAACTCTATGTATAAGCAATCTTTATTTTAATAATATTTGAAATTATTATTTTGGCACATCTTTATCTGTATACCCATGCTAGTTGCATAGATAAAGCCCTTGAATATACAAACAGTAGAAAGAATATGAGATGCTCATATGATGAGTATCATGAAACTCATATTTGGAATACTGTATTTTCTAAACAGTTCCTAGTCGATTCAGCCGCCGCTAAGAAGGATATAGGCCGCTCGAGTTCGAGACTAGTATCTGCGATGTGAGTACCATGTTTCATTGGTAGGGGACATTGTGATGTCCGAGCATGCAGATAGGTGCTCCTGGTAGAGTGCAATGAACAACCCCCCATAAAGAACTTTCCAAGTGGTTCTCACTTATCGAGTGGAAACGTCCTAGTTTATGGTTGTACACCATTAGTCCTTATGACCCGGGACAACATTGAGACTTTATGTGCTAGCATTACACTTTGACTTGTTTACCGACTCTCATGGGGTCATCAGGTGGCAAGGTTGGGTGTTTTGGCGAAACATATAGGAGTCGATGCATTGTAGTCGGGGATTCACCGCTTACCTTCCGGTATGGATATCCTATGTGTATGTAGTATGAAATCTCTTATCAGAGTATGGTGGTAATTATGAAAGGGGTTTCATAGATTACACCATCGATGCAACTACAACAAGACACATAGTATCGATTCATTGACAACTCTCGATATATCAATGGTTGTCGAATCGGTCGGGATATATGTGATGAAGGGACCGTACTGTACGCTAACCATAATTGAATGGTTTTTGCAGGCACTATCATTCGATACCTAGGGAATCATGTAAGCGATGCTGCTAGGCGTTTAACATGATTGGTTGGGTACTATCAGACTTGAGTTCTGACGTTCTTATTATCAAGGAGTTGCTAATTAAGAATGGAGCAATTGGGGTATGCTCGTATAAGGACATGTTTAGTCCGAATCACATGGAGATGTGAACCCACGGCTAGTTGTATCAATGAACCATTGAGGACCACACAAGTACTAGCTTTCTAGATCCCGTTGAGAAGTAAAATAGTTCAATGTGTTGAACGGCTTATAAATGAGTTTATAAGCGTAAGGAAAAATAGAAGTATGACTTCTATGAGAGAAATGTAACTTTTAATTTGTGGAAGTGTTCCTAAATTAAAAGTTGGCCAAATAAATAATGTATTTGAAAATTGTGATTTTCATAAACATTATTGTGGACTAAATTAAATTAATTCAAGTGTTGATTTAATTAAACACTAATGGGCCTAGTAGAGTCCAAATAATTAAGTTAATTCAAGTGTTGAATTAATTAAATATTATTGGGTCTTGTAGAGCCCAATAGAAAATAATTATTTAACTAGTGGGCCTGAGGAAAATCAAGTAAAGTTTAAATAGTCTAAAATGTGTTTGAGATATTTAAAATAAAAGTCCATGGGCTTTGTAAATGTTACATGCCCAAATAATATAATATGCATGGGGAGGTGAAGAGTTGGGAGACAACCTTTTTCAATTAACAACGCATGTGTCTCTCATGCTCACTTTAACTTTTTCAAGGACCAAGAAAAGTCATCCTCCACATGACTCCTAGCACCATGGCCGAAAATTACACAAGATATTCTCTAACTTTTTCTCTCAATTTTCTTCTTCAATAGTTGTGGAAAGAAATCACTTCTCCTTGAAAAATCTTCTTATTTTTCTAGTGCAAAATAAGAAGGGTTCTAGCTAGTTGGTGGTGGGCCTAATTTTGAAGGAAAGAAGGAAGCTTGTAGATTGTCTACCTTCAAGAGCTAAGTTGTTTAAAACTTAGTTGGAGCCAAACATCAATCACAAGAGATTGATAGGTATATTTTTCTTAACACCCTATGTATGACATTTTGGTGTTTTTGTATTTGCTACACATTATAGAAATGAGGTGCTCGGTTTTCTTGATGAAAAAACAAATTTTTGAAATTTCCGATGCGCACTTGGGCATCTTATTCGATCCCCTTTCAGAAACTGCTCCATGCCCAATGGCCTAACTAACACTGACCTCTTCCGGAAGTCGATAAGGACTCTATTCTTAGTCAGCCAGTCCATTACAAAAATAATGTCGAATTCCGACATCGGAAAGACGATCAAGTCGGCATATACTAGGTGGCCGTGCAATTCCAGATCAATGTCTCTTACCACACTAGTAGCTGACAGCTCTTCCCCTGATGGGACTGTTACTGAATAATTCACATCGAGTCCTATGGACTTGATGTCCAAGTGACTAGCGAATGTCTCTGATATGAATGAGTGGGTGGCTCCTGAATCTATCAAGGCCTTAGTGGCTATTCTCTTAATGAAAATATTTCCGATCAGCAAAGTCGTGTCTGGATTCGCGTCCTGTGCATGCATGGCGAATACTCTGCCCTGAGTCGGCTGCTTCCACTGTGGGCACTCCTTTAGCATGTGGTCACTAGCTCCACACTTGAAGCACTTGCCTGATCCATATAAGCATTGCCCTGGATGCTGGCGGTTGCACTTAGGACATACTGGGAAAATAACGGGCTTCTGAGGTGCCCCTTGATGCTGAATTGGACCCTTGCCCTTTGGCGGTCCCTGATAAGGTTTCTGAGGTGCCCCTAGATACGGCGACTGCCTAAGAAGTGGGGCCAGCTACCCTCACATCACGGCGCAAGATTGGCCACAATCCATCCAAGAAATGTCTCAGCTTTGCCTGGACATCATTCGAAATGAGGGGTACAAAGTAACACCCCCTCTCAAACCTCCTAACAAACTCTGCAACACTGCTGTCTCCTTGTCGCAGCGTCATAAATTCCCTAGTCAGTATGGATCGTACTTCCTCAGTGAAGTACTTGGCGAAGAACACTTCCTTGAATCCAGTCCAAGAGAAAGTCTGCAAGTTAACTGCCACCGACGCACTCTCCCACCATAGTCTAGCGTCCCCTGACAGAACGAACGTGGCACACCTGACCCTATCAGCATCGGTCAGTTCCATAAAATCAAAGATTACCTCGATGGACTTAATCCATCCTTCCGCTATCATCGGGTCAGTGGTACCCGAGAACT